>NC_057800.1:698794405-699122787 GCF_018294505.1 Triticum aestivum
CACCATGTCTACCGTAATCTTTTTGCAAATAACACTGATTGGCGGATTTGGCTCAATTGAGTGTGTTTATGACTGATGGGGGCCGCTAGTCAGGCTAACATGGCACCGCTTAACCTTTTATATGTAACGACGACAATTGGTAACGATAACATCATGTGTGAGCCTGTGGGGTCCACCTATCATTGAAAGAAAAGAAAAACAATTCAGTTCGTCTTGTCACTCTACCGCCCCAAATCTCAGTTCAGCAGCCCGCCGCCGCCCCTCCCCCCGCCAGCTGAGGCAAAGTCCGCCGTTGCCAGCGCTGTTCCCAGGTGTACGCAGAGGTCGCTGCCTGTCCCAACCCCGGCCATGGCAGGGGCTGCCATCGCCCGTCCGGACTGCAGCGTGGCAGGGGTTGCGGGTTGCCTCGCCCGTCGCAACCCCGACCGAGGCAGGGGGCGCCGTCGCCATTGCCGCACCGAGGGGGGGGGGGGGCAGAGGACGCCGCCCGTCCCGTCCCCGACTGAGGGGCGACCTTCCGCCACGCGCCGAGGACGCCGTCACCATTGCCGCACCGAGGGGGAAGCAGAGGACGCTGCCCGTCCCGCCCCCGGCCGAGGGGCGCCCTTCCGCCACGCGCCAAGGACGCCATGCGCGCAGTCCAGGATGACTGCATCACCGGGGTCGCCGACCTCATCCAGGTCCCGCCGACGCTTGCGGCCGTCGCTCACGGCGGAGGAGGATGAATCCGAGGTGCATAGGGGGTGGCAGCTCGATTCTTGCTGGATCCGAGCTAGGCTGGTTAATGGCGGCGAATTTCGTGGAGCTCAGGGCCATGGCGATGGGCGGCGGCGGCGCTCCTGCATGCTGCTCTGCTGGTTCGGCGGAAATAGATAGAGAAAGAAATTAGGATGAAATGTTGACAAGTGGGCCCCATGTCCAGTAAAACGGTTCAATGTAACGGTGTTAGAAATTAGTGCCACATCAGCCTGACTGGCGGACCCCATCTACCATAAACATGCTCAGCCGAGGCAAATCCGCCGATCGGTGTTATTTGTAACAAGATTACGGTAGACACGATGTTTTGTGCAATAAAAATGTAATGTAGTGTTTTTTTGGCAAATTTAACCTTTAAAGTGATGGCTTTGTGTAATTTACTTGAGTGACTTACGAAAGACAAGCTGCCAAGGCAGTATACTCTGTACAGTGAACGGTGAACAGAAGCAGAATCCTGACCATACACAGTTACACGACTACACATGTAGTTATTCAATGATAAAAAAGCCCATTGCAAACAAGCTTGATTTTACAATTAATAGGTAGCTCCAATTTAGCTAAGCCACATGATGCACTAGTCGTTTTCCGAGAGAGTAAAGAGATGGAAGAGAATAGATAAGGCAGGTGAAAGTAGAACAACATAGCATCAACTATCAGGTTTTTGATTCGCTTGGTTTTCTGCAGTTCCATCAAAGTATTGTAGCTACCATAAAGAGAAACTTCTCCTGTTCTTCAGCACTTACGATATGACGGGGGACAGTGAGAGAATCACTCTTGAACTTGTATTTCCTTGTGTTCATCATAATCCATGCTTCTGACACGTTTTTTTTTTGAACCAAATGGGGTTTCCCCCCGCCCCAACTTTACAAAAAGCCAAGGCAAAGTCAACCAACATAGACTGTTAACAGCGCTCGGCGGCAACCGGAGAGTAGCTGCCACAGAAAGAAAAGCAAGGTTTAACTGCCCTATTACAAGGTTTTAGGCGGATCTAGACAGGATACATAACCAGGCGGCAACATGCCAGCTTACATTTTAAGATCAAAGCTAAGATATGCAAGCTAGCAGAACACAACCCAGCGATGCCCCGACAAAAGCATTAGCGCCATGCAATCCTAAGCAATTCCCCTCTTCGATGGTCCAACAGCCTTAAGCACCAGAGAAGAAGCGCACCCTGAGCCTCTGAACATAGGATTTTCCATTGCATGATCGTTGCCCCCAACAGGTCCAAAACACATCGTATACTCCGCCATCTTCGCCCCTGGAAAACAAAGTCATTTCGAAAACGGCATAAGCTCCACAAGGTAGCAGCAGTAACAATGTTTAAAGCTTCAAAATATTTTCTCCTCTTCCAAAAGGAAGCCAGCAGAACAAAAGAATCAGGCGCAGTAACATTAAAGCTATCAGCTACCAAATTCCAAACATGTCTAGCAACAATGCAATGAAAGAAGAGATGTTAGATAGTTTCAGGCTCGTTGCAAAAGACACAGGACATGTCATCTACATGCCTGCGCTTGGCAAGATTATCTCTAGTTAAGCTCATATTATAGTAAATCAACCAGAGGAAAACATGGATATTGGGTGGAACTTTGATTTTCCAGATATCATCTTTAATTTCAGATGATATCCCTCCAAAGTTAATTACCTTATAAAAGGATTTGACAGAGTACTTGCTCGAAGATTCCAGCATCTAGACAGGCTGATCTGGGGAATCAGATAGACACACTGGCTCAACAACCTTGATAAGCTCATTCCACCTAACTAAGGTACTTTCCTCAACACACCTCCTAAAAGTAAGGCGCAATTCGCCACGTACCCAGACCTGTACAAAAGTAGAATCTTGTTGTTGACAGAAAGTATACAAGTCCCAAAATGCAGTCTTAAGAGAATAATCCCAAATCCAGATGTCATACCAAAAGGCAATGCTTTTGCCATCCCCAGGGACCCATCTATAGAAATTTTTAGAAGCTACAAGAGCCCACGATAAGCTTTTCATAAATGGAGATCCCAGGGTCACCCTAGTGCTAAAAAGATTAGGACTAGTAGTGTTGTACTTGTAGGCCAGAATCTTCTTCCAATCACTATCCCTATCATCATAGAATCTTCTCCCCTATGAGGCCAGAAGGGCCATGTTGAACTCTCTAAGGTTGGGAACGCCCATACCCCCAAACTCTTTCCTTCTAGAGATCAATCCCTAGTTAGCAAGGTGATATTTATGATTATCACCCACATTATCCTAGAAGAAGTGAGACATTTGTGAAGTGATCATATCAATAGCCCATTTGGGGAATTTCACAATAGACATAAGATAAGCAGGAATGCTGGCAGTGCAAGTAGTAAGCAGGATCAGTTTGCCCCTACATGAGAGAAATCTCCCTAACCACCCAGAGATGTTCTTGATAATTCTATCAATAATGGGTTGGAGATCTTCCCTTCTAAGTTTTTTAAGTGAAGGGGGACACCTAGATATTTAAAGGGGAAATCCCCAAGCTGGCAGCAGAAAACCTGGGCAAAATCATTAGATAATTGCTCAGAAATATTAATAGCGTGAAGATCACTTTTATGAAAATTAATCTTCAAACCAGATAGATTTTCAAAACAGGAGAGAATCCATTTCAGGTTCTTGGCATAATCTAGAGAGTTATCCAATAATAGTATGGTATCATCAGCATACTGTAGGCTGATTACCCCACCTGGGAAGGCATGAGGTAGCAGTCCACAAATTAAGCCACTACTGGCAGCCTTATGAAGCATTTTAGAAAAAAACACCAGCCACCAGATTAAACAAAAGGGGTGAGTGAGGGTCACCCTGTTTCAAGCCTTTCCCCCAGAGAACTGGGGACCATTAGAATAATGAATTCTAACCTGAAAAGTCCCTGGGTGAATAGTAGACATAACTCACTCCACCCATTTACTACCAAAGCCTCTAGAAAGAAGCATTTCCTTCAAAAAGTACCAACTAACTCTATCATATGTTGTCTCATAATCAAGTTTAAGAATTAAGCCAGCAGACCCAGACCTATGAATTTCATGACACTGGTAGAAAAAGGGCCTGTTGTCCCGGTTCGTAAGGGCCTTTTGTCCCAGTTCTGGAACCGGGACTAAAGGGTCGGTACTAATGCCCTGTCCCTTTAGTCCCGGTTCAATCCAGAACCGGGACAGATGGGCCTCCATGTGGCCTGTGCGCGGAGCCCAGGCAGGAGACCCTTTGGTCCCGGTTGGTGGCACCAACCGGGACCAATAGGCATCCACGCGTCAGCATTTCTGTGGTTGGGGTTTTTTTTTGAAGGGGGGGGGGGTTGGGGGTTTTGGGGGGTTAATTTAGGTGTTTCATATATTGTGTTAGCTAGCTATAATTAATAGAGAGAAGTGTCCTTTCTTATGTCCGTGCTTGGTCGACGCTACGTACTATACATACGTATAGAGAGGACTAGACACGCTAGCTAGCTAGTAAGCAAATGAAGGAAACAGAAGATCGTCATGAACATATATGCATACAGAGAGAAGTGATATCGACCACCTCTCCTTCGCCAAGAGATTGGTCGAACAACAAGTTCTCGTATATCTATCCGACACTACCGGCTACATATATACAATAATTATCCCTTACAAATATAATCATACGGACTCAGGGTCCACATAGTATTCTCCATCTTCAGGGATCACGTGGTCAAGAAAGAATGCCGCCAATTCCTCTTGAATTGCTCGCATGCGAGCTGGTGCTAGGAGTTCATCCCGCTTCCGAAACATCTAATTTAAAGAAGGGGGTCAATACATATATATATATATATATATATATATATATATATATATATATATATATATATATATATATATATGAATGAATGAAACTCAACACAAATGATGGTAATAAAATAAAATTGTGAATGTTGTTATTTACGTACTTCATATTGTTCGTCAGTGTAGCCCCGCTCACAGGTCGTGTGGCGGATGGACTCGCAAACGTAGTATCCACAGAAATCATTTCCTTGTTCCTGCCACAACCACTTTACAAGAAATAGAGGCCAATCAAACTGATAAGCAAGAATGCCAAATGGTATTGATGAAACTAGCGCTTGAATGACTAGTAGATGCGCGGAACATGCTACTATAGTACTTACTTTCGGGTGTCTAAATTGCAGCTCCTTCGGCAGTCCCGGAGCTTTTCTGGTGAATTTTCTCCAAACCCTGCCGGACAAAGAAAACAATTACTTGATATATCAGGAAATGAACAAAGTTGCTGATATGGTGGATAATGATCGATTTAACTTACTTCTCGAGTATTTGAGTCATGTCTGCATAGTCCTGGGGATCTTTTCGTCTTGAGTCTAAGACGGTTACTAGTCCCTGCTTAAGCTTAATCTCTAGGAGAATATAGTGGAAACTGCACACGCATGCATAACTCATCAATTACATTACTATAACCTTGACTAATATATAAGGGAAACCGAATACGCACAAGACAGTAACACTCACTTGAAGTTGTAAGGAAAGAGTATTATATCTTTGTTCTCATCTAACAACATATAGCTCTCCAGATCATCTAATTAATTAAACCATACATTGAAACTATGTAAAACATTTCAATGCGAAAACAAATGCGATCATAATCGCAACCAAGGTAACAATTGATCCAACGGCATAATGATACCAAGCCTCGGTATGAATGGCATATTTTCTAATCTTTCTAATCTTCAAGCGCATTGCATCCATCTTGATCTTGTGATCATCGACAACATCCGCAACATGCAACTCCAATATCATCTTCTCGTCCTCAATTTTTTTTATTTTTTCCTTCAACAAATTGTTTTCTTATTCAACTAAATTTAACCTCTCGACAATAGGGTCGGTTGGCATTTCCGATTCACATACATCCTACATAAATAAACTCTATGTCACGTTGGTCGGCATAATTTTCATAAACAATAAATGAACCAATAGTTATAAAGATAATATATATACCACATCCGAATCATAGACAGGACGAGGACCGACGGGAGCGGATACCAAAACCATCGCACTATATAAGATGCAATAATAAAAGTAAGAAAATAATACAAGTATCTATGTAAACATACAAGTAAGAATATTTTTACTTTCAGAAAGAAGATAAAACAAGAGGCTCACCACGGTGGTGCCGGCGATGAGCTCGGCGTGGGTGATCGACGGCGGTGAAGACGGGGACGGGGCGTGACGGACCGCTAAACCTAGACAAATATTATGGAAAATGGAGCTTGGAGGTCGAGCTTGGAGAGGAGAAAGCTTAAGTAGTGTGGCTCGGGTATTCCATCGAACACCTTGTGTGCATAGGAGGTGAGCTAGAGCACCACCAAGCCCTCTCCCCCTCGGCCAGAGAAAGACAGAGCACTGGGGTGCTCTGCTCGCGAGCGAGGGGTATATATAGGCACCTCATTGGTCCCGGTTGGTGACATGAGCCGGGACTAAAGGGGAGCCTTTGGTCCCGGTTCAAGCCACCAACCGGGACCAATGGTGGTGGGCCAGGAGCGAGGCCCATTGGTCCCGGTTCATCCCACCAACCGGGACCAAAAGGTCCAGATGAACCAGGACCAATGGCCCACGTGGCCCGACCGGCCCCCTGGGCTCACGAACCGGGACCAATGCCCACATTGGTCCCGGTTCTGGACTGAACCGGGACTAATGGGCTGACCCGGCCTGGACCAAAGCCCTGTTTTCTACTAGTGTGAATGACCTCATGAGCCATAACCACACTTTCCAAAATGAATCTGCCCTTAATAAATGCAGTTTGGTTGGAAGAGATAAGCTTGTCACATAAGGGGGAAACCCTAGTAGTCATAGCTTTAGAAAAAAATTTAACAGCACAATTACTAAGACTGATAGGCCTAAAGTTCTTCATATCTCTAGCCATAGGAACTTTAGGAATAAGAGTAATAATGGCATGATTCAACTTATATATATCAAGGTTACCATTCTCAAAGTCTCTAACCATCCACATAAAATCTTTTTTTGATCAGTTCCCAAAAGGTTTGATAAAATAAAAAGGATAGGCCATCAGGGCCAGGGGCACCACTAGCATAAGAGCTCATCACAGCTTGTTTGATTTCCTCTTTGGAAAAAGGTCTCTCTAGTTGCTCTCTCTCATCATTACTAACCAATTCATCCTCAGACCAAAAGTCATCATCCAAATGGATGTCAGGTTTAGATTCAAAAGCAAACAAATCTTTGTAAAAAGAGGTAGCAACCTCGAACATCTCCTTGGTCGAAGTGACCGCACCATTAGGACTGTTTAGTTCAGAAAGATGATTCTTCCTATGTCTATGATTAGCCAGGACTTGGAAATAAGCATTATTCCTACCCCCCTCTAAAATATTTCTGTCCCTAGATCTCTGCCAAAGAGCAGTCTCCTCTTTTTCCACACTTGATCCAATTCTTTGTTAATCTCCTTCATTCTGTCATAGTCAGACATAGATAATTGCTGAGTTTCAGACATGACATCAAGAGTGTCAAACTCCATAAGGAGTGCCTTCTTCTTTTTCTTCAAAACTGCCTCTCTATTAATACTCCACCCTTTAGTTTTCTTTCTGAGAACTCTAGTCTTAAGCATCCAGTTATCAGCTGAGGATTTGAATGAGGACACATAATTCCAGGCTTCTGTGACCATTTCATGAAAACCTGGTTGGGAGAGCCACCATTTCTCAAACCTAAAAGGTTTGGGGTTGGATGGGGTTCTAACCAGTATCCAGGACTAGAGGAGTATGATCACTCCCCACCCTGGGAAGGGCTGACAAGGTAGAGAAAGGAAAATGTGCATCCCAATTCACATAAATGAACACTCTATCCAGCATAGCAAACACAGGGGAAATCTGGTTGTTAGACCAGGTAAACACCCTATTAGAGACAGAAATCTCCATCAGGGCTCATCTGTTGATCCAATCATTAAACAAAAATGCAGTCTGTTGATTAACTAAACCACTACTTTTTTCATTTTCATTCCTAACCAGAGTGAAATCTCCACAAATCATGATATGATAAGAAGCATTTGATAAAGTATCATGCAGTTCAGCTACAAAATCCATTTTAAATTCAGGGTAAGCAGACCCATACACTATCACCATCTGCCAGACAAAGCCATCAGACTTATTTTTCACAGTAGCAACAATAGAGAATCTTTGGTTAATAAAACCAACTACCTCAAAAATCATTTTTTTAAATCCCACAAGGATACCCCCAGCAGTATTGTCAGCTGGCAAGAAGTGCCACACAAAATTATCAAATCTGTCAATAGCTTTGAGGAAACCCTCAAAAATATTTTCTTTCTTTGTTTCTTGAAAACCAATAAAGTCAGAATAAGATTTAGGAAAAACCAATAAAGACAAAAATATTTTGGGTCACCACTCCTTTATCATCTCTTCCTTCCCCATCAACATTTTGGTGTTGTTCTGAAAGGTTACCAACACAGCCAGATTTAGGTTCGTGTCCATCAGAAGACTACCAAGGTCAACAGCAGCCAAAGCACATTTCATAATGAAATCCTCCTGATCAGCATCAAGGTCATGTTCCATAGGTGTAACCACCAAACTTTGAACACCATACTTGTTTGAGGACCCATGTTTGGTTGACAAGTTAGCATTTTCTAATTCATCAATGGCCAGATCACCATCACCTGATCCTTCAGAAGCATGTTCTCCATGAGTTCCATTATCCTTTCGAGCATGCTCTTCCTCACCTCTCTCATCCTCCTCATTACCATCTTCATCCTCATCTACATCAATGACAGAGTCAACACCACCTGTCTGTTCAAAGCCCTCAACAGTGAAACCAAGCAGGAACAACTTTTTCTTCATCTCAATCAGTCTCTCAAAAGGAATCTTAGTTGGATCTCTGTAGGCTATTTTAATTCTAACATTATCAAAGAAAGTTCTGAACATTCCATTCCAATCCACATCTGTAAGCACTCCAAATAGTGAAGCAATTTGGGCAAAAACTTTCGAAGTACACCACTTTGGGGGAATCCCCTCAATTAGTACCCAGGCTTCAACCAGCTCTCCAAAAGGTTCACATCCACCCTTCCATTCAGTTAATGTTACATTCACATCCTGTGGCTGGGAGAATCCAGACAGTTCAATGAGGTCTTCCACTTTCTTCCAAGGGGGGAATCTGACCAAAAAGGTCTTGCTGGAGAGCCCTCTGATTTGCCATGGACAGTGTTTAGTCTTGCAGAAAGTAGCAGACAACAGCTCCATCAGTTTAGAACAATCCACTTCTCCTTTTAAGATATTCACCACCACACAATTCTGGAAATTTAACCACTTTGACTTATTAGCAACCGGAACGTCCACATGGTAGAAACCAAGACCTTGAGCTCCATGATACGTCTCCGACGTATCTATAATTTATGAAGTATTCATGCTATTATATTATCCATCTTGGATGTTTTATGGGCTTTACTATGAACTTTTATATTATTTTTGGGACTAACCTATTTACCTAGAGTCCAGTGCTAGTTCCTGTTTTTTTACCTTGTTTCAGTGTTTCGAAGAAAAGGAATATCAAACGGAGTGGAAACAGAATGAAACCTTCTGGAGAAGTTATTTTTGGAAGGAAAGCAACAAGATAGACTTGGAGTGCACGCCAGGAAAGAAACGAGGGAGCCACGAGGTAGGGGGGCGCGCCCTCCACCCTCGTGGGCCCCTCGTGGCTCCCCTGACATACTTCTTCCGCCTATATATATCCATATACCCTAAAAACTTCGGGGGACAGAATAGATCTGGAGTTCCACCGCCGCAAGCCTCTGTAGCCACCAAAAACCAAGCAGGACCCTATTCCGGCACCCTGCCGGAGGGGGGAACCCTCACCGGTGGCCATCTTCATCATCCCGACGCTCTCCATGATGAGGAGGGAGTAGTTCACCCTCGGGGCTGAGGGTATGTACCAGTAGCTATGTGTTTGATCTCTCTCTCTCTCTCTCTCTCGTGTTCTTGATTTGGCACGATCTTGATGTATCGCGAGCTTTGCTATTATAGTTGGATCTTATGTTTCTTCTCCCCCTCTACTCTCTTGTAATGGATTGAGATTTCCCTTTGAAGTTATCTTATTGGATTGAGTCTTTAATGATTTGAGAACACTTGATGTATGTCTTGCCGTGCGTATCTGTGGTGACAATGGGATATCACGTGATTCACTTGATGTATGTTTTGGTGATCAACTTGCGGGTTCCGCCCATGAACCTATGCATAGGGGTTGGCACATGTTTTCGTCTTGATTTTCTGGTAGAGACTTTGGGGGACTCTTTGAGGTTCTATGTGTTGGTTGAATAGATGAATCTGAGATTTTGTGATGCATATCGTATAATCATACCCATGGATACTTGAGGTGACATTGGAGTATCTATGTGACATTAGGGTTTTGGTTGATTTGTATCTTAAGGTGTTATTCTAGTAAGCACTCTAGGGCTGTTTGTGACACTTATAGGAATAGCCCAACGGATTGATTTGAAAGAATAACTTTGAGGTGGTTTCGTACCCTACCATAATCTCTTCGTTTGTTCTCCGCTATTAGTGACTTTGGAGTGACTCTTTGTTGCATGTTGTGGGATAGTTATATGATCCAATTATGTTATTGTTGTTGAGAGAACTTGTACTAGTGAAAGTATGAACCCTAGGCCTTGTTTCCTAGCATTGCAATACCGTTTACGCTCACTTTCATCACTTGCTACCTTGCTGTTTTTATATTTTCACATTAAAAAAACCTATATCTACCATCCATATAGCACTTCTATCACCATCTCTTCGCCGAACTAGTGCACCTATACAATTTACCATTGTATTGGGCGTGTTGGGGACACAAGAGACTCTTTGTTATTTGGTTGCAGGGTTGTTTGAGAGAGACCATCTTCAACCTACGCCTCCCACGGATTGCTAAACCTTAGGTCATCCACTTGAGGGAAATTTGCTACTGTCCTACAAACCTCTACACTTGGAGGCCCAAAAGCGTCTACAAGAAGAAGGTTGTGTAGTAGACATCAAGCAGTTTCTGGCGCCGTTGCCGGGGAGGTGAGTGCTTGAAGGTATATCTTTAGATCTTTCAATCGAATCTTTTTTTTCTTGTTTTCTCGCTAGTTTAGTTTATAAAAGAAAATAAAATGGAATTGAGTTTGTCTCATAAGCTTCACCTTTTTAATATCTTTCGTGAGTATGATGGAAAGGAAAATTGTGCTGAAGTACTAGAAGAAGAAATCTATAAAATGTTTGCCACTAAATCTTTGAATGATGAGCATGATTGCAATGTTGTTAGTACGAATTCTTTGAATACCCATGATGCTAATGATGATTGCACTAGTTATGATGAAAATGCCTCCTATAAACATGTCAATTTTTGTGGAGTGCATTGAGTTTGCATGTACACACCAAATAGGGAAGATAGATATTGCAAGATGCATAAGCATTTAGAAACTAAATTGTCACAAGAAAGGCTAGATGTTTGTGCTGAAGATTTAAATTTGCTTGGACGTACTTGTGAACTTTGCAATGAAAGTGGTCATTTAGCTATCCGATGCAAATTGTTTCATGATCTAATCATGTCCAAAAATTGTGATGAGTTGATTTCCCTTGCACATTATAATGAACTTAGCTTGATTATGAGCTGCGAAGAAATGAAACATATAACTAGTCATCTTCCAGAATTTGCCCGTTATAAACTTCTTGGTTTTGATCTAGAGGAAATTTCTATGTATTGTGCGGTGAATTGCATTGAAAATCCTTATATTGCCAATTACATAAAGAAAAGAAAACAAATAGAAGATGAAGAGAATGCTAACGAAAGGGAAGAGACTTCCCAATATTCTCCTATTATTTCTTATGATGAATCAGGTAACGAGGAGGAGCCTTCTATTCAACCAATATCATTAATAAGGAGCTCCAAAAAGAGGATTGAACCCACACATGATGTGGTGAAGAAGAATAAAAGAAAAATGAAGAGAGGTAAAAAGATATCTCTCCCAAATAAAGTTGCTCCTATTATTGTTGTGCCTCATGAAAATGAATCAAAAATAATTGTGGAAGATGATGCACTTGATGATGATCTCGTTATGCCTATTGTTTGTTGTGATGATTATGATTGGGAAGATAATGATACTTCTTATGATCTTGAAAATCTTTTTGGCACTTGCTTGGAGGAATATGATATTTTCTATACTATTGGTGCTATCCATACTATTAATGATGGGAGTGATTATGCTTATGATATGAAAGGCCCAAGCTTGGGGATGCTATGTTTGATGAAGATGATGTTTTTGAGAATATATTTGCTGCAATTAATGTTTGTCCCAAGCTTGGGGATGCTATGTTTAATGAAGATATTTTTAGCCTCCCAAGTTTTGATATGCAAAGTTATTATGATGATAGCATGCCTTCTACCTATGATGATTATAGTGATGAAAGTGGGTTTGGAAGAGTGTCAACTTTAGGAAGTAATGATCCCACTATTTTGGAGGATGTTGAATCTTATAATATTTATGAAAGTGGATTTGGAGAGGTCATGACTTTATTTAGTGATGTATCCACTATTTCGGAAGAGGTTTCAATTGATTATGATGAGAACAAAGTTGCTACTTATGATGAGTATTGTGATGAAACTTATGCTATAAAAGGTAGTGATGATTATATTTATAAAACTTGTTATGATTATGATACCCTTTTTCTGAACATTACTCTTTTAATGTGGAAACAATTTATAGCATTCGAGTCTCTTATGATACTCCCACTATTCCGAATGAGAAGATTTTTGCTTATGTGGAGAGTAGTAAATTTTCTATGCTTGTAGATCATGAAAAGAATGCTTTAGGTTCTGGTTATATTGTTGAATTCATTCGTGATGCTACTGAAAATTATTATGAGGGAGGAATGTATGCTTGTAGGAATTGCAATAATATCAAGTTTCCCCTCTATGTGCTTAAAGTTTTGAAGTTATGCTTGTTTTACCTTTTTATGCAAGTTGATTCTTGTTCCCATAAGTTGTTTGCTCACAAAATCCCTATGCATAGGAAGTGGGTTAGACTTAAATTTTCTAGTCATATTCTTCATGATGCTCTCTTTATGTTTCAATTCTTATCTTTTATGTGAGCATCATTGAAATCATCATGCCTAACTAGAAAGGCAATAAAGAAAAGCGCTTGTTGGGAGACAACCCAATATTTACCCCTACCGTTTTTTTGCATCCACATGATTAAGCTACTGCATTAATCATGTTTTATAGCTTTTGTTTCAATAAAGTGCCAAGTAGAACCTTTGGGAAGACTTGGGTGAAAGTTAATGTGATCTTGCTGTAAAAAACAGAAACTTTGCGCTCATGAGAATAGCTGTCATTTTTACCAGAGAGTGCTTTTTAGTTGATTATTTTTGCACCTGATCACTAGACAAATTCCTCAGGTCCACCAATTTATTTCAGAATTTTCGGAGTTCCATAACTATACATTTGATACAGATTACTACAGAGTGTTCTGTTTTTGACAGATTCTGTTTTCTGTGTGTTGTTTGCTTATTTTGATGAATCTATGAGTAGTATCGGAGGGTATGAACCATAGAGAAGTTGGAATACAGTAGATATAACACCAATATAAATAAAGAATGAGTTCATTACATTACCTTAAAGTGGTGGTTTGCTTTCTTATACTAACGGAGCTTACGAGTTTTGTGTTGAGTTTTGTGTTGTGAAGTTTTCAAGTTTTGGGTAAAGATTCGATGGACTATGGAATAAGGAGTGGAAAGAGCCTAACCTTGGGGATTCCCAAGGCACCCCAAGGTAATAGTCAAGGACAACCAAGAGCCTAAGCTTGGGGATGCCCCGGATGGCATCCCCTCTTTCGTCTTCGTCTATCGGTAACTTTACTTGGAGCTATATTTTTATTCACCACATGATATGTGTTTTTCTTGGAGCGTCATGTCATTTTATTTGTTTTGCTTGATGTTTGAATAAAATACCAAGATCTGAAATTATTAAATGGGAGAGTCTTCACATAGTTGCGTAATTATTTAACTACTCATTGAT
Source organism: Triticum aestivum (assembly GCF_018294505.1). Lineage (NCBI taxonomy): Eukaryota > Viridiplantae > Streptophyta > Magnoliopsida > Poales > Poaceae > Triticum > Triticum aestivum. The sequence continues at coordinate 698,808,182 of NC_057800.1, forward strand.
GTTCACTTATATCTTTTTGGAGTAGTTTGTCATTTAGTCGTGTGCTTCACTTATATCCTATGAGTAAATGGTTGAATGATTTGAATGTCATAAATCTGAAATTATGTTTCATATGCCTTTCCCATGGGGAGTAATGCCTTCACATATAAGAAGTAGAGGTGGTAAATTTTTGAAGGTTAGCAAACGTTGTACTCCCTCCATTTTTGTATACAAGGCCACAAACTCGGATTACAGGTACCATTGTAAAATTTAATGTCTGCTTTACAAGTCAAATTTTCTTCTTGTTTACTGGGATCATTAATACTCCACATGCATGCAAAGAAACTAAGTGGAGGAAGTAGCTGACTGTCATTATGACTGCATGCATGCAAGTATTAAACAGGTTGTTAGTATGAGAAAATATCATTAACTTTGCCTTGATTACTGTTGGTGGCCTTGTATAGATGCGAAATGTATATTCCATAGTGGCCTTGTATATAAAAATGGAGGGAGTATTGGTCACTTGAACAATTCATGAAAGAATATTGAAGGAAGGGAGGTTTCACTTATAAATATACTATCTTGGACATCTTCTATGATTGTGAGCCCCATTAATTATTTTCAAACCTGAGCAAATTAGTTGAAGTTGGACAAGGAAGACAACATAATGAGTTATGCTTGGGTATATTTGTATAGAAGTTATATTGTTATGGATCCTATAACATGTGGTGCTTGCTATTTAGAATCTTTTGCTAGCCAAAATATCTGTACTAAGCGGGAATACTGCTTGTGCATCCAAATCCCTTGAACCAAGTTTCTTCCACGAGTGTCCACTATATCTACCTATATGCGGTATTTACCTGCCGTTCCAAGTAAATTTGCATGCGCCAAACTCTAAACCTTCAAATAATAATCTGTTTTGTATGCCCGAATCGCTCATGTAGCGACTACGACTTAGTAGTATCTTCCATGCTAGGTGGGTTATTCTCACGATGAGTGGACTCTGCTCATCATTCACGAGAAAATGGCTGGTAACTGGGATGCCCAGTCCCATGATCAAAAGATTGAAATCAAATCAAAAATAATTGCAAACAAAACTCCCCCAGGTTTGATGTTAGTTGGAGGCACCCATTGTTTTGGGCAAGCCATGGATTGATGATTGTTGGTGGAGGGGGAGTAAAAATCTTTACCTTTCTGTTTGGGAACCGCCTATAATGTATGTAGTATGGAAGATATTGGGAACTCTTGGTCGTTATGTTGACAATGAAAGCATACCTCTCAAAATTATTTTCCTCTCTGTTTTTGCTTCGAGCTTTGGCACCTCTGCAAATCCCTGCTTCCCTCTGCGAAGGGCCTATCTTTTACTTTTATGCAAGAGTCAGTAGTATTCCTTCTCATTCCAACCTACTCTTTAGTTGGCAAGCATCATGTGATGGAAAGATCTAGGCATATATGGCCATTCAAATATATTTGAGCATAGATTATTATTGTTGACATTACCCTTGAGGTAAAAGGTTGGGAGGCGAAACATTAAGCCCCTATCTTTCTCTGTGTTCGATGAATACTATTTGTTCTAAAAATATGCTTTGAGTGGTAGCAATCATGGAAGACTAAATGATAGTTGAGTATGTGAAGTTTGCTGAATCAAAGCTCTGACATAGACTCTTCCTGAAATAAGATGAATCGCAATTGTTTAATGACTGAGAACATAGTTTGTTAGTTTTCAAGAAAGCTTATGATCTATGCTTTAACATGTGAATAGTTTGTTACTTGATCATGCAAAGTTTTATGAGTTGAGCTACTGTTATGACATATACTGATGCTAGAAAAGGTGATTGAAATTATCATTGATCAAACTTATGCACCTGCTAGCATTCACACTTCATAAATTATTTCTTTTATCATTTACCTACTCGAGGACGAGCAGGAATTAAGCTTGGGGATGCTGATATGTCTCCAACGTATCTATAATTTATGAAGTATTCATGCTATTATATTATCCATCTTGGATGTTTTATGGGCTTTACTATGCACTTTTATATTATTTTTGGGACTAACATATTGACCCAGAGCCCAGTGCTAGTTCTTGTTTTTTCCCTTGTTTCAGTGTTTCAAAGAAAAGGAATATCAAACGGAGTCGAAACGGAATGAAACCTTCTTGGAGAAGTTATTTTTGGAAGGAAAGCAACCAGATAGACTTGGAGTGCACGTCAGGAAAGAAACGAGGGAGACACGAGGTAGGGGGCCGCGCCCACCCCCTAGGGCGCGCCCTCCACCCTCGTGGGCCCCTCATGGCTCCCCTGACGTACTTCTTCCGCCTATATATATCCATATACCCTAAAAACTTCGGGGGACAAAATAGATCTGGAGTTCCGCCGCCGCAAGCCTCTGTAGCCACCAAAAACCAATCGGGGCCCTATTCCGGCACCCTGCCGGAGGGGGTAACCCTCACCGGTGGCCATCTTTATCATCCCGGCGCTCTCCATGACGAGGAGGGAGTAGTTCACCCTCGGGGCTGAGGGTATGTACCAGTAGCTATGTGTTTGATCTCTCTCTCTCTCTCGTGTTCTTGATTTGGCACGATCTTGATGTATCGTGAGCTTTGTTATTATAATTGGATCTTATGTTTCTTCTCCCCCTCTACTCTCTTGTAATGTATTGAGTTTTCCCTTTGAAGTTATCTTATCGGATTGAGTCTTTAATGATTTGAGAACACTTGATGTATGTCTTGCCGTGCGTATCTGTGGTGACAATGGGATATCACGTGATTCACTTGATGTATGTTTTGGTGATCAACTTGCGGGTTCCGCCCATGAACCTATGCATAGGGGTTGGCACACGTTTTCGTCTTGATTATCCGGTAGATACTTTGGGGGACTCTTTGAGGTTCTATGTGTTGGTTGAATAGATGAATCTGAGATTTTGTGATGCATATCGTATAATCATACCCATGGATACTTGAGGTGACATTGGAGTATCTAGGTGACATTAGGGTTTTGGTTGATTTGTATCTTTAGGTGTTATTCTAGTACGAACTCTAGGGCTGTTTGTGACACTTATAGGAATAGCCCAACGGATTGATTCGAAAGAATAACTTTTAGGTGGTTTCATACCCTACCATAATCTCTTCATTTGTTCTCCGCTATTAGTGACTTTGGAGTGACTCTTTGTTGCATGTTGAGGGATAGTTATATGATCCAATTATGTTATTATTGTTGAGAGAACTTGCACTAGTGAAAGTATGAACCCTAGGCCTTGTTTCCTAGCATTGCAATACCGTTTACGCTCACTTTTATCACTTGCTACCTTGCTGTTTTTATATTTTCAGATTACAAAAACCTATATCTACCATCCATATTGCACTTCTATCACCATCTCTTCGCCGAACTAGTGCACCTATACAATTTACCATTGTATTGGGTGTGTTGGGGACACAAGAGACTCTTTGTTATTTGATTGCAGGGTTGTTTGAGAGAGACCATCTTCAACCTACGCCTCCCATGGATTGATAAACCTTAGGTCATCCACTTGAGGGAAAATTGCTACAGTCCTACAAACCTCTGCACTTGGAGGCCCAACAGCGTCTACAAGAAGAAGGTTGTGTAGTAGACATCACTCCACTGCCAAAGAAGGCAGCAGTAGGTTGAATCTTAGACCACACTGCGCAGTTGTTCACATTGTGGTTCTGCTGACAGATAAACCAGGCTTTCGGCTTCACGCAATTCCCAACATAATGCCCAGGCCCACCACAATTAAAGAAAATCATATCCTTATACCTATGATCGAGGACTTGTTCCACTTCAACCTCTGCAGATTGAGACGATTGTACCTAGGAAGAGCTAGCAGTCGAAGCTGTGGATCTGGTGGGCTTGAGGGCAGGGGCTTGTTCCTTTGCTGCAGGCGCAGCTGGCTTCCGCCCAACGAAAGAGGTGGATTTCTGACCCGCCCCTTGGACTGACCAGCAGCAAGATTGCTGCTCCCTCCTGCATGGAGATCGGCCATCTTCCACCCACGCATCACAGCCTCCGCAAAGGAGATTGAACCAGGGCCAATCCCCTCACGAGCTACCTTGATTTGTTTTGGTGGCGGGTCAAATGGTCGACTTGGTGCAGGAAAACAATCCGCGGCCAAGAAGGAATTTCTCTGGACCAAGTCTCTCCAGATCCAGCAAAGGAATCCAGTATTGGGGTTGTTTGGCGGCTGCTGGGTAGGGTTTCTAGGGAAGCGGTGGTGAGGGGGGGGGGGAGGGGATAAGCCAGAGCTGGCCAAAGTGCTCCTCCATGTTTTCTAGGGATTCGTCTTTACGTAAACGCCTCACCCTACCCGCTTTCTCCCCTAGCAAACATAATTTGAATGTGGGGCCAGGCAACACTGGATTTACAGGGGGAACGGCAGGGAGTCGCCTTCCCTGGTTTGGGGATAGATTTTAAACCATGACCGAGCCCCTCGTCGGAAACCAACTCCGACGAGGTCTCACCGGCTACAGAAGCAGCCACACAATCCTTACTATTAATAGAACCAAGAGGGAGAACCCTCAACTCTACCATCGACTCCTGATCAGACGGGTGAATAATCGAATCAACACGATCTCGCATCCCCCGACGGTGCAAACGAAAATCCCTCAATCTAGCCTTAAGAGTTAAATCAGCACGAAAAATGCATACCTAACTCACCAGCCCAAGGTGGGGGATCGATGGGTCGTTGCTGTGTTTGAACCAGTCGGGGCAGCCGATCTACTAACGGCGTTGGGGCAGACGATCCCCAGAGGGAGGGACTCCGGCGGGATGTTGGCGATGCCCTCCCACGACGGCGGGCGGATGTTGAGCCTTGAGGGATTCGCTGTCCTGAAGTTCTCCTAGCGGGCTACCTGCTGCGGATCCGACGACTCCGCCTCCTAGATCGCCCAAAAGAGGAGCTCCAAATCCTCACAGCCGTCGTCTCCGATGAAGCGCGCGCGCTCGACGAAGTTCGCGTGGCGGAGGATGTGGAGGTGAATCTCCCCCACTCGTCGCGGTCGGGGAAGCGCTCCAGCACCACCCGCTAGATCTCGCGGCGAGCCTCCGACGAGTGCGGGTCGATCTCGGCAGCGGCGCCGCTGGAGGGGGCGGAAGTGCCCGCGGCTCCGCAACCAGCGCCACCGGCGCAAGCCGGCAAACCCGCACGCCGCGGCGACGCGCTCCAGCCATGCGGACTCTCAGATGGGGATTTGGGGCGGGTAGAGCTCGGTGAGATGCAGGGGTGGGTGGGAAGCTGGGGGTTGGTTTGCTTTAATGGCGGCTTCGTTGCTTCACCCGAGGGGGAGGGGAGGGGCGGGAGGGAGAGCGAGCCATCTCTCTTTCACACTTCACACTTGGAACCGCACCTTCTGACACGTTTTATCGGTTAGTTTTAGTTTCCTCGGATTAGTAGGAGCTATCTATCCGGATATGGTCGTGCAGGGTTGAGTTTGAACTGCTTATACCAGGGATCGGAGAATTTTACAGTCTAAAAGAAGTTAGTATCAACATCTGTCTCCTCCGTCACATTACATCATGCTGAATTTCCAATGCATCCAGCTCGGCAGTTCACAGACCAAGTTACAACGGCGGCCTTGGCCGGAGCGCTTGAGGTGCTCCTCAGAATGGTTCAAGATATCTACACTGGTACTGGAGTTCCCTGTGGGGATGTGACCGTTCTGTACACGGTCAATCACTGCGACGTCATCTTCTGACTCTGCTCCTCCTAACCTGAGTTCAACCCAACGGACTTCCCAGAGAAAACGTCCTGCTGATTAGAGTTCAAGTTAACAGATTCTGCTGGATGTTGCTGAGTTTAGGTGGTAGAGAGTTTCATTGGGGTAGCCATAGCCCATAGGATACACGTAGTTGTGCATTGGCACAGACAGCAGGTGTCGATGGATTGATCAGTACATGCTCTCTTTACCGGGTCACCTGAAACACTAAATTGTGTGTATTGAACATAGAAAAGATAACTGAACGGGAAATGATGTTCAAAAAACAAGTTTTATGTGGAAGGTCGTGGTTCTCGTTCGAATCTCTGATACTTCGCAGGAGAGTATACAGTTTGTACACGAATTACACCAAGTTTTCATGTAACTCTCTCAAAAAAATTGCCGCACCATATAGGGGTCATATAATGATACTATGCCAAATTTATCCTTTTCCGACCTCCTTTACATGTTATTTCGAATCGAAGAGCATCTTACCCTTTTTAATGGCTAGAAAATATATTAATGCTTTAAAAATACCAAACCAACTTAAAAACTGGCCAAATTTGAGCATGACCTTTTTAATGGATTAAACATATAAAAGATCTGAAGGCGAAATAATGTAAAAGAAAGTAGTTCTATGTAGAAGGCAACGGTTTTCATTTGAACCTTGATACTTCTCGCGGGAGGGTTTAGTTTGTACATGAAATGCGTCAAGTTTTTCACGTAACTCTCTCAAATTTTTACCACACCCTATAAGGGTCATATCACCATGCCAAGTTTATTTTGTTTCCGACATTGTTTGCCTGTTATTTTTAACCGAAGAGCGTTTGGCCCTTTTTAATAGCTAGAAAATTAATTAATACTTTAAAAATAGCAAACCAACCCAAAAAGTGGCCATAGTTTGACATGCCTATACTTACGAACTAAATTCAATCCCACAAAAAATGGAAACACAAAATATGCATAAACAACAAAATACTAGGATAACACAAAAATGAAAAGAAAATAGTGGCAGCTATATGAGAATGCCCAGAACCACACGAAATAGGGTTTTCCCCCACTTTATATTATAAAGCATACCACCAATCCACAAGCTCAATGTTCACGAGAAACAACAACAATAAAATAAAATAGGTCTGGCTGGGGGCACAACACAACAAACCCCAAAAGAAAGCAACTAGCTAATCAGGTTCCGGGGGTGGAGTAGGTAACGGTGGCGTGAGGGAGATTGCGGTGGAGCGAAGTCTGGCGATGATGGTGTTGATGCCATCCCGATGACGCCGCTTGCTAAGCGGCCGCTAGAGCTGCAAGAATCCGCACATTTTGTAAATGGCGTCAGTCGTCCAAAGCGGAATCACATGTTCAATCACAAGTTTATTGTGCACATTCCAGAGCGTCCAAGCTAGCGCACTAATCGCCATCCAAAGGGTGGGGCGAGTTCTACACGGGGAATCAATAATTTCCCGGAAGAGATCCGGGAGGTTGTCATGGGCCCAGTTGCCTCCCACTGTCTCTCGAAGACAGCTCCATAAGAAAGTTGCAGCCGGAAAACGGAAGAAAATATGGTTAGTGTCCTCAGGGACACCGCACAGGGGGCAATTACCATCCCCAGGGCCATTGCGCTTGCGCACTTCCGTACCGGATGGGAGGCGGTCCCGCACCCATTGCCAAAGGAATATTTGAATCTTCAGTGGTACTCTAATCTCCCAGTGGAGATTTAACTCTTGAGCCCCAGGAGTAGCCACCAGGGTCTGGTACAAGGACCTGGTGGAGAAGTGCCCATTGGGCTCTAAATGCCAAGACATGGCATCCGGCTCAAGGGACGGAGCATGCAGGGCAATGCATTCTAGCAGCTCCTCCCATTGGCCCCGCTTGTGGGGGCCAAACGTACGCCTAAAGGTCATGCGAGAAAGGTCGGTCAGAGCGGCTCCCACCTTGAGTTGGGGAGTGGCGCATATTAGGAAGAGCGACTGGAACTGTTCCGCAAAGGGTCTAGTGCGTGACCAACGGTCGAGCCAGAACCGCTAGCTCGCTAGCTCGTTTCCTGTGGTGGGCTCTTTTCCGTGCCCGTCATTGTTGAAGCCCACGCGGACATAGCTGGTCCTGCCCCCCTCCCCTAAAAAACTCAAATAGGTGTCACTTATGTCTCCCCCAAATCCCAAATCCGCCTCTCACTACTAGGAAAACGCTTATACACAGTAGCATAGTAGTAGCGCTGGAAAGAAGTAAACGCTGCTGCTATTTAGCAGTTGCGCTTTTCCAGGAAAGCGCTACTAGTAACTCCATAGTAGTAGCGCTGTGAAGCAGAAACACGCTACTACTATGTGGGACCAGACGAGGCCACCGACTGTTTTTGTAGTTGTAGCGGTGTACAGAAAAAAGCGCTACTACTAACAGTTTAGTAGCAGCGCTCTATTTTTATGCGCCGCTACTGCTAGTGAGCCCCACTTAGTAGTAGCGCTTTTCCTGGAAAGCGCCACTACTAAGTCCAATAGCAGCAGTGCTTTTTGCAAAGTAGCACTACTGCTAGTTGCGGCTGGTGCCACCTTTTCCACCCCCTTCCCCTCCTCTCCCCAACTTTGCCCTCTCTCCCCCTCCTTTCCCCTCTCCCCTCTCCACTCTAGCTCCACCATTGTTTCTCTTCTTCTCTCTTCCTCCTACCTCTCTTCTCTCCTCATTAATGGCACCCTCCTCCATAAATGGCCTCTCGCTTTCTCCTACACCTCTCTCTTCTCTCCCCCATTAATGCCCCCATCCACCATAACCCCTCTCCATTAGTTAGCTAGCTAGCTTCACCTCTCCTCCTCAACAACACTAGATCTAGCTAGCTATTTAGCCAACCACACATGCTCTGTCGATCGTTCTCTCTCATCATCTAATTAACCGCGTGCTCTCGGTCTCTCTCAAGAATGGGAATATGTGTGTTTGGGATATATATATATATATATATATAGGGATGGACTATTCTGTTACTCGTAACAGAATAATATTCTGTTACCCCCCGCCCTATATAGGCGCGACGCGCAGCTCCACCGTAGAATCCCCCCGACCCAGCCCGAACCCAACCTGCCTTCTTCCGCCGGAGGCAACCGTCGTGGGCGAGCGAGCGACGGCGGCAGCCGGAGCGAGGGAGCCCGCGGCACCGTGACTGGCCGGCGACGGATCCGCCGCCGTCTCCTGCCTCCTTCCATCGCCGATTCCATCGACGGGGCCGTGATCCCCGCCTCCTGCCTCCCTCCATCGCCGGATCCATTGACAGGGCCGTGATCCCCATCACCTGCCTCCCTCTGTTGCCGGATCCATCGACAGGGCCATGATCCCTGCCTCCTTCCTCCCTCCGTCGCCAGATCCATCAACAGGGCCGTGATCCCCGCCTCCTGCCTCCCTCCGTCGCCGGGGCTCCTTCTCCGGGGCAGTGATCCCCGCAAGGTGCTGCCTCCCTGGACCTCTTTGCCAGACCTCCACCACAAGCAGGAGCTGCATCAATGGCGCCGCCTCCCAAGAACATGCCAGTACGCCGCCCACGAGAGGAAGAAGAAGTCAGTCCACTGGAGGTAATGTTTGCTTCCCACGTTTGTGTCAGTCCATCAGTTCATCAGTCCTGCTATGAAGAAGAACCTGATAGTACATTGCAAATGCTTGATCAATTCATGACACCCCTGCCACTTGATGCACAATTTGAATGTCGAGGTTACTGTCAGTACCTCTAATATGCTAGCTTCAGTTCAAAGCCAAAAAACATAAACTTATGCATCAGTCCAAGGAGCTACTAGGCTTTATATAAGGTTCAGGTACCACTTCAAGTTGTATGATGTTATTTCTAATAGTACATTCCATGTAGTTGCGTCAGTTCGAACTAGTGAAAGCATGTTGTTGAAAAAAATATACACTTGTTACACAGTAAGTTCAATGATACATAAACTAGGAGTACTTCTAGTGTAGTTGCATAAGTTATAGATGAACAAAAGAGAAGACATGCATAAGTTTTATATATATACATACATCTCTCAAGTTCAATGTTCAGTTTACAAGCAGTGCTAAAAAATAGTACATCAGTCCATCAATGTTGAACATGTACGTTCATCAGTTCGACTGAAAACGAAACCAGATACAAAATAGAGAACAAAGTTTAAATAACAGCCACGGATGCAAGTCGAACTTGTACATTGCCTTCAGGGCATGACATGTTGCCCATAGCATGTATACGAGAAAAATGCAGAAAAGATTAATCCCAAAACTGTTGAATGTCATTGCAGAAGCATGCAAGGCGGCACACGCAGCGAGAGTTTGATGAGCCAAGCAGATATGGGGCACCGCCTGGTTGGGTAACACCAGAAATACCACCTGGATACTTCAACAATACACGCAGATTTCAAGATACACCGGAATCATCAGAAGCACGGATAGGTTCTTCTATGCAGCAAACACCAATATCTGGGAATACAAGCTTTGTCACTGCTGGGTTGCAACAAGGCCAACAATATCCCCAACAACAAATGTTTTCCTTCCCTAGCATATGCAGAATGCCAAGGACAGGAAGCCATGGATGGCTTGCAACAAGGCTTCCTCCAGTCGCTCCGTCAACATTAATCATTCGTGCTGCAAAAGCGGTTGCGACGGGAAGACCAGGTCAAAGAGACAGAAATTTTGGCCGCTCTAGCAGGTTCCAAAGTACAAGATATGAGCCATATAGACAGGATCAACCTCACAACAAATCTGAGGGGAGACGGCCATACAATGAGAGACGGAGATCTGCGTCAACATTGCTCCCTCCAAGAGATGCATTGCTGCATGTGCCAAGGGTGACACCACCCGCGCCCATACACCAGGGTGAACAGCAAACACCGGAGGCAGCACAGAGCTATACACATGTAAGTATCCAAGTATCCATATAGAAAAAACATACAAGCATAGTCCATACAATGGTACTGTGACCACCCCATCTAACATTTTCATAACTGCGTTTTTGTTTACTCACTGTTGCGTGCAGCCACCTAACATTGAAGCTTACATTCTGCCAAGACTAGAGATGCGCTTTAAAACTTTTGAAGAAACAAAGAACTTCTACAACGTCTATGCGAAGCACACGAGTTTTGCTGTCAGGGAAGGCCCCAAGTTTAATACCAGAGCCTATCTTTATTGCACGTGCTATGGAGTCTATGAATCGAAGGTGTCTGAAGCAAATAGATAGAGGAACAAAACGACAGCCAGGACTAACTTCAGGGCTAAAATGAGGCTGAAGAAGGAAAAAGATGGAACATTTGTCGTAAAAGAGATAGTCTGGGAACACAACCACAGGCTACAGCTCACTCCGCAAATGCTTTTCTTCTTGCACTCCCACAAAAACTTTGACAAAACAATCTTGGAGTACGTCAAGTACCTGCAGCTCAAAGGCATTGAACATGCGCAAATCATGAGCATACTGGGCGGTGATGACCCTGGTAGCTACTTCCTCGAAATGAATGCCAAAGACCTGATTAACCTGTAAGTACAAACTTGTTCTCCTCCCGTAAACCGCCTCCGTCTTTTTTCCTCTGTCAGTACAAACATATTACGCAACGCATGACCTGACGCCAGTTCAACATGCATTTTTGAATGAACTTTTAATATGCAGGAAAGCAAAGAATTCAAGGATGGATGATGTGGACGATGTCCTAAAGACTGTCAACTTATTTAGGAAGATGAAAGCTATAAACAGGGAATTCTTTTGTGACATGCAACTCAACGAGTCCGACAGAGTTAAGAACATATTCTGGGCGAACGCAAGCTGCCAAGGGGCCTATCAGGAGTTTGGTGACTGTGTAACATTTGACACCACATATAAGACCAACAAGTACCATATGCCACTTGGGGTGTTTGTCGGTACTAACAACCACTTATAGACTACATTCTTTGGTTTCGCCCTGATAAGAGATGAGGATGCAGATTCAGTTAGATGGCTGTTCAAGACATTTTTAAGGTGCATGAGAGGGAAGGCTCCTACATGCATCCTCACAGGTACAACCGCCAAAACCACCCCAACCACCACCACCCCCCCAAATTAAATAAAAGGAAAATAACACAGTAAAAATGTTGTGTCAGTTCTATTCGTATATATGCACCATCATCTGCTGACCACTCCATGTGTCTTTTCTCATTACCAGACCAGTGCCCGGCAATGGCTTTGGCGATCCCAGATGTTTTCAGGAACACGGTACACAAGTTGTGCCGCTAGCACATTATGAAGAAGTACAGGGAATACCTCGCATACCTGTACAACCTGCACGAAGACTTTAAGGATGAATTCACATCAATCCTCAACTGGCCCCTCATGCCAACTGAGTTTGAGGCTGCCTGGAAAAGACTAATGGATAAGTACAACCTCCACGATGATGCCACGATGGTGGCCATGTGGAATGAGCGTGAGAGATGGATATCATCCTACTTCAAAGAAATTTTCTGCGCTAAAATGACATACACACAGCGAAGTGAGAGCATGAACTATGTGCTCAAGAAGAACTTCGTAAGTGAGAGACAAAACCTACACCGGTTTGTCAGTCAGGTAAACTCCTGTGTCAAAATCAGGAGGCAGACAGAGAACCAGGAGACAATGGGTAACCGGCTATAACTCTATCACCTATCGTAAGACAACAAATAACATGCTTACTAAAGTAAAACTTTACTAGTTAGACAAGTTTTTGCTGCGAGAAAACTAACAATTTGGTCATCATTCTTGCATGTGCAGAAGGAACAAAACACGCTGACCTTCTATGGGTTTGACACCAAGATGGCAAAGGTTTACTCACGAGCTGTGTAAAGCGAGATCAGAAATAGGCTAAAACTAAGCACACTCTTCACGGTGACAGAGACGGAAGAGCCCACAAAGTACCTCGTGCGCTACAACCTCCCTCAAAAACTGTCTGCGTGGGCTCAGCACGCGTTCCAGGTGGTTGCAGACCCCATGGGAGAAACATATGAGTGTGAGTGGAGGATATGGGACCACACAGGCGAGGACTAAAAAAAAGATGTTACATATTGTACTACTTTTTTTGCAAAGTTTTTCTTCGAATGAAATGACAAAAAACATGCACCTCTTCCAAAAAAATACATGTCTTTTCTGCGTGCATGTCCTGTGCATGATGCAGACAATTAAGGATGCCAGCGTTCCAAAGAAATACATCCTCAGGAGATACACCAAACGCCCGAACATCCAGCCAACATTCAACAGAAATGACTTGAGGACAGTAGCGTCAAACAAGGCCTCCCAATACTACATTGAAAGCTCACTGCTGACGCTGAACATGGGGGTGCACAGAAAAAGCCTGAGAAGCCAAGAGCAAATGGCGAGGTCACGGGTCATCTTGGACAAACTTGAACAAGAACTCGACGCCATGCACTCTGCTGAAAATGGAGGTGTCACGAACAATGAAGCCATTGAGCAGGATATTGCTACCATCTGGGAGCTGTTGACCCGTTCGACAACGAGGAATAGGAGCAGCAGCAACCAGAGCTTGCCCATGTGCACACTCAAGAGCAGCAACATGCTCACATGCAAGATCATGAGCTTGATGGTGCTATAGGCGAACGACATGACAACAGGACATCCTACCGGCAGCAGCAGGAAAGGGTGATTAAACCACCCATATTCTCAAACACAAAGGGGAGGAAGAGTAAAACACAAGCAGCGAAAGTAGCAAAAGCAGCAGCCAAAAAGCCGCCACGCCCTATCAAGCGCGTGGAATTTGGCCTGGACGACAAACCTCTCGGGATAAGGGCATGCGGATTCTGCAACGTCGTGAGCAAGCATAACTACCGCACATGCCCACTCCGCACAGATGCCACTGTCAACAAGCAAATGTTGCACAAGAAGATTGGAGCCACCCAGGTTTCTACCAATGGAGACAACACACTTAACAGCTACACTTGTCTCAAGTGTGGGGGAACGAACGGGCATAATGCCCGCACATGCAAAGTGGGCAAGGAGGTCAGTGGCGCTGAACAGAAACATGGCAAGGTGCAGAGTTCCAAAAAATCAAATGAATACGATGAAGAAGAAGAGTTTGACGAGAATGACGACCAATCAGACGAAGACAATGAAGATGATAGTGTCAGGGACGAGGAAACTGAAACTGATGATGAAGCTGTCAAGGCTCAACCAGGAAAGGGCGCCAGCAAGGGACAACATTCGGGGCCAGTTAGGAGAAGCTCAAGACTGAACAATACATAGTGGTTATGCTGCTGCGTCAACTAAAAAAATAAGCTTGTAGTCTCAGTTGCCTCGGCAAACAATGAGGAAACATTTCAGAAACACTGTCGTTACCAAAACTTATTTAGCTTTATAGTCGATTTCTCCATCAGTACTATAGTTAAGATATAATTTGTGATTTGTGCCCGTTGGACCAGTGACATTATTATGTAAAGCATTTGATAATCCTATTGAATGTAGTCACAAATACATTTGAATAAACTTATCTGGATTTATCTGACGCAAACGCTACTGTCCACCAGTAACTCAGCAAAAATATGTTAAGGAAAATTTAAACTCTTATAGTACATCAGTACTGATAATTCTCAGTCGTCAGTACAAGACAGAGTACACATCAGTACTAATATAATTTGTGATTTATGCCCACGGGAGCAGTGACATTATTATGTAAACCATTTGATAATCCTTTTGAATGCAGTCACAAATACATTTGTACTGACGAAAACACTACTGTCGACCAGTAACTCAGCAAAAATATGTTAAGGAAAATTTAAACTCTTATAGTACATCAGTACTGATAATTTTCAGTCGTCAGTACAAAGGTAGAGTAAAACAAACACACCCGTGAACACCTAAAAAACATCGTTTTGAAAAAACAAAGCTACGTCTGCTTCTGCCAGTCCCAATTCAGAAAGACCACCAGTACATAAAAATAATTACCTCAAGCAAACTGCGAATATAATACATTCTGTACTGATGAAAATCTAATTTATCTGTAAAAAATACTCAGAGATTATCTTGATATAAACAATCCTTTAAAAATACAAAATAGTTTTAAAAAACATTAGCATCACACATAGTCTCACCGGTATTTGGTAAGTTCAATTACACTTCAGTCACCAGTCCAATTACCACAATAGAGGAGTACATACCTCCATCATCACCAACCCTGACACGTGCAAGTGGGATAAGTAGCTGATAAGTACAGCTTAACAAGACGAATCAGTACGATAGTAAAATGCCATCATCACCACCCCTAAGATGTGCAAGTGGGATTTAACAGGTCATAAGTACAGCTTGACAAGACTAGTCAGTGCAGCAGTAAAAACCATTTGACTTGGACGGTTAGTTCTTCCAGGCCACCACCCGCGCCACCCACTGAGCGGTTGCCACAAGGGACTACAAACGGCGAACCCACACCACTACACCCACTACACCCACGCCCCCGACGAACCGCCTCCCACAAATCTCCGTCGACGCACTGCAAAAAACCCCATTCTCTTCCATCTCTCCCTCATTCCCACAAACCACCATTGCCGCTTCCATCTCCACTGCACAAAAACCACAAAACTTCTCTCTCACAAGCCCATAGCCGCCGAAGGAGGGCGATGGCGGAGGAACCATCCGCCAAACATCATCAAGGCGAGCCGTCGGACAAGAGCAGCAACCTCATCGACGTTCATGTCCCCAGCGAGAAGCGCGAGTACACCACAACACTCACAGGGGTTGAGCTCCATGGCAAGGAGACGCTGGAGATCGTCTGCACCAGCGAACCAGTCAAGGCCGACGAGGTGATCTCTAGGCTCTGAAGGAAGCTTGGTGGCATGCTTCATAGGATTGTCGGCGTTGGTGTGCACTACACCAACGAAGATGAACCTGCCCAGATGGCAGCAGTCCTGCAGTTGTGCGTAGACAACCTCTGCTTGGTGTACCACATCACAGCGGCCACAAAATGGTGAGCCATACTACTCATTTGCCCTATTTGGTTTATCTGTTTTATTAGTACTGTATCCTGAAAATTTCATCAGACTTGTTTCCCAACTAGATGTACTAGTGTGGTTTGTGAAAAGTGGATGCACTACTGCATTTTCTCAAGTAGATACACTATAAATGTATTTTTGAACCTGATGCACTGGATTACTATTTGGAAAATCTTGCGGAAGATTAATTTCCAAAGTTGACCGACTAGTGTAGTTTCTGAACTTGATCCAATAGTGTAGTTTATGTACACGATGTATTAAAAAGATGATTCTGAACTTGATGTAGTGAAGTATTTTCTGAATTTGACCTAATGTTATTTTCATAAGAAAATAAACTAAGGACTTGGTGAAGCACTGTTTATGTGTTATCCTATTCAACAAAAGTAAACTAAACTAGTACCAAAGCAGAACATACAACATTTACTGGAACTATGTATAATCCAAAAAGAAAAACAACATGATGTACTTAATTTAATTTCAGAACTTTGTTTACTAGTTTTTGAAGTACATTCATGCATTATTTATGCTACATAAACATCTACTTCATGGATTCATCGCTTGTAAAACAAAACAAAAATGAATAATTCAAACATCAAAGTAATGCTAATTTTCAAAAATGTCTCTCCCCTTGCAGGCCCAAGCGCCTAAACCAGTTGCTGCAGCATGAGACATTGTTAACATTTGCCGGTTTCAGCATTGAAAGCGACAAAGAGAAGCTGAAGTTGTCCGGTTTGGAGATCAACCCCAACAAGTTCATCGACATCCAGCGCAAGTGGAGAGTTCCATACACCGGAAAAGAGTACGACTCCTTGACTGATGTTGTAGCCAGCATCATCCACCCATTCTACAAAGGCATGAAGAAGAACATCAACACGCAGGAAGACTACAAACTGTGGGGGACGAGCGCGCTGCCAGACAACCTTATCGAGTACGCATGAGTAGATGTATACGCCACGTACAAGTCATGGAGCATGATCGACTACATCACAGATGGTTCAGAATTTGCAAAAGAGCGGGAGGCTGCAAAATTCTACGACCACCCCTATTGCCCCTATATGGGATGAAGATACATCAAAGCCTGCCTTCATTTTACTTCCGCTTGTGCTTGCCTTTTATCTGGTTGTTTCAAATTAGTAGTTTGCTCTTGTTGGGTTGAACCAGTATGATTATGTCGTGCTTGTCATGGTTGAACAAGTTTACTTATGTCATCAAGTACAATGTTTTGCTAATCTCATTATATAAGTTTGGTAGCTTCGTATGTTGTTAATCCATCATTTCGAATTCAAAAGTACCTTCTGAATGAAACTTTGTGGCTGCTCTAAAGTACTAGTTATGATGCAACTAATCACACAATGTTGTTCCATGTCTAGTTTCGATTCAGTATTGTATAGAAAACATAACGTTGAGAACAATCAGCACAATTTGAGTTGCTTAACAATGCTTCAAAAGTTGAAGCAAAAAATCTTAGTACTTCATATAGTGTTCTCATTCATATGTAGCTGCTAGAAAATTAACAAGTAGTACAAATAGAAAAAGTTAAGAAGCATCAGCACACACTTATGTTGGTCACTTGCAGATTAAGAATGACAGTACTAGTACACTTGATCGGACAGTACATACTTACTACAATAAAAAGTAAATAGAATCATATCTGTTAAACTACACTTACACAAAACTGACAAAACCAGAACAAAAAGTTTCAGTCCAAGTTACTGGTGGAGTCAAGTACTAGATTCAAACAAACAAAAAAAGAAAAAATTGACCGCCCAAGGTCAGGCCCAGGCCCTGACGCTGCTAGATACTTGAACTCGAGCCCATACGCGAATCCCTAGTAATCCGCACAACGCAGGGCCCACCGATCAGGGCCCACAGGTCATGGGAGAGAGCGAGCACCACGTATAAGCGCTCAGGTATGTATTCATAGGAGTTCGACCAATGAGCCTTGCCTGCGCTTATAAACAGGTCCGGAGCCCCTCGACTAGCGAGGTGGGACTAAACCCATAGCGCACGCACACACCGCGCTGCATCGCCGCGCGGACGAGCTATCTGGGCCGAAAAACGGCCCAATAGCCTGCATAGTTTACAAACACCCCACCAATAAGCCCAGTTAAACAAACCAGAGGGCGAGGCAAAGAAATATAAACTACAAGAAAAATGTTCAAAACTGAAAATATATAAATTCAAATACTAGTTCGCAGGCAATAACTTTAAATACGAAAAATAAAAATAAAAATAACTTTAGCTCTGCACCACGGATGATAAAAAAGGAGAAAATATGATACAAAAACAATGAACCTCTAAAAAGAAGAGAACTTAATAGCCTATCTGTTAAATGTACATAATTTGAAAAACCGAATTAAATATTACTTTCAAGTTCAACTACTAAAATGCAAAAAGTTCAAACATATAATGTTTGTCAATTATGCTAAATTTCTTATTTATATAAAATCTGACAAGTTCCACTACTAAAATGCAAAAATTTCAAAACATATAATGTTTATCAATTATGCTAAATTCTTATTTATATAAAATCTGACAAGTTCAACTACTAAAATGCAAAAATTTCAAAACATATAATGTTTGTCAATTATGCTAAATTTCTTATTTATATAAATTTTGACAAGTTCAACTACTAAAATAAAAGAAGTTCAAGTATATAATGTTTGTCAATTATGCTAAATTTCTTATTTATATAAATTCTGATTACTTCAACTACTAATATGCAAGAAGTTCAAATAGAATTTATTTGCCAATTCTGCGAAATTTCTAATTTATATAAAATATGTACACACCTCAATGAACGATCTGGTCGTAAAATAATCTCAATCCCCGAAACCACCCAAAAAACAAAAAAACTCAGTCCAAACATACATACGATGTCAGTACTAAAAAAGCAAGATCAGTCAGGCCACTCACACCACTGTGACACCAAATTTCAAAACCTCACACTGTATGAAATTACATTGCAGTTCACACAGCACTAAACCAGAAGTGCACTAAAATGAGAATACAAAAACTATAAAGGCCTAACTTAGGTAAGTACAGATGAAAATAAAATAAGTACCAGTTTTGAGCAACAACTCCCAGGGCACTGAAAAATGTTTTGAGATAAACTAGTCTATAAGATTTCAGTGGAAAAACAATACTTAACATCCACACGGAAAAACATTAAAAATCATACGTCACCAAAATAGTCCAAAATGCCATCATCACCACCCCTTAGACGTGCAAGTGGGATTTAGCAGGTCATAAGTACAACTTGACAAGACAAGTCAGTGCTGCAGTAAAACCATTTGACTTGGACGGTTGCTTCTTCCAGGCCACCACCCACGCCACCCACTCAGCGGTTGCCACAAGGGACTGCAAACGGGGACCCCCACGACCACCACACCCACGCCCCCGATGAACCACCTCCCACACAACCCCGTCGACGCACTGCAAAATACCCCATTGTCTTCCATCCCTACCTCATTGCCAGAAACCACCATTGCCGCTTCAATCTCCACTGCACACAAACCACAAACTCTCTCTCCCAAGCCCACAGTCGCCGGAGGAAGGCGATGGCGGAGGAACCGTCCACCAAGCATCATCATGGCGAGCTGTTGGACAAGAGCAACAACCTCGTCGATGTTCACGTCCCCAGCGAGAAGCGCGAGTACATGAGAACCCTCATAGGGGTTGAGCTCCACCGCAAAGAGACGCTGGAGATCGTCTGCACCAGCGAACCAGACAAGGCTGATGAGGTGATGAGCAGGCTCAGGATGAAGGGCGGTGGCTTGTATCTGAGCTTCATCGGAGTTGATGTGGAGTTCACCAGCGACGATGAACCTCCACAGATGGCGGCAGTCCTGCAGTTGTGCGTCGAGGAACTCTGCTTGGTGTACCACATCGCAGCAGACACAAAATGGTAACCCATACTACTGTTCATTCATCTGTTGCACTAGTACTACTCACTAAAACTTCATTAAACTAGTTTCCCAACTAGATGAACTACTATAGTTTGTGAAGTGGATGCACGAGTACATGTTTCTTAAGTTACATGCATTTCTGAAACTGTGAAGTGGATTGTTTCACCAGATTAGCATCTGAAAAAATGTTTATAGAATTCTGAACTTGATGTGCAAGCATAGATTCTGATCTTGATGCACTAGTATAGTTTACAGAATTGATGTATTAAAAGATGTTTGGTGAAGTGGTAGAGGTCCATATCTTGCTGCACATGTTTCTCAAATTAATTTCTGAACTTGATATAGAATCGATGCAAAAAGATGTATCAAGCATTGGTATAGGTCTTTTATTCAACAAAAAAGAAAACTAAACTTGAATCAAGCAGCACATATATCATTGAATATGGTAAAATTGAATATGGTAAAATGATTCTTGAATTTGGTGAAGCATTTGGTGAAGCACTGAAGATAGCAAAAAAGAAAAATAACATGGTGTAGTTGAATTTAATTTCAAGACTTTGTGTACTAGTTTCTGGACTACATTCATCCATGACTTATACTATATAAGCATCTACCTCATGGATTATCACTTTCAAAACCAAAAAGCAGAAGAATTAAATCTTCAAAAAATAAGACTAATCTTTAAATTTGTGTCTCCCCCCTTGCAGGCCCAAGCGCCTCAGAGACTTCCTGCAGGAGGAGAAATTGTACACATTTGTCGGTTTCAGCATTGGAGGTGACAAGCGGATGCTGAACAAGTCTGGTTTGGAGATCAATCCAAACAACTTCATTGACATGCAACGCAAGTGGAAAGATCCAAAGACCAGCAAATACTACGACTCCTTGGCCGATGTTGCAGGCAGCGTAATCCACCCATTCCATAGCAGCATGAAGAAGAAGATGGACAAGGGAGACCACAAACTGTGGGGGACCAGCCTGCTACCAGACAACCTCATCACGTACGCAGGAATAGATACATACGCCACGTACAAGTCATGGAAGACAATCGACAACATCGTGACAGGTTGGGATATTTCAAAAGAGCAGGAGGCTGACCCCTACTACCACTGCAACTTCGCGGGATGAAGATGCATGAAAGTCTGCAGTCGTGTTGCTCGCACTTCTGCTTGTCCTTAATATTGTTATTTCAGATTTGTAGTTTGCTTTCGTTATGTTCAACCATCTACCTTATGTTATGTGTGTCCGGGTTTGAACAAGTTTGCCTATGTCTATCATGTACATCGTTTGCTTATGTCGTTCAACAAGTTTACTAGCTTCCTATTTTGTTCATCCATCATTTGAAGTTGAAGTAGGTTGAAGTTGAAAGTTGATGGCTGCCACGCAACACTAGTCATGCAGAAACAAAAATAACACATGGATATTTTCACAAAAAAACAAAAACAGTAGCAGACTAACTAAGGACAATAGCAAATAATAGAATTGGATGCTCAGTACAGCTTAGACATTTATGGTAGTACTATCACACTATGAAATCAATTTTTAGTTTTAGAAGAACACTAAAAAGACTAAGTTTCAGGCTTGGACAACATTCACTACTAACAACATCGTGCTAATAGTAGTTAGAAATTTACTGAGTACTGCAACAGGAAAAGCAAAGAACAATCAGTACGTATTTCCTAGTCACTAGCATGCTAGGACTGAGAGTTCTGGTACACTTGAACAAACGGTACATTCATTCTACAAAATATAAAAAAGAAAGGGAAGCTTCCGTTCACATTCCATAAAACATTGACACACTAAAGAATAACAATAATAATACAACTGAAATCTCAGTACAACTTAGTCTATAATGCAAGTACTATGATCATACCAAACATTGCCTTGAGAAGAACCACAGCCTAGAAAAAAGAAGGCCAAAACTAAATCAAAAAGATATCAGTTCGACCAAGGAGAAAAATCACAAGAAAGACAACAGAAGCATCAGCCCACATTGACCAGTGAGGCACTAGCTTCAAACAACACAAGAAAATAAAATGATCAAAGTACCAACACAATTGAAATCTCAGTACAACTTAGTTTATTTGGTATGTGCTATGATGATACCAATTAATGCCTTGAGAGAAAGAAGGCCAAGATTATAGTTAAACCAAGGACAAAAATTAACAAAAAACAAACAACAGAAGCATCAACCCACATTGACTAGTGAAGCCATTCTGCACTTTATACGCCTGTCTGTTAAATGTAGCTAATTTAAACCAGTGCTTTAACTTTTACTATGAAGTTCAACTACTAAAATTCAAGAAGTTCAAACAAAAATTTGGCTCTCAAATTTTGCTAAATTTCTTATACTTAAATAAAATCTGGCTAGAGATCACGTAGCAACTTGGTTGTAAATAATTTCAATCGCAAAAAAACTTCAGTTCTAATACATTATATGAAATAAGTTCTACATAACAAGGAAGCGTCACTCCACAAGTGCCATCGTGACACCAAATTTTAAAAGCCTTATGCTGAACGACATTACAATTCAGTACTAACATAACTATACTATAAGTACAAGAAAAGAGGGTACAGAAACTATAAAGGTCCAACCTAGGTTGGGACAGATGAAAATAAAATAAATATCACTTTTCTAGCAACAACTCGTAAAGAACTTGGGAGAAGGTGTTTTTAGTTCAACTAGTTTACAAGACTTCAGTACAAAAAATAGTACTTAACCAAAACGAATTCCCAATGAAACATACACAAGTGAAAACAGCTATTCAACCACACTATCATCAGGGAAATAAAGATTGTTAAACATTGTGCCACACTTAAACACAACACAAAATATACCAGTAATTACATAGTACTCGACAAGACATCCAAACACTACAATCAAAGCCTACAATGCTTTCAAGAGATATATCACACAACTATCCATTTCACTACGTGAATGATGACCATTTCTTCTATGCACCAGGAGCCAAAGGCTGAAACTCCTTGGGAAGCTCCGTCACCAGAAGCTGGTTATTCCGGTTGAACACAACTCTATACAGATGCTCGGCATTCCAATCAACAATACGAGGTTGCAAAACAATAAAAAAATTATCAAAAATCATGACACATTAAAAAGAAGAATACACAATTAGCTAAACAAAGAAAAGTGAAAAGCTCAACTAGAACCCACATCATTATCCCGAATGTTCCCAACGATCTTTACACCATCATAGGATGCCGCATACTTCACAGTATAATGGCCACATTCATTCGCCCCTTGAAGTGGAACCTTCACAAACGTTGGTTTCTTTGCAAAAAGCTCCCATTTGGGCTGCTTGCTCGCATTGTACTGAGCATCTCCATAAAAAGCCTTCATTACTTGGACCATCCTGCAAATCTGTAAAAAAAGAAAAGAAACCACACATTTTCAGGTCTCAGAAAAGCAGAAACAAAGACGTGGAAAAATTAATCCAGTACAGATAATAAATGTCACTCACAATCTTCTCGCAGTCTTTATGATAGTTGTTCTTCGAAGGACGATGGTTCTTTGGATAAGGTAAAGAGTCAAGGATGTCAACGCTACTTCGGTACCGATTCATGACATATTAGGAAAAGTGGTTCACTTTCTTATCCTTTGCTAAAACCATAGGCTTGAATATAGGCATCATGATCTAAAAACAAATGACCAAAAAAGAGATGTTCAATATTCAAAATAAAAACCAGCATGACAAGAAACAATTAAAACCAAAAATCAGCTAGTAGAACTCACAAGGTCGGCAGTGAGCAAGTCTTTATTTTCTTTGACATAGCTCTTGAAATCTCTCACTGCACTCTCGACATTAAACGCTTTATTTTCATCACCGTAAAATGTACAGTCAAGCACAACCTGCAAAAAGCCCAGAAAAGAAATAGACAGGTGGAAAGGATCAACAAGCAAAGTATATTAAAACTCGTAAAACAATAGGCAGTCTTGTTTAAGAGAAACAAACGATCTGATTGATTACCATGATGAAATATGGACTCAGCAATACCCTTTTCCCAGACGCAAAATCAACATTTCTATCGAGATCTTTCTTCCAATCTTTAATGAGGAAGTCCATTACATCACCCTCCATCATTTGCCCAGGTGAAAAAACTCCCCAGATGCGTTTCCCAGTGAAGCTAGTTACGTTATCACTAGGCTGAGATATCATTGAGAATGTATTCCTGCAGCATAGACAAGAACAAAAAGAAGGGGAAGCAAGATAAGGCATTCATAGCAGTTCAAGTTGTATAAAAAGTAACAGTTCAGGTCACATTTATCTAGAAGTTATAAACAACAGAGGAAAAGAAGAGGAAACGTAATGAGAGATACTCACTCGGCATACTTCTCACATGCTTCATCGCTAAGCAACAGATTATACAACTTGTGAGCCTTCTCCAGGTGAGGGAATTCATGAGGGTGAAGCTGCTGCAGAGGGGAGCAAAACTTTATAGGAGCTCCGGGTGCACGCTTTGTGCTTGTAACATTCCCAGAATCCAAAGCAGGATCCTTCCTAGCACCACCAGCTCTACAGGCCACTATTCGAGCAAGTGGGGATAAACCCTTGGCAGTAGCAGCGCTCCTGGTGACTCTTCCCATGCCAGCAATCTTGTCAAACGCATCATCATCGCTGTCTATCAATTCCACAATGGGATTCTTGGGTGTAGAGGGGCTCTCTGCACAAGCAGCCGTAGAACCTTTTAGAGCTCCCAACCGCCCCTTAATAACACCAGACCTTGTCTTTTCTGGAGAACGCCCCTGGCTAAGATCAATAGATACACGCTCGAGCTCCGAGAACTGGCTGCCAAAGATCCTGTAGTCATGCTCATCAAGATCCAGCCACTCACCTACAAAAATAAAAAAAGAAAAGACCGCATCAAGGGTAAAGTTTAAATACATAATTTATGATAGTACCAATCAAGAAGTACAAGATGCAAAAAATTACAAAAGGTCATGCATTATGTACAGGGTTCGATGCCAAACAAACCATGGAAGTCAATATCAAACACATCGCTAGTTGCGCAGGTATACATGAAAGTCGTCCTAATGTCAAGAATGTCTTCATGGCTATAATCTAACATTTCAATCACACCATCCTCCCGGCAATGATAGGTCTTGCAGCTTTGTAGCATAAAGAATCCACAACATGCCTGTTAACAAAAGAAAATACAAAAGGGTACATCACAAATCCGAAAATACAGGAACACCACCCTCCCATCAACATAAACAACTAACAAAAAATCATTAAAAACGGATACTCACGTGTTTTTCACTGCGGCATCCGCACAAACTCGCAAGAGAAACCATCAATATGCACCAGCGAGAACGGTTTGGCCCTGTCTATGTTGGACTCCCTCCAAAGCATCTTTATGTTATCTGTCATAGTCCTTAATAATCTAACTTCATCACTCTAGGTTTCATCGCGCAGTGAATCAAGACACTCGAAATGACGGAACCTCAAATTCAGAATAATCAAGCGCCAATGCGCAAATTCTTTGCTAGGCTTCATGGTAGCCGCAAATGACGACATATCAAAAGTAGGGAAAAGAAGTTGACAAAAAAATCGCAGAGGAAAAATGAATTTAACAAATCATAATGAAACAAAAAATTTAGCCTCCAAACAATAAAATAAAAGAAGGAAATTGAAATTCAGAAGTACAAACAAAAATAAGATAATCGTAAGTTCTAATAGAGTAAGCAAAACACTACAAAAAATATATGCTACTCAAGTTACAATTGCAACAAACATATCAGTTCAATTTCCTTGTGACAATAAGTTCAGCTTCAAAAAAAGAAGCAGGCATCATTCATAAGTGCAGGGGTAAAAGCAAGCTGCTCAAGTTCATTCCCCCACCTCCCAAACATGCAAGAAAACAAGACAATTCTAGTTCATCAGTACAAAAAGTTCAAGTTCACCTACTTGGTCAAAACCATCAACACCCGATCTCGTGAACCAATTTAGCACATTGGAATCAATATTTCCATCACGGATCTTGGTCTGTTGTACAAAAAGAACAACAACAGTTAGAAAATTGACAAAACAAGTTATCATCCTATCTAAAAAGCAAAATACTGACAGTCACCCATCTGGGAATTATCAACTTGTCAGTGTCTCGGTACTTCTGACGTAGAGAATATAAAACAACGTCAACACTGTCTGAGTTGAGCATGCCAGTGGGGACATACGCTTTAGCAATAGAACCAACACTGGCATCACATTCTTTATTTTGAAACATCGGCTTGTCACTAGGAAAACACAAAAGATTACATGAATTAAAACTACTCCAATAACAACAATAATCATACGAGAGAAAGAAAAAGAGACAAAAATGGTACGGGCAAAATCCCAAACTAACTGTTTCGTACGGTTCGTGCGCAACCTCGTAATAGCGAAGAAAAACATATCAACCTTAACAACATTACCACTTTCTGCTTGCAGAAAAAGAAGAAAAATAATAAGTTCAAGCACTACAAGTGAACATGTCCAAAATGCCAAAATTGATAAGTACACCTCATTTACAAGTCCTTACCTGCACTATCAGTGTTTGACGACGACGGTAGTTCCTGTGATGAGACCAATATGCCTCCAGTTTCAGGGTTTGACGATGGGAGATCTTGAGAGGACACCAATATCGCTACGCTTTCAGGGTCTGTAGAAAGAAAATCCTGGGACGACACGAGCGCCTCCTGCGTCAAGGGGCCAGAAGAAATTGACAGAAGTAAATCATCATCCTCGGATGGTACCTCCTCCACACTAGAGGCATCTATCAATGCATCACCGTAATCAAGACCTCTAGGCGGGAAATTCTCCGGCGGCAAATCTTCACAATCAGAAACATTTTCATTCCCAGCAATACCAACACCAGACGATTTGGCATCAAGTATGCTGGCAGCACCAACATCCTCATCAGCAACTTTGGTACCAACATTGCGCCCACTACTCAATGGAACACCACAAGCATCATCACCACCACTAACGACAGCCTCATGCTCAACATCAGTCATCTGAAGAAATACAAATTCAGAAAAGGTGAATAATATGAGCAAAACTAACAATAAAAAATAAGCTAGCAAGAGGTGCACAAAAAAACAAACCTTAGAAGCATTCACAGCAACATCATCGATCTTGCTGCTACTAACATTCAAAGCAACATCACCAATGGGCGAACAAGGCTCGTCACCAACAACAGGACCCTGATTTCATATGTAATGAAGCAAAAAAAAAACAATGCTATTATTAGCAACAATAAATACAAGGAATTGAACCACAGTAACGAAAAAGGTAGGTATCACCTGCAAACTCTTAATGGTGTGGGATAGAAAAATGAACAAGCAAGGCACATTGGTGCGCATGAAAATTCAAGAAAATATGAATAAACACAATAAAAATAAAAATAACCTTCCATTTATCAGTAGATGGATCATTAACTCCACAGTCAACAAGAGCCTCAACATTATGACTGGTCTCCTGCATGAAAAGAAAAATTAATAAACAGATGAAGATCAGGAAGTTCAACTATAATACTGACAGCAGAACAACGTAGTAAAAACATACAAACACCGAGGACTGACTCACATCAACGACAGGGTGCTCCAAGCCAACATCGTTCGTATGGTGATCAGAAACATTAGCCTCAGTACCATCATCAGCCCTGCTGTCGGTGGCAGCAGCCTCATCCTGCTCAATCTGCATGAAAGAAAATTTAATAAACAGATGAAGATGAGAAAGTTCAACTACAATACTGACAGTGGAACAACATGGTAAAAATTGCAAACACTAAGGACTGACTCACATCAACATCAGGTGCTCCAAGCCAACATCATTCATTTCGTGATCAGAAACATTAGCCTCAGTACCATCACCAGCCCTGCTGTCGGTGGCAGCAGCCTCATCCTGCTCAATCTGCCTGATAACAACATTTGCACTTTCTTCATATGGCTTGCAGCGAGAGTCTTGCATAGTTTTGAAATGCTTCATGTTGTTCAACAGACGAACCGATCTCTGAACTAGATCAGCAGCACCGTCACGCATATCACCAATACAAATTCTCTCCATCTCAATATAGTCCACTGCTTCCTTAGCTTTAAATTGATGACCTTCAGGAAGGATATCATTGATACAGCTTAGACGCTCAACTGTCGTTGGGACCTTTTGCAGCTCAGAACACACATTACTCGAAATATGCTCAGCGCGCTCCAACGCAGAAACAGCAACGTCAATACCAAAACCATGCCTCTATGAAGTACTAGCATTACTAGGGCCAGGGGGAACATAACCAGCACCTTCAACACCACGGCCATCTCTCAACTCATCGTGTAGAGATGAAAACTTGGGAACCTGAGATAACGGCATCTCCAGGACTGGCCATTTATACTGTCGGAAAAAACAACCTCCTCTTGAATTTTCCACTACAAACAAGGGCAAAAAGAGTTAATTAATCAATGCAACACATCGGGAAAAAATAAAACATGATATTAACAGATTTAAATCAATAGCACTATCAATCTTTAACTGTTAGTGCCAATTTGTTAGTATTTAGCGACATGACAGTTGAACAAAGATATTCAGTTCAACCACACATGAAAGAACAGTACTAAAAATTGTACCTAAACCTCACAAAGCTTAAGAAATGACAAAATCTAAACAAGTAACTCTGCGGGACACATATTCACTCCAACAAAAATAGCTATACCTAAATAAAAAAGGTCTGCAAGACACGAAAGAAATAAAACTTACCGGAAGCTTCCCAAACACCCAAGTCTTTGGATCTACATTGCCTTTTTTATCAAATCTGCATCAACCAGATCAGAAAGCTTGACAGGATCCATGAAACATATGCGGGGGACTCGCATGTCAGGCTCCGCAGTCTTGCCACGGATAAGGGAGTCAAGGTTCATTAGTACATGCCCTATAGCACAGCCTGTGATTGCCTTCCCCATGGTAACACCATCTTGGTACCTGACAACAGCCCTTCTAAACTCATCAACCATCAGCTGACAATAATCCATATTAGCCATGTCCTCAAAGACGAGACCCTCAAACATTGCTGCCTCTCTGGAAACACGCGGGGCGGCACCAGGCAACACAACCTTCATAAACACAATAATGAAGAACACTTTTAGAGCAAGGTCATGTTTGCTAGGATCCTTGACGAGCACGTTGAGCTTATTCCTCAAATCCTTTGTCTTGATATCTTTGTTCCTGCTAATGTCAAGCTCCGATCTTAACTTCATCAGAGCGTCGTCATATCCATCCTCTGACGGGCTTGGTGGAGAACGACCACCACGAGGGAACCGAAATAATTGTTGTATACCATCGCTAGTGATGTGAAGCTTCTTATTAGCTTCACCCATGTCAAGAGTCATCGTATCAGGATCTATCCTTAGGTACAAAACTCCCATCAAAGGGCGGGAAATGTTAGACTTGACCCTCCAATTGAAGATAGAACCAAAACCAGCTGCACGGACCCTAGCCACATGCCGACTCTCAAGCAAATTAGCACAAGCTTCAACCTCTCCCAACGAACATCGCATAGTTAAGTTCAATTTCCGTTGGTCACCGTCAGTGTCAAAACCGACGGATCTAGGGTAGGGGGTCCCGAACTATGTGTCTAGGCAGATGGTAACAGGAGACAAGGGACACAATGTTTTTACCCAGGTTCGGGCCCTCTCGATGGAGGTAAAACCCTACTCCTGCTTGATTAATATTGATGATATGGGTAGTACAAGAGTGAATCTACCACGAGATCAGAGAGGCTAAACCCTAGAAGCTAGCCTATGGTATGATTGTTGTTCGTCCTACGGACTAAAACCCTCCGGTTTATATAGACACCGGAGAGGGCTAGGGTTACACAGAGTCGGTTACAATGGGAGGAGATCTTCATATCCGTATCACCAAGCTTGCCTTCCACGCCTAGAAAAGTCCCATCCGGACACGGGACGAAGTCTTCAATCTTGTATCTTCATAGTCCAAGAGTCCGTCCAAAGGTTATAGTTCGGCTATCCGGACACCCCCTAATCCAGGACTCCCTCAGTAGCCCCTGAACCAGGCTTCAATGACGACGAGTCCGGCGCGCAGATTGTCTTCGGCATTGCAAGGCGGGTTCCTCCTCCGAATACTTCATAGAAGATTTTGAACACAAGGATAGTGTCCGGCTCTGCAAAATAAGTTCCACATACTGCCGTAGAGAGAATAGTATTTACACAAATCTAATCTGCTGACGTACTCCAAAGTGTGACATCACACCACGGCCAAGTCTTCATTCGAATCGTTTTTACTGTCCACCTTAGCGCGTTTAGCGAGGCGGTTTCCTTGGCATGTCTTGTCGAAGCAGAGACCGTGTCCCCTTATTCCGGGATTCTCATCAATATGGGCGTGGGTAACCCAACCGCGCCATTGATTACGGCGCTTGGGAGATAAGCGAGTTTTACCAGGCTGGTGGAGACGCATAGTTTCGTCCGCCCATATAAGGGGATAAGGATCCACCTTTTCATCCACGCCTTCTTCCTCCTTTGCTCATCCATTTCCGCGCACTCAAGCTCCAGCGCCCGAATCCGCATCTCCCACCTCAACCTTCTCCAACCATGTCCGGGGCAGGAGGCAGGCGGATGGTCTCCTCCATCACGGAGGGACACATCAAGAAGCTGAGGAAAGCCGGATACTTGTCTAACGACATCGTGCACCGGCTTCCAGATGAGGGGCAGCTCATCCCCACCCCCAGGCCCCATGAGAGGGTGGTGTTCCTCACCCATTTCCTCCACGGACTAGGCTTCCCTCTCCACCCATTTGTCCGGGGGCTCACGTTTTACTATGGCCTGGACTTCCACGATCTGGCCCCGAATTTTATCCTCAATATCTCGGCGTTTATTGTCGTGTCCGAGTCTTTCCTTTGCATCCCGCCCCACTTCGGCTTATGGCTAAAGACCTTCAATGTCAAGCCGAAGGTTGTGGGCGGCCGCCAGGCGGAGTGCGGAGGCGCCATGGTAGGCAAGATGCCCAACGTCCTATGGCTCGAGGGCTCCTTCATGGAGACCCTAAAGGGGTGGCAATCGGGGTGGTTCTACATCACCGAGCCGCGTGACCCTGAATGTGTCGCAGCCCCCGAGTTCCAATTCAGAACCCCTACGCGGCTCACCTCCTGGAAAGAGACGGGCCTGTCGTGGGGTAAAAAAGGAGAGCTGACCGGACTCCAAACATGCGTCCAAAACCTGGTGAGCAAGAAGCTCAAACTTGTCAATGTAGTCCAGGTCATGCTCATCCGCCAGATCCTCCCGTGCCAACAACGGGCTTTCAGCTTGTGGGAGTTCAATCCGGCCCAGCACCGAACTCTGAGCAGGCTCTTCGACACAACGTACGAAGATGCCTGAAAGTCGCTATTCAAGGGCGCTGAGGCTCCCGCATCCGCTACCGAGGATCGCGGATTCAGCGCGCAACGTCAAGCCGGCACGGTAAGCTGTTTTACCTCTTACAGGATATTTTATCTTTCATAGTTTGACTCTATGTGGGATCTAAGTCCCCATACCTTTGACAGGACTGGCAGAGGATGGCCGGACAAATCAACTGTCCGGTTCCTTTGCCCGAAGACCCAGCGGACGCCCGTTTGACGGAGCTGCTGGTTCCGGCACCTTACGTGGTGCCGGAGAAGAAGGCCAAGAAGAAGGCCACGGGAACTCGAAAGAGTTCCCGGTTCCCGGTGGTGTCGGATTCATCGTCCGATGACTCCGGGACGCACTCCTCCCGCGAAGACAAGGAGGAGGAAGAATAGGCCTCTCCCCCTCTAGCGGGGGGAGGAAATAAAAGGAAGGCCGCCCCAACGGGGGAGGCCGGAGGGTCCAAGAAGGGGAGGACCCTTCCTCTGGACTACTCCACCAACGCCGACGACAGCGAAGAGGAGTGGCCGCTCAGGGCCAAGCCCCTGGCGAAGTCGTAAGTATTCGGACACCAGAGTGATTCATAGTGTTCCTTCATTGCACAACTTCTCCTTATGTCGAATATAATTATGCAGTCCGCCCAAAGCCCGGCTCGACACATCATCGAGCGGTTCCTTGGATTCGTCGGATGTGAACAGTACTTCACTTCCGACCGCCTCCTCCCCTCGCCCTACGGACGACGCCGAGGTGTTGTCCCAAAGGGTTCCAAACCAAGGGGAGGTAGTC
This sequence comes from Triticum aestivum, assembly GCF_018294505.1. NCBI lineage: Eukaryota > Viridiplantae > Streptophyta > Magnoliopsida > Poales > Poaceae > Triticum > Triticum aestivum. The sequence goes on from NC_057800.1 coordinate 698,839,881, forward strand.
CTGGAGGCGCCACAAGGCGACATTCCGGACTCCAGGCGCAAAGGGTCCAAGACTCCCAAGGGTCCCAAGTCCGGCCCTGGGCTGGACACTGCACTGGAACTTTTGATAGTTCCGGAGTCCGGCAGGCGGCCCCAAGTAAGAAGGGAAAGCCTATGACGCCGGTGACCTCCGTCCAACCGGAGGCACCGGACAATTTGCTGGAGGTGCTTAACGGCACCTCCATCGACGAGGAGCACCGCACTATTATGAGTGCGGTGATCCAGAATGTTCAGTCCGCCAAGAGCGGGCTGACTGAAGCCTGTGCCAGCCTGCTAACAGGCTTTGAGGTATGTATATAAGATATGTAAAAGTATTACCGCATAGACAGTAGCCCCTGATGCTCAGTTTAGTGTTCGGAAATAAAAGCTGAACTGAGGATCTAAAATATATCCGCAGGAGTCTAACTTAAGTGTGTCAATATGGGAATGCAGGCCGCGCTACTGACCTCTGCCGCACTGACTGCAGAGGTGGATGCGTTAAAGCAGAGCCTCGAGCGGTTCGAGAACGAGCTCGGCCTTACCAAGAAGCAGCTCGAGGAGAAGGAAGGTAAGTAATACCTTATGTAAGTATATAGAAAAGATGTGGTTGCAAAAAATGACAGGATCAGCGTGACTATTGCAGGGGCCACAACCGAGGTGGCGACCCTGATGCAAGCGCTATCCGAGGCCGAAGACAAAGTTGCCATGGAGCACACAGAGCGAGGAAAGCAGGAGGCGCGGGTGGAGGAGGTGCAGAAAGAGCTCCAGGCTCTCGTGAAAAAACACAAGAGTTTGGAGCTTGACTCAAAGATGCGAGAGTCCGAGCTCACGACAGCCCTCGACAACGCCAAGTCTGCCAAGGCCGAAGCCCAAAAAGCCCTCTAGGAAATTGAGGCGATGAAGAAGATAGCGGCGGGTAAGGCATTCATTATGCAAAGCAAGCATGTGAAAGTGAATTACTTCTTACTTACCCAAGTCCGGAGCTCTCCAGGAGCATTCGCAGATTTGCCCCGCAGCATGTCAGATACCGCCACCTTCTATCGAGACAAAGAGGGGAGCTCGACGGAGAAGGTGTTCTGGTCTCAGTATGCTAAGACCGGACACCCAGTGCCCTTGAGCGACCAGCTGAAGCAGCTGGTCGAGCTCCATAAGGTGGCCGAACAGGCCATGAAGGGTCTCATAGTCCGGCTGTGGCCTGGGGAGGCCATGCCTGGGAGCTACTTCGGGCTGGTGAGGCGGCTGGTGGATGCCTGTCCACGGCTTGAAGTCATCAAGCGCTCCATATGCATCGAGGGTGCCCGCAGGGCTCTTGCCCGTGCTAAAGTACACTGGGGCAAGATGGATGCTGAGAAGCTGGTGAAGGATGGGCCACCGCAGGGCAAGGAGCATCGCCACCCGAAAGCATATTATGAGGGCATCCTGAAGGGTGCCCGCCTTATGGCGGATGAATGCTCCAAAGATGTAATTTTTGAGTAAACTCGCATTTGTGATCCTGTACGCTGAAAACTTGTTCATATGCGCTAAGTAACACTTTTTGAATTCAAAATATTACCTTTTGTGCAGCCGTTTATTAAATCTGAGAGATGGCGAGTCGTCGGCTTCTGCCCCCGAGCCACTAGTGCTGGGGTGTTCGGGATAGACATGAGCGCTCTTTTTCCCATTTTTGGGTCCTTCGAGGGAGGCGCTCAGCACAACGAACAAGGCAATCGGACTATAATGCTTGAACACTCTCACTTAGCCATAGAATTCTATAATTTTAAATTTCGGCGAAGCCCCTAGTATTCGGAAGACCGAGTTCGGGGCGCTATCCACCCCTAGGCCGGACAAAGCCGACTCCTCGCTCTAAGTGGCATAAGTCTTTAGGGACTCGAAACCTCTCGAACAGCGACCAGCTCTCGCCCTATCATGACGGTCAGTTTTAGCTTTCTCTACTGAGGTGCTGAACCCAGCTCAACCGGGGCACAATCGCAGTAGTTCTCCTAGCGCTACTTTAGCCGATATAACAGAATGTAAGGTACCAAAACATAGGAGTCGGGCAAACCCAACTATTGACCCAAGACATGATTCGGAGCTGATGCATATAATGCTATAAGTTCGGAGTGCCGCACTTGTTAAAGTGTTCGGACATCTCATGCCGTATTATGGGGTGCTTGAGCCCCTGCCATATTAGCCATACCAAAGTGTACGGGTGCGTAATGTCATAACTGAACATGTAGAAAAAAAGGAATGAATAGAGAATGCAATAATAAGCTGAAGCTAAGCATTGTTTATTCAAAAGGCTGCGGCAAAAGCAGAACGATACAAATAGTGCAATAAGCAAGAGATGGGACTATTTAACATGTCCCTTCTAGGGGCAGGCTACGGAATGGTATGTGAAAAAGGTATACTGCTTGTTATAGAGACCACCTGGGAGTTCCATAGTGCGGCCTAGCTTTCTGCTTCCCTGGTTGTTGTATCGTTTATGCGGCAATTGTACTGCTGACCCGGCCCTTCGGAGAGTGGAGTCCTGAAAGTAAGAAAAAATGACAAAATCAGCAGCCCCTAGTGCGGTTAAGCCGCGTTTCGGGCGTGCCATGATGGTGCCTCTCCCCCTGTGCCCATGGTATTTTCAGAGCGTAATTATGTACGCGTAGCACTGATTTCGCTGTTTCGCAAGGGTTGGGGTTGGGGCCGCATTGCTACGCTTGCTCAAAACGTGCCAGGCAGTCTTGTTGTAGGTTACTCCGGGCGCGCTTGACGGTGTCTAGACGTTTAATAGCCGGACTGGAGAAGTGCCTTGAGAGGTTGCTTTGTACTTCCGCTGCGAGGGCCGCCGTATGCTCCTCCGTTCGGAGAGAGAGTCCGGTGCTTACGTTGATCGTAATGACTCCTCGAGGTCCTGGCATCTTGAGCTTGAGGTATGCGTAGTGCGACACCGCATTGAACTTTGCAAACGTGGTTCGTCCGAGCAGTGCGTGATAGCCACTGCGAAACGGGACTATGTCGAAGATTAACTCCTCGCTTCGGAAATTATCTGGGGATCCGAAGACCACTTCAAGTGTAACTGAGCCTGTGCAGTTGGCCTCTACACCTGGTATGATGCCTTTAAAGGTCGTTTTTATGGGTTTAATCCTTGAGGGATCTATGCCCATTTTCCGCACTGTGTCCTGATAAAGTAGGTTCAGGCTGCTGCCGCCGTCCATAAGGACTCTAGTGAGGTGAAATCCGTCAACGGTTGGGTCTAGAACCAATGCAGCGAATACAACATGGCGGATGCTAGTGGGGTGGTCCCTTCGATCAAAAGTGATCGGGCAGGAGGACCACGGGTTGAACTTTGGGGCGACTGGCTCCAACGCATATACGTCCCTTAGCGCACGCTTCCGTTCCCTCTTGGGGATGTGGGTTGCGTATATCATGTTCACCGTCCGCACTTGTGGGGGGAAGCCCTTCTGTCCACTACTATTCGGCGGCCGGGGATCCTCCTTGTCGTCGCTATGTAGCCTCTTGTATTTGTTTTCGGCATTTAACTTGCCGGCCTGCTTGAACACCCAACAATCCCTGTTGGTGTGATTGGCTGGTTTTTCGGGGGTGCCATGTATCTGGCACGAGCGATCGAGTATTCGGTCCAAACTGGACGGGCCCAGAGTATTTCTTTTGAATGGCTTTTTCTGCTGACCGGGTTTAGAGCCTCTGAATCCAGCATTAGCTGCCGTATCTTCATTATTGTCGCTGTTAATGCGGCGCTTGTGCTTGTTGCGATGCGACCTGCCATTACTGTCCTTGGTATCCGAATTACTAGGGATCTTGGTCATGTTATTACTACGAGCTAGCCAGCTGTCTTCTCCCGCGCAAAAGTGGGTCATGAGTGTCGTGAGGGCTGCCATGGATTTCGGCTTTTCCTATCCAAGGTGCTGGGCAAGCCACTCATCACGGATGTTATGCTTGAAGGCTGCTAAGGCCTCTGCGTCCGGACAGTCGACGATTTGATTTTTCTTAGTTAGGAACCGTGTCCAGAATTGTCTGGCAGATTCTTCTGGCTGCTGAATTATATGGCTCAGGTCATCGGCGTCTGGTGGTCGCACATAGGTGCCCTGGAAATTGTCGAGGAAAGCAGCTTCCAGGTCCTCCCAACAACCAATTGATTCTGCTGGCAAGCTATTAAGCCAATGCCGAGCTGGTCCTTTAAGCTTGAGTGGGAGGTATTTGATGGCGTGTAGATCATCGCCACGGGCCATGTGGATATGAAGGAGATAATCCTCGATCCATACCGCAGGATCTGTTGTGCCATCGTATGATTTGATGTTTACGGGTTTGAAACCCTCTAGGATTTGATGATCCATTACTTCATCTATGAAGCATAGTGGGTGTGCGACACCTCTGTATTGGGCTATATCCCGACGCAGCTCAAATGAGCTTTGTCTATTGTGTTCGGCCCGGCCGGATTTACTGTATCCGGCGTGACGATTATCGTCTCATGTCGTGGGGCGCCCGTGCGATCCGTAGATCGATCTTGTTTGCCTTGCCTTGTCCTCCAACATATCTCGCAGGTCTAGCGCATTTCCCCGTGCCTTGGTATTTTTTGAGCGGCCCCGGGGTGCGGCATGAGTGGAGGGCCGAGAGGCCTCTCTGTCGCGGCCGCGAGGTGGCCGGTCAGCCGCATCATGCGCTGGTGATGTAGGTTTAAGTGCTTCCTCCTATAATCGGGGTAGCAACCTGCGCTTTGGGTAGCTCTTGGAGGGGCGTTCGAGTTCGTATTCCTTGGCCGCAAGGACTTTAGTCATCTGTCGGCTAGCAAATCTTGATCAGCTCTAAGCTGTTGCTGTTTTTTCTAAAGGCTACTCGCCATGGCCATAAGCCTGCGCTTAAAGCGCTCTTGTTCGACGGGATCCTCAGGCACGACAAATTCGTCGTCGCCGAGGCTTGCCTCGTCTTCGGAGGGAGGCATGTAATTATCATCCTCCTCCTCCTTGTCTGCTGCCCTCTCTGGGGGGCTGGCTTCTCCATCCTCTGGCGCTGAATCCTGCTCGAGGGAGTTGTCTTCGGCACTGTCCGGGGTGTTATTATCTCCCGTGCCGGTATCACCGTTTTTGTTTTGGCGGGACTTAGAGCGGCGCCGCTGACGCCGGCGCTTAGGTTGCTTCTTGGAGGGGTCATCCCCCGCTGTTCCGTCACCATCGCCTTCTTTGGGTGTATCCACCATATATATGTCGTATGACGAGGTGGCTTTCCAGTGCCCTACAGGCGCTGGTTCCTGTTTGTCTCCTACATCGTCGTCCATACCGTCGATGTCTTCGGAGTCGAAGTCTAGCATGTCGGTTAAATCATCGACAATGGCTATGAAGTGGGTGGTGGGTGGGCGTCGAATTTCTTCGTCGTCTGCATCCCAATCCTGCCGGTCATAATCCGGCCAGGACTCTCCTGATAAAGAGAGAGACCTTAGTGAATTCAAAATGTCGCCGAAGGGTGAGTGCTGAAAGATATCCGCGGCGGTGAATTCCATGATCGGCGCCCAATCGGATTCGATTGGCAGGGGCGCGGAGGGTTCAGAGTCCGGAGAAGAGTCCGGCACCATGGAGTCATGGGCTTCGTAGAGGATAAGGCTGGTGTTCGGCTCAATCGCTGCAGAGATTGCGGCCCCTGAGGTGGGGTCTAGCCACCCATCCTCGATCTGCGCGATTGGTTCCGAGCTAAGGGTCGGAGCAGATACGGGTGTGGCTTCCAGGGCACTATTCGGTTAGAGCTAAATCATGCCCGTCATGACAGTGCGGCGCGCTCAGCTGTGGCTCGAATCCGTCAAAGATCAAGTCTCCGCGGATGTCCGCCGTGTAGTTCAAACTTCCAAATCTGACCTGATGGCCAGGGGCGTAGCTCTCAATCTGCTCCAGATGGCCAAGCGAATTGGCCCGCAGTGCAAAGCCGCCGAATATGAAGATCTGTCCGAGGATAAAAGTCTCACCCTAGACCGCATCGCTGTTGATGATCGGAGGAGCCATCAGGCCTAAAGATGACGACACAGAGGAACTCTCAATGAAAGAACCAATGTCGGTGTCAAAACCAGCGGATCTCGGGTAGGGGGTCCCGAACTGTGCGTCTAGGCGGATGGTAACAGGAGACAAGGGACACAATGTTTTTACCCAGGTTCGGGCCCTCTCGATGGCGGTAAAACCCTACTCCTGCTTGATTAATATTGATGATATGGGTAGTACAAGAGAGGACCTACCACGAGATCAGAGAGGCTAAACCTTAGAAGCTAGCCTATGGTATGATTGTTGTTCGTCCTACGGACTAAAACCCTCCGGTTTATATAGACACCGGAGAGGGCTAGGGTTACACAGAGTCGGTTACAATGGGAGGAGATCTACATATCCGTATCGCCAAGCTTGCCTTCCACGCCAAGGAAAGTCCCATCCAGACACGGGACGAAGTCTTCAATCTTGTATCTTCATAGTCCAAGAGTCCGGCCAAAGGTTATAGTCCGGCTATCCGGACACCCCCTAATCCAGGACTCCCTCAGTTACCTTCATCCAAGGCAACTTTTCCGGCATTGCCTCCCACCTGCTTGACCGGACTCATAATGCGAACAGGCTATAAATGAAAATAAAGAAGCCACACCTTAAATAAATGAATATAGAAAACAAAACAAGCATATGAAGGCAAGTAGAAAAAAGAAAAGATTGCACAAGTTCAACTCTTGAAACAACATCAGTACCATCGTCGATTGATGCAAACAATGACTAGCCTCGCCTGGCCAGCATACCAGCCCAGACACAATTAAATCATTGCAAGTACAACTAGTTAATCACATACAGTACCAAACGCATACCACTGCAAATTCATCTTCAGAATCAACTTCGATATCATCTTCTTCAGATACAACATCTTCAGCTTCGACACGGGCACGCTTCTTCACACCTTTGTTCACCTTCGCAGGATGAACTTTACGCTTATTATTTTCTTTCAACAAAGAGCGCTCTGGAAGAGGAGGCGAAGAAGGCTTCTTATTTGTCAAAACCCATGGAATACGACGAACAGGGGAGCCACCAAGTTTGCTTGGACCAATCTTCACAGCAACACTATCCCCATCAGCTTTGCTATTACCAGCTTCGGAACTAGATTTCACACATGGGCTATGCATTTGTGTGCCACCAGGATTTCGATCTGACATCTTGCTCTTCAAAACAGCTTTCTTCTCCTTAACTGCATCACGAGTAAACACTTGCGTCAAACGAGTTTGCATCAGGTTTGTCTTCACATGCATGTCACTTACATGAGATCCAGCATCAACAGTTGAAAAGGCCGCATCACCACCTTCATCACCTACACCTTCAGGAGCTTGAGCAACATCCCGATCACTTCGTTGAACACAGGCAGCCTTTTGACGCCGTTCCAACTCCTTTCTCCTATGGAAATCACACTTCTTCTTTCTTATCCTTTCATCCTCGAGCTGTAACTGCATAGGAACATCCTCAGCCTGAGTAACAGGCTCAGTGCCATCAACACTCTGTGACTGAGTAACAGACAACTGCAAGCTGCCATCAACATCATCAATGTTAAGAAAATACATTCCATCATTAATATCTTTGACAACATCAGCAATGTCCTCAGCAGCACCATGGCTGTCATTAACTGCATAAACCAACAAACATAAGCACGCACATATAAAATCAAAACACAATTAACATTGCAGAGACAAGATAAATAAAGCGCATAGCATCAGACACAAACAAAAGGAACAACTGATGTAGCAAAGCATATTTATGTATTCAAGGCTGACAAAAAGAGAGCAAATATAAGGGAAACACCAGCAACATCCGCAAGTTCTTCTAGCGGATTTGGTGTCTCAAAAATAACATTCACAAGATCTTGAAAGCGTTCTGATTTTTCAGAATTAGGAGGCACCGGCACTCCAACATCTGCAACAACATCATAATTAGCAAAAAGGTACATGAACAAGCAATCAGTTCAACTATATGAACACTACAAGTGCACCCGATAAAACAATATGAACCCACCACTGGCACAACAAACTTCAGAATGAAAACTCTTTCAACATCATACCAGTTCTTCACTGACTACTACAACCTATTCAAATGCCAGGACAGCAGTTCAAACTAGAGATGGTGATCAATACTACAACCTGTCTGCAGGTCAGATCAGCCACCAAAACTATACACACCACACAATCCAGGGCAAATTTAACAGCTATCAAAATACATACAACTTATAAAGTTGATACGACAACACCTATACAACCTAAAAACTAGATCTGTTAAAACATCATCCAAATTACAGGGAAATCACCTGCATTCAACTTGTCCGTACTGGATGATGTACCCATTGAGATCTACGGACCTAAAATCTGCCGAACCAGATCTGCAAGACACATGAACAAAAATTAGGGCTCTGACCTATTTAAGAAATGAAGCATGTCATACAAAGCAAAACACTTACAAGCAAACACAAAATCCGCCACAGAATCGAGTATCACTGTCGCCAACCGCTCGTTCAAGAGCAAAGGAACCCTAGAGAATCCAGCCTGAGACAGCAAGAGAGGAAGAGCTTAGAAATAGAGGGAAAATATGTACATAAGAGGACGCAAGGGAAGTCAATCGCAGACCAAAAGGAGCAAACAGAGCACCCAAGACCTCCACCCCTGGGGTTCAACCCACCGGTCGACGCTCCCGTGGAGAAATAGGAGACGCAACTTCTCTGCAAGAAGAGGGGAGCGAAGAAGGAATCGACTTGGAGAGGGGAGCGGAGCGGAATGGGGGAGAGCGGAGGTTATAAGGCAAGTGGGAGAAAACCGACGCCTAAAGCCCAGAACCGTGGCGAAGCCCACTATCTCTGGGCAGTTACAAAAGATAATAGCAAAAATTAAATACAAAAAAAATTAAATACAATAAAAAATTAATATAGAGGGAGAAAACAAATAGCTAAAGTACAAATAATAACTCACAATAGTACAATAAAAATTATCAAAAAGTACAAATGAAACAATAATTCATAACGGTGCTGGTTTTCCCCCTAAAAAATAAAGATAAGATAACAGGGGCAAATCATGTACTACTATGCCCCTCGGTACAGTGCGGTGCGGGGGCAAGTCATGTTGCAGAGATGTGTCAGTACAACTATACCCCTCGGTGCGCTGCGCTGCGGGGGCAAGTCCATAAAAGTAAGATGTGTCAGTACAAATATGCCCCTCGGTGCGGTGCGGTGCGGGGGCAAGTCATGTTACGGACTCGCCTCCGCATGCGACACCGCAGCACGCCGCGTCGTCGCCTGCTACGACTCGTTCCTGGCTCGGCCTCGCCGGGATGGGGGAGGGGGTTCCGACACTCCTCCTCCCCGGCTCGGCCTCGCGCTAACGCGGCAGTGTGCTTGTTTGACATGCGCAGTGTGGTTATTCTGTTTCCCCCCACATGCACCCACACACCCCTAAAGATGGATAATGGGGGCAAGTCCATACAAGGAAGATGTGTCAGTACAACTATGCACTGAGGGGCAGTGCGGTTATTCTGTCCCCCCCCCCCCACACACACGCACCCACACACCCCTAAGATAGATAATGGGGGCAAGTCCATACAAGGAAGATGTGTCAGTACAACTATGCCCCTCGGTGTGGAGCGGGGGCAAGTCATGTTACGGACTCGCCTCCGCACGCGACGCCGCGGCACGCCGCGTCGTTGCCTGCTACGGCTCGTTCCTGGCTCGGCCTCGCCGGGATGGGGGAGGGGGGGTCCCGACCCCCCTCCCCCCGGCTCGGCCTCGCGCTAACGCGGTAGTGCGCTCGTTTGACAGGCGCAGTGCGGTTATTCTGTCCCCCCCCCACACGCACCCACACACCCCTAAAGATAGATAATGGAGGCAGGTGCATACAAGGAAGATGTGTCAGTACAATTATGCACCGAGGGGCAGTGCGGTTATTCTGTTCCCCCCCCACACGCATCCGCACACCCCTAAGATAGATAATGGGAGCAAGTCCATACAAGGAAGATGTGTCAGTACAACTATGCCCCTCGGTGCGGTGCGGTGTGGGGGCAAGTCATGTTAAGGACTCGCCTCCGCATGCGACGCCGCGGCACGACGCGTCGTCGCCTGCTACGGCTCGTTCCTGGCTCGGCCTCACCGGGATGGGGGAGGGGTGGTCCCGACCCACCTCTCCCTCGGCTCGGCCTCGCGCTAACTGTGGCACCCCGGCTCAGAGCGACCGGTTTACCCTGCATTGCCAGCCAGGAGACCATGTCCTCTGGCAACACACAAAATCTTGGTACAGAAAACAACCGCTTTATTGATGCTAGCGGAACAGAGTTTATATTACAACAGTTGTCGGGGCCAAGCGGCACACTCGGTGCGGCTGAACAATATGTACATTATTTAGTGAACATAAAGGGGCCTCGATCCGAACAACTACGTGGCACCGGAATAACATCGTAGCGGAAGCTCCATATCACAGGGACATCGATGTGGACACGATCTAGACTCGAACAGCGCTCCTTTCTAATGAGACTTTCCTGAAATCTGGCATGACACGTCAGGTCAGTACATTGAATGTACTAGCAAGCTCACAACAGGCATAATCATAATGGCAAACAATATAATGATACTTAACCAATTATTAATAATGCAACACTATATGTTAAACATGCTGTGATCATACTCGAGCGTCCCTCGAGACAACTTACCAACCGTGATCATCTCTGGATCATCAACACATCACCAAAGTGGTCTTTAACACAAATAACTCGTGATCCTTACGGCGATCACAACCCCGACCAATATCTGGTCCCGAATACCTCGATGGCCTTTCTGCCATCCTCAACAATGCAAAGTTCATAGCTTAGTGTGCAAATTTTGTTAAAAGTTGACTCGTGGTGGGACCTACTACGAGGTGTCCGTGACCGTGGACTCGGCTATCGATAGATTATACACTCTGCAGAGGTAGCACACTGTACCCACACCACGGAACCCATGGCCTCGCACTCCCATTCGGGTGGACCAGCGGCATTCCGACAAAACCCTTCCATTGCCACAACACTCTCCCAGTCACTCCGACCAAATCCCCATCGGGCTAGTCCTGGGTGGCCCCGTGTCTACCAAAGACACCCCGACCACCGTCATGGTCAAAACACTCCCACTCGGGGACTCGGTACCATAATCTCATCAACGAGCACACAAGATTATGCCTGCTCACCGGGCCAGGGCAAGCACGACATAACCTTCCCTAGATGGAGCCACCGACCAGAGACCATGTCAATGGACCAAATCAAGGCCTTCCCATAAAGGCAAATGTGGTTGCAGAAAGAAACTCGATTCAGCGACACCATGACCCAGTCAACGGTATATTCAAGTTGAGTTATATTCAGGTTCAACTTAAAATGAAAATGACCAGTGTCATAACATGCCATGAAATGCAAAACCACAAATGCATCACTTAAAAATGACCGACGTCATCCCTATACACACTAGGCATAAACATCAACCACTCATATTGCTTTGCTGCTCAAAATGACTCATATCTTAACCAAAACACTTTGCAACAAGCTTTATTCATTTATCATATAAGCAACGTAACACCGATAAATTTCTCATATAATTAACAAAAGATTTCAATATTGACAACTCTTAATTTCTTTATCAATTAAGTGAGGTTCAAACATTCTGTAAGTAAAAGTGACTCAACAAGTATTTAACAAAATATTTTCTAGCAACTTTTTATCAATTTCTTCATGCAAAAACATAACTTTAAATAATTACTATACATAGCAAAAAGTATTTCTATCATCACCATAGATAAATCCTAGCTTTGCTTCACCAACTAAACTAGTTTCCACAGTCTCTAAATCAAGCATATAAACTAGCAAGCACTTGACAGAATATAAATAACACAAAAATTATTTAAATGCATGGATTAATCATTTCATTCAAGTAAGAAAATCACAAATATTGAAATGACACCATGAAAATGTTGCTGTGGCCTGCCTTAGTGCAGACGAGGTTCACAAGCCTCCTGGTGATCCTCAAGATAAGCCTCACCTTCTGAAAATAAGTTTAAACACAAGAAGAAAATATCAAGAACACTTCTGAAAATCACCAGAAATTATAAACAGCTCAGAAAAATCTCATCTTTAGTGAGCTGCTAGATTTCTTTTCAAAGAACACAATGCAAAAAGAATCAATTCATTTGGAGTTGTGGTTAAAAAGTTATAATTGTTTGAAGCTCTCTGGAATTTAAATGAATTTGAAAACAGATCAGCGGGGGTGACGTCGAAGGCGTAAAACCTCAGGGCACCACCACTCGTACCGCTTCGCGAACGTACAGAGTGGCTGACTAGCGGGCCCCGCTAGTCAGGTGAGGGGAGAGGGAGAAGAAAACAGAGGAGGCCGCGACTTCGCAGCAGCTCTCGCCGGTGACGAGGGCTCCTTAGCCAAAACGAGAGGGAGGGATGGCAAGAGGGGGTCGAGGCGCACATGCCCGTACCCGTAGCGTAGCTAGAGGTGGTCAAACGGCGTCGGAAACAAGCTCGCAAGCGGCGGCAGAACGCGGTGGTCGCCGGAGTTGAGGAAGACGGCGAGCAGAGGCCACTCCAGGGGCTCCAAGCGGGCGAGACGGCCTCACCAGAGAGAGGCGGAGGCCCTGGAGGGGTTGCCCAGGCCTGGGAGGGGCTGGAGCTGCCGCGGCGACCAGAGGGGATCGTTGGCGAGCTCGAGCTCAGGGACGGTGGCCCGAGGCCTGCCCAGCCGGGCTACGGCTTCCTACGTAGTCGTGGAGTGTGTGGGAGTGTTGGATGGTGCTCGAGGAGGATGGGGTGGCTCTATTTACAGGTGAGCGGCGAGGGGTTTTGGGCTCCGCCGGTGGACACCTGTCCATGGCGCCTGGCGACGAGCGGCGTCAGTGAGAAGGGGAGAAGGTGACGTAGGTCATGCGGCAACTGTGGGCGGACGGAGACGAGCACAAGATCAAGAGGATGGCGACGAGCACAGTGCGCTCCACACTGTTGGGCTCGCCGGACCTTGCTCGTGCTTGCTGCAGCGAGCTCCGGCATCGGCGTGCGCCAGGGAGGAGTTAAGAACGTGGAGACGACGATGGTGGCGAGGTTTGGCATGCTTAGGCCGGCGGGGAAACAAGCACGCGCGAACAGAACGCTCGGGCGCGTCGCAGAGCGCATTGGCTGCATGCCAGCACGCCTAGACGAACGCGGTCACCGCGTGAACTATGACATCCGGTCGATCTAAGCATAAACTCGATGTCTGGCATGTTGTCCTCGGTAGTTTTGAGTGTTACCACGATTTGGTTTGGATCCAGGTGCAGTAGAGAATTTTTACAAGCCAGGTAAGTTTCTGGACAGTAACTTTGAGATGTTACTGTGGTCAAATGGCTGAGAGTTTGAAGTTGTGCTTTGGAGGCTAGCTTAGAGCTACTAAGGTAAATAAGCACAAGAAAGTTCAGGTCAAATGGAGCAAGTAAAATGGTAGTTGCTGTAGAAACCACCATTTTTGTCCAGACCAGAAAATATTTTCTGTAGCAAAAATATTCCAAAGAGTGATGAAATATTTTTACTCACGGAGGTGCCCTAGGGTTCATAGAATATTTGTGAATTATCTCAGATTTTTCTGAGCCATAAAACTTAGGGTTGCTTTGAAGCATATTGATCTGACTAGGGTTTTAGAGAGAAAATGATTATTTTTCATTTAAGAAAAATATTCCAAAGGTTAATTTTGGGATGGATCAGAAGAGAAACGATGATTTAGGAGGGAAGTGAAGCACTTGGGTGAAAGCCAAGGATGCCCGAGTGTTCAAGTCCATATGAAAAGATTCAAAAACTCCAAGTTTCAAAAAAAAAATTCAAATGCAAATCAAGCAAATAAGAGAGGGCAAAAACCAGGCTGTCACACTAACGCGGCAGTGCGCTCGTTTGACAGGTGCAGTGCGGTTATTCTGTCCCCCCCCCACACGCACCCACACACCCCTAAAGATAGATAATGGGGGCAAGTCCATACAAGGAAGATGTGTCAGTACAACTATGCACCGAGGGGCAGTGCGGTTATTCTGTCCCCCCCCCCCACACATGCACCCACACACCCCTAAGATAGATAATGGGGGAAAGTCCATACAAGGAACATGTGTCAGTACAAATATGCCCCTTGGTGCGGTGCGGTGCGGGGGCAAGTCATGTTACGGACTCGCCTCCGCATGCGACGCCGCAGCACGCCGCGTCATCGCCTACTACGGCTCGTTCCTAGGTCGGCCTCGTGAGGATGGGGGGGGGGCCTCCCCCCTCCCCCCGGCTTGGCCTTGCGCTAACGCGGCAGTGCGCTCGTTTGACAGGTGCAGTGCGGTTATTCTGTTTTCCCCCAAATAGATGCACCCACACACGCCTAAAGATTGATAATGGGAGCAAGTCCGTACAAGGAAAGATGTGTCAGTACAACTATGCACCGAGGGGCAGTGCGGTTATTCTGTCCCTCCCCCCACACGCACCCACACACCCCTAAGATAGATAATGGGGGCAAGTCCATACAAGGAAGATGTGTCAGTACAACTATGCCCCTCGGTGCGGTGCGGTGCGGGGGCAAGTCATGTTACGGACTCGCCTCCGCATGCGATGCAGCAGCACGCCGCGTCGTCTCCTGCTATGGCTCGTTCCTGGCTCGGCCTCGCCGGGATGGGGGAGGGGGGTCCCGACCCCTCCTCCCCCCCGGCTCGGCCTCGAGCTAACGCGACAGTGTGCTCGTTTGACAGGTGCAGTGTGATTATTATGCCCCCCCACACGCAAACACACAACCCTAAAGATAGATAATGGGGGCAAGTCCATATAAGGAAGATGTGTCACTACAACTATGCACCGAGGGGCAGTGCGGTTATTCTGTCCCCCCACACACACACGCACCCACACACCCCTAAGACAGATAATGGGGAAAATCCATACAAGGAAGATGTGTCAGTACAACTATGCCCCTCGGTGCGGTGCGGTGCGGGGAAAGTCATGTTACGGACTCGCCTCCGCATGCGACGCCGCAGCACGCCGCGTCGTCTCCTGCTACGACTCGTTCCTGGCTCGGCCTCGCCGGGATGGGGGAGGGGGGTCCCGACCCCTCCTCCCCCCGGCTCGGCCTAGAGCTAAAGCGATAGTGTGCTCGTTTGACAGGCGCGGTGCGATTATTATGTCCCCCCCACACGCAAACACACACCCCTAAAGATAGATAATGGGGGCAAGTCCATATAAGGAAGATGTGTCACTACAACTATGCACCGAGGGGCAGTGCGTTTATTCTGTCCCCCCCCCCACACACACGCACCCACACACCCCTAAGATAGATAATGGGGCAAATCCATACAAGGAAGATGTGTCAGTACAACTATGCCCCTTGGTGCGGTGCGGTGCGGGGGCAAGTCATGTTACGGACTCGCCTCCGCATGCGACACCGCAACATGCCGCGTCGTCGTCTGCTACGGCTCGTTCCTGGCTCGGCCTCGGCGGGATGGGGAGGAGGGGTCCCGAACCCCCCTCCCCCTGGCTCGGCCTCGCGCTAACGCGGCAGTGCGATCGTTTGACAGGCGTAGTGCGGATATTCTATCCCCCCCCACACGCACTCACACACCCCTAAAGATAGATAATGCGGGCAAGTCCATACAAGGAAGATGTGTCAGCACAACTGTGCACAGAGGGGCAGTGCGGTTATTTTGTCCCCCCCACACACACGCACCCACACACCCCTAAGATAGATAATGGGGGCAAGTCTGTACAAGGAAGATGTGTCAGTACAACTATGCCCCTCGGTGCGGTGCGGTGCGGGGGCAAGTCATGTTACGGACTCGCCTCCGCATGTGATGCCGCGGCACGCCGTGTCGTCGCCTGCTACGGCTCGTTCTTGGCTCGGCCTCGCCGGGATGGGGTCCCTCCCCCTCCCCCCCCGGCTCGGCCTCGTGCTAACGCGGCAGTGCGCTCGTTTGCTAGGCGCAGTGCGGTTATTATGTCCCCCCCCCCACACGCACCCACACACCCCTAAAGATAGATAATGGGGGCAAGTCCATACAAGGAAGATGTGTTAGTACAACTATGCACCGAGGGGCAGTGCGGTTATTTTGTTTGCCCCCCCCCCCCCCCGCCCCACACGCACCCACACACCCCTAAGATAGATAATGGGGGCAAGTCATGTTACGAACTCGTCTCCGCATGCGACGCCGTGACACGCCGCGTCGCCGCCTGCTATAGCTCGTTCCTGGCTCGGCCTCGCCGGGATGGGGTTGGGGGGCCCCGACCCCCCTCCCCCGGCTTGGCCTGACGCTAACGCGGCATTGCGCTGGTTTAACAGGCGCAATGCGGTTATTCTGTTTCCAAAAAAGTACCAGTCCAAGTTACTGGTGGAGTCAAGTACTAGATTCAAACAACAAAAAAAGGAAAAATTGACCGCCCAAGGATCATAGAGTATCAGTCCAAGTTACTGGTGGAGTCAAGTACTAGATTCAAAACAACAACAAAAAAGAAAAAAAAGTTGACCGCCCAAGGACAGGCGCAGGCCCTGACGATGCTGGATACTTGAACTAGAGCCCGTTGGCAAATCCCTAGTAATCCGCACAACGCAGGGCCCGCCGACCAGGGCCCACAGGTCATGAGATAGAGCGAGCGCCGTGTATAAGCGCTCAGGTAAGTGTTCAGAGGAGTTCGACTGGTGAGCCTAGGCTGCGGTTATAAACAGGTCTGGAGCCCCGTCGACTAGCGAGGTGGAACTAAACCCATAGCGCACGCGCACGCCGCGCTGCACAGCCGCGCAGACGAGCTATCTGGGCCGAAAACAACGACTCAGGCAGATGGCCCAACACAGTACTTCGCCCCATTACAAAATTCCAGCCGATCACACACGACAAAAAAAAAATAAAAAAATGCAGATAATTTTAAAAAAACTTCACAAGAAATAAGTTCAAAAACAAATAATGTAAAAAGTTCAAACACATCTTAATTGTAAGAACTAAAAAAATAAAAAAAATATTTTTTTGGAAAATTAAACGTAGAAGATTGTAAATAAAAATTTCAGAAATAAATTTAAAAAAGTTCAACTACTACAATTCATACAGTTCAAGTAAAAAAAAGTACTGTGCAGCAAAGGTTAAATCTTTTATTTTTAAAAAAATACTAGAACTATCATTATTCAACTATAAAAAGAAAAAATGTGCTCCAAAATTCATGTAAAAAAGTAAGAAAAAATGTTATACAACAAACAAATTTGATTTGTAATTGACAACCTAAAATAGTTCAGTACTATCATTAACAGAAATGTAAGTTCAGCAAACTCAAACCCCAAAAAGGGGTTCTATAAACATCATCAGCGTATAGTTCAGTCTGCGAGCTATGTACATGAAAATATACCAGTCAAAACAAAGGATGCCCATCAGTACAACTATAGAATTGTTCCAGTACTAACATAAATAATATATAAATAAAACAGTTATACTTGAGCAAAACAACAGGAAAAGCATTACATTAGTTGTTCCAAACCATCTGATAATACAATAGAATTCAACCATCTCACATGCAAATGTTTTAAAGAAAAAATACTGCAACATAATCAACCACACACAAATCTCACAACCAGCGTCATTTGCCACATTTAAACCTACAACACATAAATTCTGGACGTCAGAGAGTCATCTTCCCTGGAGAACATAACCATAACCACATCGCCATCCTCAAATCCAGACTCTGCCACAAACTCCTTCCACCCAGTAGTTAGGTTGATGCAACCATCAAATTCGATGTGGTAGGCAACTTCCATCAACTGATACACATTTTTGTCTGAAGTCTCCATCTTCAGAACACAGGAACTAGGAGCAACAATCCTGATCCTGGGTGACATTTTTTGCAAATGAGCATGGGAGTACAAAACAAATTGAACACCTGACATAACTGTTTTTTTACACAGATATAGTAACGGTTTGCATAACAAACTAAAAAGAAAAAATCTGAACCAAAACAATAACACAAAACTAACTAGTCATGTGAACTAACTAAAGTGAAGAAATATACACATCAATACACGTACAGTAAAAACATCTGACCAAAAACACATCAAGGATTATACAAAAATGGATAAAATATTGTCAAGTAATGAACAAATATACACAGAGATCCCTACTGTTAAATTCTGACAAAACCAAATAAAAAATATAGACAAACTATTCATAAAACTAAACTACAGATTCAATCCATGCGATTCAAAAAGAGACCTACAAAAAAGTAGGAAACAAAACGAATAGAAACACATACCCATGATTCCTTCCAGTCACCAACCGTCAGGCGACAAACATAGGGTGCACGAAACCTATGGTTTCTGTACAGCAGACAAGAAAGTTGCCCATGGTGCTAAGTCTCGGTGAGCTCCAAACCAGATTCGTACACACAGCCATCAGCTATGCGCGCCATCTTTGCCAGACATCCGCATGAACAATCCTCCATGGAACACACAGGAATAGGGAAGAAAACAACGGAGAGAAGAGGGAGGAACCTAGATCTGATTCTGGAAGAAGGAAGAAAAAGGAGGGGGAGACTAAGCCACACACCACACATAGATGGATAGAATTTACAGCCAGGGAGACTCACAGATTATAAAAATAATAAATAGGCAGGCGGGCAGCCCGCTGGTAGGAAATAGTTATTATACAAGCCATGCAACATTTGACCGCAAATCAGTTCAACTTCAGATAAACAAGCAGTTCAAAAGTGCACATAACAAACATATGCAGATAAAACAACACATTCAGAGGTAGATAGTTGAATTCATTTAATCATGCAAACATCTGCTCCCTCACAACAAAAATCTTTAAAACATAATCTTCACTACTTTAGTCATAACGATCAAAGAAACGACGCCATTTGGCCCTGGTGGATGGATGTGGTGCCGTGGCTGCTCTCGCCCTAGCCCAACTGATGATGTAAATATAGTTCCTTCCCCTGCCCTCTGGGAAAATAAGCTCCAATTCATTGGAGTTGCAAGTATCCATCACCTCGCGCACAAAGGCGTCTGTTGAACTCTGCCTCCAGTTCCTCCTCAGCAACACGTCGTGCCATCTGCCTGCGCCTGCGCCTCCTCCTCCTCTGCTCTGCTACTGCAGCCCTCACATCGACGGCATCCCCCTCCTCCTCTATGACCTCTCCTAGCTCAGATCCATCTCGCTTTTCTTTGCTTGCAGCTGGTAGAATGAAAGTGACAGATGGCTCGGGCTTTCTAATCAAAGTGCAGAGGTATCGGTAGGCAGCCAATTCCGATGTCAACGCACAGTAAGACAACATTTACACGCAGCAGTCCAACTACACATATGGCAGCAATTCAAACAACACTGAAAACATGCAACCTAATTACACAGTTTGACCAGATTACAAGAAATCGCAGGCTACAGTCAGCCGCCATACATCACCTCCGCCAACGACAAAATAACATGGGAATCCGGGGTAGAAACAACTCAAAGAAGCAAAATTGGCAATGCAAATCTGTTCATCAATACTCATATCTCTCCCTGCAACGCCAATTCGAAAGTAAAACAATAGAAAAAGAAGAACACATTTGCATGGAGGGCGTGGAAAATGACCAAGAACACCAAAACTTGTAATCAGACATTACAAATGAAATTAATCTCCAAAAACCCTAACATATCGATAATTCTCACATCCAAAACAACAAACAGGACGTAAATTGAGGCCTACGAACACCACAATATACACCAACACCCAAAACATGTCCGCCGCCAAATGCCCACGCCGTTACCTCCGGTGACTACAGATCAAAAAACGCGACCAGGTGAGTGCGCACACGTGCGGAACCCCTTACATGTCTCCTCTAGCAACGAATGGCAGCATCGTGCTGGTGAACGCCCGGAAGCTCCACGTTCCATCCCCTGTTTCCGCCTGTCGTACACGCAGGAAGATTAGTTCAAGTGGAAAACCACGTCAGTTCAAGAAGGGTAACAGAATAATATTCTGTTACGCGTAACAGAATAGCCCAGATGTATGTATGTATGTATGTATGTATATGTATATATATATGTATGTATATATATATGTATATATATTATATATATATATTTGTGCTAGTGACATGCCCTCGAGTTGCTTATGTTTTGCCGAAATGTCGATTTATTTCCGTTTCGGTGAATTTCGAGCAAACTCATATATCCTATTTTTAGGCAAGGTCATGCCAAAATTTTATATATATGACTTTGAAGCATGGATTATTTATTTCATAACCCTTTTGCTTGTTATACCATGAACTCGATCATGAAGGTGAGTGGATGGAAGGTGGAGCGATATATGCAATCCGCGGTGATGGACATGTATGCAAATAATCGGACTAGGATTAGATGTCCGTGTGCAAGATGCAAGGAATGAGTCCTTTTGGACCCTTTTGATCATGGCACTTTGAAGGCACACCTGCTGATGATTGGTTTCATGGATGGCTATACTCAGTGGATAAGTGAAGAAGATGATGATGATGAGGACGTCCACATGGCAGGGAATAACGACATGGGGCCAGACGAAGAGATGACCGATCGACAAGAAGACGATGGCGTCGGACATGTCGATGGGGAAGAGTCCGGATATGAAGACAGCGGCGAAGAAGATTCCGGACAGGGTGAAGAAGAGTCCGGACATGGTGGAGAAGAGGCGGCGGTCACGTCGCAGTCTTTGACGCTACTAAGTGCAGTCGTGCAGGACCCTCATGTTCGAGACCACCTTTGCAAGAGTACGACTAGCGAGAGAGCTGCTTCTAGAGAGGAGGCCAAGCTGGCGCAACTTGAAGTAGACTCGAGGATAACATCGAATGACGGTTGCGATCCCGAGGTGACTCGCTTGAGTTTCACGCTCGAACTTCTAAAGACAAAAACCTCGATGAGCATTTGAAGTTTCTACATAATAAAGTTCTTCCCGCGGGGAACCTGTGTCCTACTAGTGTCGAGGAGGCCAAGAAAATTGTTTGCCCTTTTGATTTGCCGCACATTTGGTACCACGCATGCATCAACGATTGCATCATTTATTGTGGGAGCACCCAGGAAAAACTAGTTGTCCAGTGTGCAATGCTTCTTGATACAAGAAGGCAGGAAAGAAAGCTCCTCAGAAAGTTGTGTGGTACTTCTCGATCACTCACCGTCTGCAGCGGTATTTCGTAGATCCTAAGGAAGCAAAGCTCATGTGCTGGTACGCGGAGAGGAAGAAGCCCGACGATGGAGATGATCTGAGGCTGAGACACCTCGTAGATGGTAGCCAGTGGAGAGCATTCAAAGCCGTATATGGATTTGCTACAGAAGATTCAAGGAACATTGTGCTTGGTGTGAGTACCAATGGCATGAATCCGTTTGGAAACCAGAACGCCAACCACAACACCTGGCCTGTGTTTGTATGAATGTACAACCTCCCCCCATGGAAGTGCATGAAGACAAAGTACATACACACGAGCATGCTGATTCAAGGGCCGAAACAACCGGGAAATAGTATTAACCTGTATATGGGGCTTCTGCAAGAGGAGCTAGACACGTTATGGAAAACACCGACATGGACATGGGACGCCATCAAAGGAGAATATTCCCATATGAGAGCCGCGCTGATGATGACGGTTCACGACTATCTCGGTTACGGGTACACCTCAGGCCAGGTGTGCCACGGATACTGCGGATGCACGAGGTGCATGGATGATACAACGTCTCAGCAGCTTACGTCAATGAAAGATGGCGGGTCCGGGAAAATCGTGTACATGGGGCATCGTAGATGGCTCGAGAAGGATGACCCATGGAGAAAGCATGGAGATCTATTCAATGGGTTGGCTGAGCTTCGAGGACCTCCACGTAAGAGGAGCGGCGCCGAAATCGATGAGCTGTTGAGAAACTTGGAACAATGCCCCGCGCCGGGAAAGATCAAAAAGGCGCCGGAGCCGCTGCTGAAGGTATGGAAAACGAGGTCTGTTTTCTAGGACTTGGACTACTGGCCCAATCATGACACACCTCATTGTCTTGATCCAATGCATATCACGAAGAATGTCCTCAAGAGCTGGCTTGGCACACTGATGAACATGCCGGAGAATACCAAGGACGGGCCGAAGGCAAGGAAAGACTTGGAAGATTTGAAGATCAGGAAAGATCTCCACCGTAAAAAGTTGATGGAGGAGACAGAGACAGAGACGGAGGAGGGGGAAAGGGGAAGAAAATTCAACAAGAAGGAGGAGAATTATTGCCCCACTTCTTGCTTCACCTTAAGTGCGAAGGAGATTGATCAATTCATAAAGTGCCTTATGGGAATCAAAGTCAGTTCCGGTTACTGTGGGAAGATAAGCAGATTTCTAGACCCCAAGAAGAAAAGGTTCAGCAAGATGAAGTCTCATGACTGTCATGTGATGATGACGCAGATACTCCCGGTTGCCATTGGAGGGATAATGGAGAAGCACGTCCGTGACACGCTTACTGGTCTCTGCAACTTCTTCGACATTATATCTTGAAACTCCATAAGTGTGAAGCAGCTCCGAAGGCTACATGAAGATATCGTTGTCATACTATGTGAGCTTGAGATGTACTTCCTGCCCGTGTTCTTTGTCGTCATGGTGCATCTGTGTGTCCACATCATGGACGACATCATCGACCTCAGGCCGACATTCCTTCACAGCATGATGTCGTTTGAGAGGATGAATGGGGTCATCAAAGGATTCGTTCGTAACATGTCCAGTCCGGAAGGGAGGATCGTCCAGGGGTATCTAATGCATGAGTGTGTCTCCTTTTGCGAGAATTATATAAGCGTCGGAGACCCTGTTGTTGGTTTGCCCGTCAAGAAGCACGATGGGAAGCTCGAAGGAGATGGTCACAACAACGACCGGAGGGAATTGCACATGGACTACTCAGATAGACGGAACGACTTTGACAGGGCTAACTTAGTAGTGCTACAACACCTAGATGTGGTAGATGATTATGTGGCACAACACAAAGAAACCCATCGCAAATAAGTACCATGATAAGGGGATGCTCAAGACGGACGACGAAGTTACTGTAGAGCACAACGCCACTTTCTTGCGCTAGTTTAAACAACAAGTTCTTGAAAATCCCCCGGAAGAGGGCAGTTCGGACGGATTGCTTGTACATGACTTAGCACATGGCCCCGCACCCAATCTCACGACCTATCAATCCTACGATTTCAATGGGTACACGTTCTACACAGAGGCCAAAGACATGGACAGTGATTACCAGAACTCTGGGGTGACAATTCAATGCGTGACTGACGCCAACAGCACAACTGAGAGATTCTACGGAAGGGTCGAAGAGATCTGGGAGCTTGACTATGCTAGAATGCACGATGCGATGATGTTCCGTGTCATATGGGCCAAGGACGTTGTCAGAGAAAACAAGTACTTCACCACCATGTCTATACCCGACGCGAAGAGCACTCCCGTGAACATTAATGTCATCGCCAAAAATGAGCCATGGGTACACCACTACTAGGAAAAGGCCTACTAATGGCACACCGGTTTTGCCTACTAATGGCGCATCACCGGTGCGCCATTAGTAGCACGCCACTAGTAATTTTTACTAATGTCGCACCACTGGTGCGCCATTAGTATCTGGTATACTAATGGCGCACCATCCAGTGCGCCATTAGTATATAACACCATGCGCCATTAGTGTGCCTCCCAGGGGCCATATTTAACCATGTGCCTTGGCACACTAATGGCGCACTGCGGAATGGATGCGCCATTAGTATACTTGGCATACTAATGGCGCACTTAGTGATGCGCCATTAGTATGAATATTAGGTTTTATTTTTTTTACTTTTCTGATTTTTGCACATGTTACAAAATATATTATTTGACAGAATATAGACAGTAGCACAGAGCAACAGCAGATTCATCGAATACAATAGAAGATTAGTCTCCGAATACAATTCATCATATTAGTCTCCAAATTCAAAAGACCGAACAAAGATAAAACATTACAAGTCTCGAGACCGCGAGTATCGAGTTTGTCGGAAGTAATACTAATCCTAACAAGTCCTACTAATCATCATCATACAACTTCTACTCGTTATTCATAACAAGTCATACGATCATCATCTTGATAGTCTTCGAATCAACCCTACTTAGTTGTTTTTAGCACATGATCATCAGTATTAGGCAGGACCTAAATACCCTATTTAAGCTAAAATAGCATAAAACAATATAGACCCTGACTCTCCATTATGGAGAATGGAGATCATCCTGTCTCCAATTCTTGCGCTTCGCTTCCTTTTGCTTCCAAGAAGCTCCTTACGACTGTCCATACATTTTTTCCATCCTTTGATTTTCATGTCTCCACTTCTTTTAGAAATCTCGTATGGACAGTTGAGATTCGTAGGATGACCTGGCTGTATGTTCAAAACATTAACACTACCTTTCAGATACATCATATGAGGCACACAATTCTCTGGGATTATCTGTTGAAAAACATAGTAATAACTTCATAGTTAGCAATGATGTACTAGTTTTAGAAGTATGCAAAAGATGCACGGATGTCGTAATAGTAAAAATCTTACCAGGGTATCTCCATGGTAGTTACCGTAGTTGAACACATGCACTAGTGACACGTATTTACCATAATGTTGAGGAGTTTGATTGTAGATATTGTAATTCTCAATGTCAGTACAAAATCCGACCAAATGATTTTTCTCCTTGTAAGTTGTTAATTCGGAGCCATCGGTGTAGTGGGTTTTGTCTACCATCTCCCGCACATTCTTTGAACAATAAAAATAAGCTGTCAATGGGAATAAGTTGTCAACTATTTTGAAATAAACAATATAAATTAGCTAATAACTATGTTTGAGAAACTCACATAGCGGTAGAACTGGAGGCGTATCAACAAGGACCCAAATGTCCATATTGTCTTGGTTGATGTCAAGATTACCAAGATCCATGGTGATAAGCATACCCTCATCAAAACCATACATCTTGCAAAATGCTTCCCAATTTTTGCAACCAAAATGGGTTACGCTCTCAGAATTATATAGATTTACTTCAAAGTCCACATCGTGATGAGTCCTTAGGTGAATTTTCTTTGTTTCAGAAATTTCATGGTCTTCAAAATCCATCCTCTTCAAGACATAGCGTCTTGCATGGCATGGGATAAGCTATACTCGAATTGTAAAAGATGAAAATTACACGTTGAAATAGTTGAAGTCATGCTTAATTATGAAAATAACACTTATCGTCGTTGTGTACCGTTTCAACTTTGAAGGTCTCCTCGAGCTTAATGTTGAAGCGCCGATCATCGTCCAGGTGAAGCATGTCGCACAGACCTCGATCGTTGTGGCACCAGTCGCATTCCGCCGGGAGACTTTCGTCGTCCCTTCGTCGTCTGATGATGCTGATGACATATCCTACGTTCATAATTCAAAACTACATCATTTAGGGTTTGTCGACACCGAGGCATCCTAAAAGCTAAGCTTTTATCATTTAGGGTTTGTCGATGCTGAGGCACCCTAAAAGCCTAAGCTTTCATCATTTAGGTTCTTATCGATACCGAGGCACCCTAAAAGCCAAGGTTTTATCATTTAGGGTTTGTCGACGTCGGGGCACTCTAAAAGCCTAAGATTTCATCATTTAGGTTTTGTTGACGTCGAGGCACCCTAAAAGCCTAAGCGTACATCATTTAGGTTCTCATCGACACCGAGGCACCCTATAGAAGCGAAGTTAAGTTTTCATCATTTAGGGTTTATCGATGCCGAGGCACCCTAGGTTGGGCCTAATCACTTGGCACTAATCACTTGGCTCTATTGCCACCTATGTTGGGTTTATCATCTAGGGTTTATCGATGCTAACGAGAATTCTAAGTTGGGCCTAATCACTTGGCTCTATTGCCACCTATGGTTTAATGCAGCAAGAATGACGGGGCAGTTGATCCTACTTAATTAAGTACTAAGATACTCCGGCCCATGCATTAGTAGCAAGTACCCCATATGTCCGATTTTTAGCAAAGTCATGCTAAAATTCACAGAAAATTTCAGCATGACCTTTGCTGAAAATAAGACATATGGAGTACCCGAATTTTCCGGAACGGAAGTTAATCGACATTCCGGCAAACTCAAGGGCCTCTCGGGGTACCTGCAAAATCATCACGACACGATGGTCGGAGACAAAACCCAGAAAACTAGCACCACAATGTGCCTCTACTTTCATATGGATGAAAAGGCCACAGACCATATGGTCCTCTGCTTTCATATGGACAAAAATTAGCTCAACTTATGTGAGCTTCCATTCCAGATCTAATAGGTCACCCAGCAAAAAATCATGAATAGTTTTAGCTGAAAAAAAATCATGGATTGCTGTTAACTGAAAAATAGTGAAAGAAACTGTTGCTGATCATGGATTACTGTTAATTAAAAATAGAGCATCTGGCTTGTCTTATCATGTTCACTAAGTCCACAAAAATGAATAGGTTCAGTAAACTTGAAGTACTCAACACTAAACATGGTTCAGAGCTCACTACACTACACTACATCGTGCAATGGTTCAGACCTCAGTACACTACACTACACTACACATGCTTAAACTCTGAACATAAACAAACACCAGCAATGCAATATGTAAACTACCTCTGTTTCTAGGCAACAAGAGTTATCATCAATGCTTTTGAGTTTATTAAGTACCTTCAGTTCTGAGTTTTAAATGTCAAAAGAGCTTCACAGAATCTTGAATCCTCCAAATCACTCTTAACAGTTCTGCATTGCACAAAGGCAGCAATGAGCCAATGATATCAGTAGCAATAATAGGTGCTTACATTCTCATAACGTCAGTATTAGTTAACCAAAATTCAACCTACAGAGTTCTAGTACAGTGAGTAACTCCCAATTCTTTTAATAGAAGCACAATTAACAACACAACTAGGGAGTCTAGGACAATGCCACCAGATAGAATTTGAAGGAAAAACGTTCTTCCAGAACCTTCAAGCCACAATCATACATAGAGTGGCTGATCATATAAGCTATATTTAAATAAACATCAACTAAACTTGATGACAAGAAAAACTACAATCACATTGATACAAACTAGAGCATATAGCAATAGTAAATTGCTGCTCCATATAGCAATAGTAATGCACCTAATCAACATTGTAGAGCATCCTGTTACAAACTTGTTCTGATCCTGCAAATTAATGGGGAGGAAGAACTAGGGAGGGAGGGAATGGTAATGGTTCAGAGAAGAACAATAGTAATGCTCCATATAGCAATAGTAATGCTCCATATGTTCTGATCCATATAGCAAGAAGAACTAGGGAGGGAGGGAATGGGGAGGAAGGATGGAGAGGGAGGAAGGAGGAGAGGTACCTAGGCGGGCGTGGCCAATCGCCGGAGGGGTCGGGGTCAGGGTCGGCGGCGGCATCGAAGGGGTGGCTCGAGGGCGTCCGAGCTCGTTCGGGTCCTCATAGTCGAAGAGCAAGACGACGGCGGTCCTCCTGGGCGCCTCGGTTGGTCGTGGGGAGGCTGGTGGCCACGTGCTTCGCGGGTCGGGGGCGCGGGGGCGGCGGCGCGGGGGAGCCGGAGCGGGTGTGGCGAGGGATGGAAGGGGATCTGGCGAGGGAGAGGGAAGGTGGTATCGGGCGAAGGGCCGGGTATCCAGCTATAGAGGGGGGAATGTTAGTAATGGCGCACCGTCGAGGGGTGCGCCATAAAAACACTCATAGCAATGGCGCACCATTCTCCGGTGCGCCATTAGTAACTTTTTTTCTGATAGCAATGGCGCTCCCTCCTCTGGTGCGCCATTAGTAACTTCTTTTTTTCATTATTTCTTGTTGCATCTAATAATTTGTTTTTTTATCAAATTTGTTATTTTCATGAGGACTAGAACAAAATATATCATCAAATATCATCAAATTTGTTTTTTGAATATCATCAACTTTGTTTTTTATTTTTAATTGAAAATATCATCAAATTTGTTATTTGAAAATATCATCAAATTTGTTATTTGAAAATATTATCAAAAAGCGGGGGAGGGTGCGGGGTGTCAGCGGCCGCGGTGGAGCGGGCCGGGGGAGGGTGTGCAGGGGGTCGGCGGCGGCGGTGGAGCGGGGGAGGGTGCGGGGGATCGGCGGCGGCCGTGGAGCGAGGGAGGGTGCGGTGGGTCATCGGCGGCGGTGGAGCGGGGGAGGGTGCGGGGGGTCGTCGTCGGCGGCGTGGGTCGGGGCAGCCAGGGGAATTAGCTAGGGGGCGAGGGAGAGGGATGAAGGGGATCTGGCGAGACGGAGGGAATTAGCTAGGGGGAATCTTACTAATGGCGCACCAGCGGTCGGTGCGCCATTAGTAATCTTTTTTTTACATAGCAATGGCGCACCGGGCAGAGGTGCGCTATTATTAATCTTTTTTTATATATAGCAATGGCGCACCAGCCAGAGGTGCGCCATAAGTAATTTTTTTGTTGCATGTAATAATTTTTTAGAAAATGAATATGAATATGAAACAGTAATATTTTTTTATAAAAACAGTAATAATTGTTGTTTAACAACAATTGTAGTCTACACTTTTTTATTATTATTTTTTAATAGATGAAGAAGGGAGAGGAGGCGCGGGTGGGATCGAGTGTCCTCATGAATATTCAATATTTTATCATATTGAATATGAAAAAATATCATCAAATTTGAAAAAATATTCATGAATTCAAAAAGTGCCCATGAAATTTAAAAATATTCATGATATCAAAAAGTGCCCATGATATTTAAAAATATTCATGATATCAAAATACATACTAATGGCGCACTTCTACAGGGTGCGCCATTAGTAGTTTAAACTAGTAATGGCGCATTGTGAGGCGGTGCGCCATTAGTAGTTTTGCAAAAAAAGAACAAAAAAAATTCAATACTGGCGCACTCCATGTCTGGTGCGCCATTACTAGTTAGAACTAGTAATGGCGCACCAGAGGTAGGATGCGCCATTAGTATGTATGTAAAAATGAAAAAAAAATTATCACTAGTGGCGTACCAGTTTTCTGGTGCGCCATTAGTGTCTTCCACACTAATGGTGCATCATCAACTGGTGCGCCATTAGTATATAGTAGTGGCGCACTACTTCCCTGGTGCGCCATTAGTGTCAATCCTATCTATAGCCCTTTTCCTAGTAGTGCACGCTAAGCACGTGACACAATGCTTCTTCATAACAGACCCGGCCAATCTCAGCCGTGTTGTCACGAGGAGATCCAAAAGGAGCATCGTCAAAATGGATGGAGTAGCCAACGAGGAAGACTACGACCAATATGGCAACCCGATGAGGGAACATGACGATGACGATGAAGCATACATGAAAAGAAGAATCAATACTACATTACCTAATAAAGATGGTAATCCATGGCTCCAGAAAAGTCACAAGGAGGGGCTCAATTACTCGGCAATGAACAAGAAAGGGAAGAAGCTCAATGTGAAACACCGTCGACGCAGCTGATCAGAAACCTACATTTATATATAAGTATCTATTTTTTGTACGCACTTAAGTAACCGTTATTGGTCAACTGATATGTTACCACCACATGCATGGTTCTGGTGATATTCGCGCAGTGGGGGAGAGGGAGACGCCGTCGTCAGGAGAAAAACAAAAAAAAATAACAGCCAGAAAATGATAATAGCAGTAGCGCTTGTCTGTGGACCAGCGTTATTGCTAAATATTTTAGAAAATAAAAATTGGAAAAGATAGCGGTAGCGCTGGTTTGTAAACAAGCACTTTAGCTAACTTAGCTTAGCGCTTGTTTACAAACCAGCGCTACCGCTATAGCTAAGTTAACCCCCGTGCCGCGCGGGCTCAAAATTTCACCAAGTCCTATTCCCCCCCCCTCCCATCTCCACCTCGCCCCTGTGCCCGCCGTTGACACCCTCGCGACCTCGCCGCCACCAGTCGTCGCCCTGCGCCCTTCCTCGACCTCGCCGGCCCGCGCCCCTGCGCCCGCCCTCGACCTAGCCGCCGCCGCCCTCTCCACTGCCCCATAAGCCTCTGCCTCTCCTCTCCCCTGCCCTCCTCTCTCTCTGCTCTCTGCTCCCTCTCTCTCTCTCTAAGTGTTGGATGTATGAACCGTAGCTAGGAGATGTAGCAGAGAGAGAGAGAGCAATTTAGTTTAGGAAAATTTAGCAAATTTAGTTTAGTGCAATTTAGTTTAGGGCAAATTTAGTTTAGTGCAATTTAGTTTAGGGAAATTTAGTTTAGGGCAAATAAAAAATAGTAGCAAATTGGTTTTTGTAGGTATAAAAAACAATAGCCAAAATTTATAAAAAACAACAGCTAATTAGTTTTTGTAGGTATATAAATTAGCTATATAAACAGTAGCACAAATTTATAAAAAAAGTAGCTAATTAGGGCAGTAGCAAATATAACTAGGGCCAATTTTTTTAGCAAATGAGCAAATTTAGCTAGGGCAAATTTGTTTAGGGCAGTAGATAATGCAATAGCTAATTAATTAGGGTCAGTAGCAGAGGGAGAGATAGAGAGAGAGATAGATAGATAGAGAGAGAGAGAGATCATTTACGAAAAAATAGTAGCAAATAAAAACTAATGCAATAGCCTATATAATGTTGCTATTTTTAACACTTGGTTAATTTGCTAAGTCTTGGAAATCTGTCATATAATGTTGCCATGTTCTCTTGAGATAGCATCAAATCAGTTATATGAACTTGTGCCAATTGTCGAAGAATATTCATGTGGCCTATGTTTTTTCGGAATGTTGATTCATTTCCGTTCCGGCAAATTTCAGGCGCTCCATATGTCCACTTTTTAGCAAAGGTCATGCAAAAAAATTTCGTGATTTTCTGCATGACTTGTGCTAGAAACTAGGACATATGGAGTGAAGGAAATATGCCCTAGAGGCAATAATAAAGTTATTATTTATTTCCTTATATCATGATAAATGTTTATTATTCATGCTAGAATTGTATTAACCGGAAACATAATACATGCGTGAATACATAGACAAACAGAGTGTCACTAGTATGCCTCTACTTGACTAGCTCGTTAATCAAAGATGGTTATGTTTCCTAACCATGGACAAAGAGTTGTCATTTGATTAACGGGATCACATCATTAGTTGAATGATCTGATTGACATGACCCATTCCATTATCTTAGCACCCGATCATTTAGTATGTTGCTATTGCTTTCTTCATGACTTATACATGTTCCTATGACTATGATATTATGCAACTCCCGTTTGCCGGAGGAACACTTTGTGTGCTACCAAACGTCACAACGTAACTGGGTGATTATAAAGGAGCTCTACAGGTGTCTCCAAAGGTACATGTTGGGTTGGCATATTTCGAGATTAGGATTTGTCACTCCGATTGTCGGAGAGGTATCTCTGGGCCCTCTCGGTAATGCAAATCACTTAAGCCTTGCAAGCATTGCAACTAATGAGTTAGTTGTGGGATGATGTATTACGGAACGAGTAAAGAGACTTGCCGGTAACGAGATTGAACTAGGTATTGGATACCGACGATCGAATCTCGGGCAAGTAACATACCGATGACAAAGGGAACAACGTATGTTGTTATGCGGTCTGACCGATAAAAGATCTTCGTAGAATATGTAGGAGCCAATATGAGCATCCAGGTTCCGCTATTGGTTATTGACCGGAGACGTGTCTCGGTCATGTCTACATTGTTCTCAAACCCGTAGGGTCCGCACGCTTAAGGTTATGATGACAGTTTTATTATGAGTTTATGCATTTTGATGTACCGAAGTTTGTTCAGAGTCCCGGATGTGATCACGGACATGACGAGGAGTCTCGAAATGGTCGAGACATAAAGATTGATCTATTGGAAGCCTATATTTGGATATCGGAAGCGTTCCGGGTGAAATCGGGATTTTACCGGATTACCGGGAGGTTACCGGAACCCCCCGGGAGGTATATGGGCCTTAGTGGAAGAGAGGAGAGGTGGCCATAGATGGGCCGCGCGCCCCTCCCCCCCCTTGGTCCGAATAGGACAAGGAGAGGGGGCCGGCCCCCCTTCCTCCTCTCTCTCCTCTTTTCCCCCCTCCGCGAATCCTATTCCAACTAGGAAAGGGGGGGAGTCCTACTCCCGGAAGGAGTAGGACTCCTCCTGGCGCGCCCTATGATGGCCGGCCGGCCCCCCTCCTTTGAGCCTTTATATACGGAGACAAGGGGCACCCCTAGAGACACAAGTTGATCCACGTGATCATATTCTTAGCCGTGTGCGGTGCCCCCTTCCACCATAGTCCTCAATAATATTGTAGCGGTGCTTAGGCGAAGCCCTGCGACGGTAGTACATCAAGATCATCACCACGCCGTTGTGCTGACGGAACTCTTCCCCGACACTTTGCTGGATCGGAGTCCGGGGATCGTCATCGAGCTGGACGTGTGCTAGAACTCGGAGGTGCCGTAGTTTCGGTGCTTGATCGGTCGGACCGTGGAGACGTACGACTACATCAACCAAGTTAACGCTTCCGTTGTCGATCTACAAGGGTACGTAGATCACACTCTCCTCCTCTCATTGCTATGCATCACCATGATCTTGTGTGTGCGTAGGAAATTTTTTGAAATTACTACGAAACCCAACATGGAGTACCCAGAATTTGCTGGAAGGGGAATGAATCAACATTCCGACCAAATATAGGCCTCTTTTTTCTTTTCATTATATCTTTTATTTACAATTGTTGAGTAGGAAACATGTCTACCGACGTCGAAGTCGCGGGTGGTTCTGCTCGCCTCGAAGACCCATCGAGGCAGCAAATCACTATTTCGCTTACCTGGACGAACACCAGATGGGGTTGCCTAGTGGCGGCAGTGGCACCAACCCCGACACCGACACCGGCACTGGCACCTGCACCGGCACCGACACCACCCCCGAGACCGGCAACGATGCTGTCGTAGCCGGTAAAGCACCGAAGAAGAAGAGGACATGAGGAAGAAACGAGCTTGGCATCGGACAAATTGTGGTCACAGAGATGCACCCCAAGAAGTTAGAGCCAACGGCGTCGGAGGAAGCGCGCAAGTGCTGGGGCAATCAACTTGGATGCATCCTCAAGGAAACCGCCAACATCAACGACGAGAGGTTGAGGCTCATACCACATATGGAGAACATGCTCCTAAAGAAGTTGCACAATAGGTTCTCGTTCCCTGGCCGCAATGAAAAAGAATATGAAGATCCGTGGAAAGACATCGCCATGACAAAGATAAACGACAAGGCGATGGTGACGTTCACCAACAACTTGTCCGCCTGGAAAGTTCGGGTGAAAAAAGCGATTGTGAAGAATGAACAGTGGTCCAAGATTCATGCTGGCAATCCGTCAATAACGGAAGAGGACTTGGCAAAATTCAAGGAGAATTGCACTAAAGAAAGTGCCAAGACAAAGTCGGAGAAAATGAAGGCGCTCGATGCCAGGAACACGCCTCTCCACCGCCTCGGAAGCCGTGGTTACGAGGGGAAGAGGGCCGTATGGGCCAAGGAGGACGCCGAACGTGAAAGTCACCGAATCCCAGACCCCTTGGTGGAGTTCACTGACCCGCTGGAGCATGACTGGATCAGAGCCCGGTACAAGTGGGACAAAGAAAAAAAAGCTCTTTTACACGGACCCGAGCACGAGGGAGTTCATGAGACTTCTGGTAATTGTTATATTACCACATTATCATATTATAGCTTCCAATCAATTCAACTGCAAGTTTTGTCACATTTGTAAACCATCCACGTTCCTTTTGCAGAAAGAGAAACACCAAAAGGCAGCCGAAAGCGACGAGTCGTCACCGTGGACGGCGAGGCCCAAGTGGGACAACCCATTCAACCGGGCCCTGAACATACCGAAGAATGTCCGGGTGGACAAGCCACCGTCCTATGGACGTGTGCACGGCGTCGGAGATGGCGCCTCGTGGAAGACGTGCTACCCCGAGGAGCTAGAGGAAAGGAGGAAGAGACGCTCGGTCGTCACTCACCAGAGCATCAATGAGAAGATCAAGATTGCGGTCGATAAGACCAAAGCTGAGACCAAAGAAGAGTTGCTCGGGGCCGTCTCTGCAGCGGTCACTGATGCGGTGATCAGCTTGCTTCCGGTACTATGGGATTTCACGAAGAACAATCCAAATGCACGACCGGAGGACTTTCCCCTTCCCATCTTTGTCGGGAGCAATTCGGTGAACACCAGAGCACCAGCACCTGCTCAAACAACCGCAAAAGGTCCCGCTCCTGTTCATAGCAGCCCAACCTCCGTCTCTTACATGGTCGGTGGGCCTTCATCGTTGGCTGAGTTCGACGCCCTCACGGTATTATGCATCATACACTTTTCACCAGCATGTCTATAGTCTTCCATTTTAGTTGCCTTTCGGATGTTTGACGTCGCAGACATGTCTCCTTCATAGGCCGACGACACCCCGTGCACCCTACTCTACGACATCAAGGGCCAGAAGGTAGTCGTGGGAAAGGAAACGATCGTGAAGCCAAAGGACCGCATGTTCCACAACCGAGAGATGCATGCCCGATGGCGTCTTCAAGGTTAACGTGGCCAGTATCTTAGCGGGCTTCGAGGACTTCCCTTCTCTGGTACCAGTCGATGACGACGAGACCCCTAAGATGATTGGCGCATGCAAGAGCTGGTTCTTGCCTTGGCCCAAGTCTCTTCTTCGGCTCGAGGCTCCCAGTATCACGCTAATGCCACCTTCTCAAGAAGGTATGAACACCACCCCACCTACCACATTAACTGCACCTATCGTGGCGAGTGATAGCTGACGACGCAAGGGAGAGCCTCCATTAGTGCCAGATGATATAGCCCCCGTTGTTAAAGAAGCAAATGTTGATGATGACATGGAGGATGATGATGATGACCCAGACAAGTATTTCAATACCGCCTATGATGATGGAGGATTGATGGCTCAGGACGGCGAAGACTCGGGCTATGAGCGGGGATATGATGACTTGACGCTACCTGATTTGCCGGAGCCAGAACGTCCTAAGGCGGAATGCAAAAAGTCTCTCTTCAAGCGATCCTCGCAGGAGACGCCTCCAGATGCCGCCTGTACCCAGCAACCCCCCGAGGCCCGTCCACTGATTAGCCCGACGACACTGGGGGTGGTGGTTAGGGAAGGTATGGTGGGCTCACTACCGCCACCCACCAAGAAGCAAAGGAGGAGACCGGAGAAGAAAGGCACTAAAGGAGCCAGAGCTGCTTCAAGCAGCCAGCCGCCTCTGGAGCCCCAGGTGGTAGACAAAATACCTATCGAAGGTGCGCAGCGCTTCCATGTCGCCGGCCAGCCGATCCTACCTGCGAAAGCGCTAGAGCACATACTGAACAATGATCTAAGGAGACTCCATGAAGATGTGCTGGCCAGAGAGAAAAGCCTTCTGGTCACGGAAAAACCAGGATACCCGCTTTACGCGGCTTAGGTGCCAGGTGGCAGGTTGTACGTCGAGAGATGGCCCGCGAATAAGTTCATCATGCGATTTGACTACATCTACAACATGCTCCACATGACCAAGCTGGATTTCCAGTTCTCCGCATGTATGCGCTGTATCTAAACTACTTCATCAGGGTCGAGAACATCAAATATATCTGCGTCTCAGACCCGTTCTATATGCACGAGAGCTTCTTGGCAGTTTGCAAAGAGCACCGTGACTATGCGAGCAAGTACCTCTGCAAATTCATGATCGCAAATAAGGACAAGGAAGCGATTCTCGTGCCTTATCATCCCACGTAAGTCATCACATATCCTTTCGTAAGTGCTAATCATTCCTTTGCAAACATGGAGGCTAATTTCAGGTGTACTTAATTTGCGCAGCTGGGGGGCGCCGTCCTCATCGTTCTGTACCCAGAATACTCCCATGCGATGTACTTGGACTCATCAAAGAACCTCAGGAAAAAGGATTACAAGCACATAAAGAGTGTTCTCGATAGTGCCCTGTTAACCTTCAGCATGTCTGGTGAATATATCATGGTGAAAAAGTACAGGAATCACGGGTTGTCTTTCGATCATAAGGCCGACTTCTGCTGCATCCAGCAACCACACACCAGTATGGCTGATGGATTCTACCTCATGCATCACCTACTCGAGTACATAAGGGATAATCAACGCCTTCACATGTCACCTACTACCAACGATGCCGAGATTGTTAGCTGGGCCACAAGCATAGGAAGGACACCGGATCATCAAATCAGAGCTAAGTTTTATCACGTATAGTGTGAACTTGCCCAAGTGATCATGAAGCAGGTCCTCAAACCAACAGGGATGTTCTACCATGGGCCAATCACACGGGAAGATGTCTGAGCACTGCTACTCACTCAACATCTGGACCTGAAGCCTTTCAAGAAGCTCGGGTGCTTCCTCCCTAACTATGAAGATTGGACCGCCGACATGGAGGACTGATTGTTGATGACAATGTGTCACTACTGTCTTTCTATGGCAAAACTTTGAACTTATGCACTGCCAAACTGTGTGATGTAACTAAACCGTGGTCCTGAACTAGTGTAGATCGCTCTAGTTAATTAGTTTGGGTATGAGGAACTTCGCCATTTATGTTTACTATTGGTTGCTTGTATTTTGCTAATTATACTTCCTTGTTTTCTTAAGTACATTATGTTGCATATTATCGTTCAATTCATCAACTCACGATGCAGGTACATAGATCAGAGATGGCGAAGGGCTATTATGTCATGTACGTTGGGAGGCTTCCAGGAATCTACGACCACTGGCCAGCCGCTCAGGCCCAGGTGCACAGGTACCCGGGTGCTAGCCACACAGGGTTCGACAGTAGAGCCGAAGCGGAAAGTAGTTGCTTGAGGTGGACACTCCAGCATAAGCAGGGGCGGGACCTCCGGTACTACATAGTCACGCTCTTGCTCATGTTGATCGCTCTTCTCTTCTACATCATGGTTTAGATAGAGATGATGAAACTTGTGTGTGTGCCATGACCATGCAGTTGCACTTATTCGAGACATGACATGATCGCACTTGTGTATCGCTATTTTCGAGATTTGATGATATTTGTGTTGAATGATGATGATGGTATGATGAGACTACTATATGTTTAGTATGATGTGATGAAACTATTGTATAGAGCATGTATAAATACAACACAAATACGTAGAGGGGTGCGAATTGGTGAAAGCAGGAACATTAGCAGTAGCGCTGGAAAGCACCTAGCAGTAGCGCCGAATTAGCAGCAGCGCTTCCTATGAACAGCCGCTACAGATAGGTATCAGTAGCACTGGTCCAAGAACCGCTACTGCTAACAATACTTACTGGTAGCGCTGCCCATACCAGCGCTACTGCTAGAACTTAGCTGTAGCACGCTAGTAGTAGCGCTGGACCCAGCCCTACTGCTATGCATATTTCAAGCGCTGCTACTAGGGTTTTCCCTAGTAGTGTCTGATCACTGTCGACTCCTCCTACATGTGCCTCCTCGT
Organism: Triticum aestivum; assembly: GCF_018294505.1. Classification (NCBI taxonomy): domain Eukaryota; kingdom Viridiplantae; phylum Streptophyta; class Magnoliopsida; order Poales; family Poaceae; genus Triticum; species Triticum aestivum. The sequence goes on from NC_057800.1 coordinate 698,877,246, forward strand.
CCTGCCGTCGTGCCCGTCCGCGCCTCTTGCCGCAGCAGCTCCTGTGGTTGCCGAATCTCCTCCCGCCTTGGCCTCCTCCTTCAACGGAGTGGGCTGACCCCACTGCCAGCGGCCTCCTCTTCCTCTGATCTAGACGTCACTGCCACTCCCTCCGCCTCCTGTCGCTATAGGCGGCTAAATCTCCCGCTAAGCGTCTTGAGATAAGTATGGAAGTGTTTGTGTTTTTCTTGAAGATAAGGGTGGAAGTGTTTGTGCTTGTGCTTGAACATACTTATGGAATTGTTTATGTTTGTGCTCGAACATAAGCATGGAAGTGTTTGTGTTTGTGCTCGAACATAAGTATGGAAGTGTTTGTGTTTTGAGATTTGTGCATATTGTGCAACGTAAAACATAAAGTAAAAAAATGATAATTCATTTAGAAGTAAAAAAACTTTGGATAGTTGAAGTATACAAGATTATAGAAAAAAATTAAAGTACTTTAAGGTTCGTGCATATTGTGCATTATAAAGCATAGAGTAAACTTTCATGAATTGTGATAGGGAAACACTTTACCTCACACGTATGATTTACTTCCCTCATTAGACCAATCATGTACCATTGATTCTTTTGCATCGTATGGCCGAGAACCTCTCCCTCTCTCTCACTCCACTCCATGCGCCCATTAATCAAGGACAGAAGTGGCCCACCACCCGTTAATCATGCACCCACGGTTTGGGAAATCAAAACCTATCCATAACTAATCGCTCCACCGCCATTCTCGCCTTGCTCGGCGAACGACTATCCCTCCGATCTGCCTGTTGCCATAGCTCGGGCCATCGTGGTGGAGCACAGTGCCGATGTCCTCTCCCAAAGGCGAGCATGGTGGCCTTAATGGTGAGGAACTCTTCGATCTAGGCATGATTTCGCTCCTCCATCCCTATCTCACTGCAGCGCCTTTACTAACCTAGCCATCTGTTCAACATCGGCACACCAAGGTGGCCGGGAGCCTCACCAACGCTGAAGAGGAGGCCGATGTTGCCGGTGTCTAGCTCGGACGTCCCTTCGCAACGACGACATGCTACATACGAAAGTACCATGCATCTCTGGTCCATACACGTGACGTGCTTTTGCATTTTCAGTCCGTAGATTGTTTTTTAATACACTATGTTTAGCTTCATGTCATCTCCATGCTTCCTACGTGCATGTACTATGTATTCATCCTGTTTTTACTTAATCAACGACCAATTCTTGCTTCCTAATTTCACATATATTATGGACAATATGCCTATCACCCCCCCCCCCCCAAATGATCTAAGTTTGAATGACTACCTAGAAATATTTTGTTATTCCCACTTTTAAAAATATGTGCTTCCACTATGCATATTATGTTGGAATGCATGATATGATGCTTCCAAAATTCCGTGCTTCATACGTTTAGTTTGCTTCATAAGCACCCTACATGTGTTTCTTCAACTATTAGCTTCATATGTTTCACAATTGTGCTTCTACATTGTGTTAAGTTTGCTTCATAAGCACCATAGATGTGTTTCTTCAACAAGTTGCTTCACATTCACGCTTGTGCTTCTACATTGTGTTCAGTTTGCTTCATCTTCATATTGTTTAGTGTGCATTCCATTTGTAGTCAAATCAAACAATTCATGCTACATAAATTTCTGCAATGCCAGCGGGAGCAGAAGAAAATGCTTTGCCAAGCATGGAGCGGTGGTCGATGGTGGGCATGAAGTTTGGAATGAAATCAAGCATCTCAGTGACTATTGTTCTCGTCATCGTCTTGGAAGCAAACTAGCAAGATGCGAACTTGGCTATCGCGGGCTAAGAGTGTTGCCCCCTCTATGGTGCTATTTTGCTGCTCATCACTGGACTCTTGTGTGGCTCAACGACACCAACACCCGGTGACTTATAGGGGAGACAAACTTTGTTGAGGCTAGGTCGAAAACAATGGATGTAGCAAAGTGAGGAAAGATGGGGATGGGGTCGCACCTTCTATGAAATTGCTAGCAAACTAACTATATGAAAAATAAAGAAAGCACATCATGTGCCAGTGCTTGGAGATTTTTTTCTATGGATTATAAAGCATACTTTGTAGTGTTGGAAGCATTACTTCCATATAACTGAGATTAATACGAAATAAAAAGGAAGCATTGTTTGTGGATAATACAAGTTGTGCCGCCTAGAAATAAGTTTTTCTCCTAACAGAAGTAAATATTGCCTTGCACATGGAAAATAATTTTTATGTTGATGCAAATCCAATTGCATTAGAAGCAAAATTTGTAGTCAATGGAAACATTTTTTTGTTGCGTAGGAAACATAATAAATTTGTTACTATGTTGGGTTGTTTTTTTTTGTTAGACAAAAGCGCTAGCATTGGTAGCAAATTTTAGTAGCACTAGAAAACAAGCAGGATGATAATAAAACAGAAGAATGGAGCTTAAATGGAATTGTAATTTTATACTAGCATGATTGTAGGAAGGAATTAAGAGTAGGATGCAATGATTTGTATATGAAAGCAAAGATACGTACTTGAGAGACCTACATTGTAAGGACTAACTAACTTGCTGGAAAATAGCTAATTCAACGGTGGTATCGCACGTAATCTGCATTAATTGGTTTCCATTTTGGAAAAAATCCCAACATCCAACGGCTGTGCAGAATCCAATCCAACGGCTTGATACTGGTCTGATCAGTAGTCTGATGCCTAGTGTTGTGATATGCACATCTTTAAACTTTGCATATCTTTGATGAACTGTGATGTGCATTGTAAAGTAAATTATAATAAAATAAAAGTATGTATTTGTGTTACACTATATACTTTGATGTGCATATCTTCAAACTTTGCAGAGCTTCAAAATGAATGCCGAAATTCTGGCAAAATGTTGATTAATTTTCATTTTGCCACATTTATGCCACTCAATATTTTGATTTTAGCAAAAGTCATGTCCAGTTATTCCATCGATCCATAATTTTAATGCTTATTTTACAGTGTGCTTATCATACTATATTGTATAAATGATGCCATGAACTACGACGCTTTCTATTTAGTTTCTCAATAGTCACCACACTACTATGAATGTAGGCAATGAACGAATATGGCCATATATTAGTCATATACATTAGTTGATTAATATATTGTCTAACACTAATGACTCGAGCTTGCATGCCTAGGCTAGAAAAATTAATTATTATACCACACTGCTTATACTACACGTTTTGACAGCTTCGATTCAGCGTGAGATTTGAGACCCGTCGTGTCTACAAGCAAACAGAGGATCGAGCGGTAAGGTCCCTGGTGGCAGGGAGATCGATAGAGCGATGGGCCTCTATGTCCCTAGTGCCTTCCACTGCCGTGTAACTAATGACGTGCTACGTTGTCTATACATGAGAGATATATATGGGTACCGTTGCCATGTTTACAAAGTACATGCTTGAGATATATATGTGTGTACGTTTGCTCGCCCGTGCCTCCGCGTCGGTGGCTGCAGCCGCTTCACCGCTGGTGTCACACGCTCATACCGATGCGCTTTGTTCCACCTCTCATGTGTTGTTCTGTTGCTGGTGGTTTTTTGCTGGTTTTCACATGCTAGCATCCATATTGTTTGTTGCAAAAAATGGTTAGTTGTTGGTGCATATAGGAGCTAGGAAGATGATCTAAGTCCGCAATTGATCCACACACAACATTGACCGGGTGGATTCTTCTGTTGGCTCCTGTCACATGGGAGGGTCTTCACCACTGATAGGCTAATCAGACTTTGACGGCAGGGGAGCATGATCTTTTCGATGTGTGGATCCAATGAGGAATCGGCTGAGCATTTTCTCCTTAATTGATATTTTGCTAGAGAGGTTTGGAGGAGGGTTGTGACCTGGTATGGTTTCGAGAGCTTATGCGTGGAGATGGGCTGGTGAAGGGTACAATGTACTCTTGGTGGCTCCAACGGTGATGAGGCACGGACTAGTGAGATGCTAATTCGTGCGTGTAGACGGCCCGACCTTTCAAGACGATGCAAGATCAGCAGTCCGTCCCCCTGTTCCTCCTCCAACCTTCAAGAATAATTTTTACCCGTGTACAAAAATACACGAACAAAAATAATGATCCCCTTGGATCAGCACGTAGGCGTCGATGTGATGATCAACCCTCCGTCGCTAGCAAATTTCTATGATGGGAAAATCACAAATGATACACAAGATATAGTCGCCTAAAACCTGGACGTTTTTCTGTATATTTCATAACTCTGAAAACAAACTAAAAACCCCCCTACTTTGGCCGTCGCCAGCCTATTATATAGGCTACGCACATATTACGTGACACGCCTAACGAACCCAAATTGACACGGACTCTCCTTTCCTATCTAAACTAATCATGAATTTTATTCTAAATGATTCGGCCACGTTGATCTCCTAGATTCTCTCACCAAACCAAAACTGAACGCACAAGATCTGGACTCCATCAAATATTCACGTTGCTTCTAGCTAGACATAACTTTTAAGTACCTAAATCTATACGTATTGGAATGGATCCAATAAAAATCCAGCATGGAGGCGTCCGAAACCTGGGCATTATTTCCTCTGGCTTTGGTTCCTCAACGCTTGCACGGGCTGGCTTCTTCCTCCATATTTGTTTTGTCTTCTTACGTGGTTTTGTTGGTCGGTCTCTACAGCGGATCTTTCTTACTTGCCGGCCGCTTTTCTTCTGTTCTAGTCACCTCGCATATACAGCATAGCTAGGTACATAATCTGCTGTCTTAGCAATCCTCGAACCACAAAGCACACGTAACTTGTCATCCTTTCCACGACTAAGGTGTATTTTGTTTAGCTCTCTCAGCTTGTCCTCCCCTACGGCCACATAGTTGTCATCTGTCAATGTGTTTGATATGTGCATGTCCGCATCATCCTCCCTTCCTTCAAACGAAACCGTCCTCGGTTTCAAGTCTATTTTTGGTGCAATCAACATTTTGGAAGCCTGAAATTCTGTTTTTATTATGGACTCTGCCATAGGTTTCAGTACGTGGCGCCTTCCATCATGCATGAACGTGTATGTGTTGGATTTTTCTGCATGCACTGCATCACAATCGAACTGCCATGGCCTTCCCAATAACAACTGACAAGCATCCATCGGCATGACGTCACAGTCAACCTTGTCAATACAATCTCCAACCGCAAATGTTACACGTACCTTGTGTGTGATTTTTAATTTACCGGAATTCTACAACTACTCCACATGGTGCGGCTGTGGATGCCGCCACATGGACAAACCCATAGTTTGCACTAGATCTTTGCTAATGGCATTGGTAAAGCTGCCACCATCAATTATCATCTTGCAAGCACGATTCTTGATCTGACATTGTGTTCTAAAAACACTCCACCGCTGCCCATTTGCACCACCATCCTCTTGCACCTTCTCCAGCAAAAGATTCAGCCCTTCTACCGGTGCATCGATTTCTTCCTTTATTTCTTCTTGTTCTTCTTTTCTTTTCAGCAAACGACTTTTCCAATCCTTCGTGAACACATCCACTGGCATAGGAATAAAACAAACTCTTTGACCCTTTCATGATAAAGAGAAACTATTTTTCTTGAGATTCCGAACAGCCCCGACACGCGTGCACCATGGGTTCTCAAGTAGCAGATGGCACGACACCATGGGCACTGGACATACGTGATAAAATTCCGCACAGCTATATTTCCCCAAATCGAAAATTAGCAAAATCCGATGAGTAATTTTGATGTCACCTTTGAACCACTTCAACGTGTACGGTCTTTCAAGAGGTGCCATCTTCAGCCCCAATTTTTCCACCACTTTGATGCTCACCATGTTGACCGCGGAACCTTCATCGATCGTCAAATTCACACACCGTTCCTTCACGACGCAACGTGTGTGAAAAAGGACAACCTCGCCGATGCCTTCCTCCTCCAACAATACGTTCCTGCTCAACGCATCCATACTGGCCTCCACAGACGATATTGCAAACTAAATCGCCGTGACTAACCTTAGCTCTGATACTACTTGATGAGGCACGGACTAGCGAGATGCTAATTCGTGCGTGTAGACGGCCCGACCTTTCACGGCGATGCAAGATCAGCAGTCCGTCCCCCTGTTCCTCCTCCCAACCTTCAAGAATAATTTTTACCCGCGTACAAAAATACACGAACAAAAAAAATGATCCCCTTGGATCAGCACGTAGGCGTCGATGTGATGATCAACCCTCCGTCGCTAGCAAATTTCCACGATGGGAAAATCACAAATGATACACAAGATATGATCGCCCAAAACCTGGACGTTTTTCTGTATATTTCATAACTCTGAAAACAAACTAAAAACCCCCCTACTTTGGCCGTCGCCAGCCTATTATATAGGCTACACACATATTACGTGACACGCCTAACTAACCCAAATTGACACGGACTCTCCTTTCCTATCTAAACTAATCATGGATTTTATTCTAAATGATTCGGCCACGTTGATCTCCTAGGTTCTCTCAACTGAACGCACAAGATCTGGACTCCATCAAATATTCACGTTGCTTCTAGCTAGACTTAACTTTTAAGTACCTAAATCTATACGTATTGGAATGGATCCAACAAAAATCCAGCATGGAGGCGTCCGAAACCTGGGCATTATTTCTTCTGGCTTTGGTTCCTCAACGCTTGCACGGGCTGGCTTCTTCCTCCATATTTGTTTTGTCTTCTTACGTGGTTTTGTTGGTCGGTCTCTACAGCGGATCTTTCTTACTTGCCGGTCCCTTTGCTTCTGTTCTAGTCGCCTCGCATATACAGCAAGGTACATAATCTGTTGTCTTAGCAATCCTCGAACCACAAAGCACACGTAACTTGTCATCCTTTCCACGACTAAGGTGTATTTTGTTTAGCTCTCTCAGCTTGTCCTCCCCTACGGCCACATAGTTGTCATCTGTCAATGTGTTTGATGTGTGCATGTCCGCATCAAACGGGGTTGCTGAATCCCCAAGGCGAACAGAAGAAAGTTTGATACGGTTGCTTACACCATGGTAGACATGAAAGATAGGAACTTGAGGGTTTTTTATGATAATAATTATGTAGGGGTCCATGACACCTTTTTAGAGTTAAGGAAAATGACCAGAACAAGAGAATTGGCCTTTACCAGAGTGGTACAGGGATGATGGAGGGTAATCCATACTCATCCAAATTGCAACCAAGCCTCAGCCAGACCTTTTCTTTCTCTCTAATAGATATGGCAGGGCTCCTGCCAAAGTTTGAGAAAAAAAACATTGACAGGGTGCCACTGCTGCAAGTTGTACATGTGATTTCGCAAGTCCCATGGCCGCCCTGTAGTAGGGGTGCACACGATGCAAACCGGAAGCACACCAATGTTGCAAGCGGCCGCAACTATACTATTCTTATTTACTATTGCAAAGCCAGACAACCGTGTTGTAAGGCTGGCGGGCCGACTACCTCTACAAGTGAGATGCATGATGTTTCTAGCCGAAAGCACGCCAATGCTGCAAGCTACCGCTACTTTTTTTTTCTCTCGCAGCAAGCCGGATCTTCCACTATGCATGTTTGCCATACCGTGGGATTGGTTTATTTCTCCTTGTCTGGATTTAGTAATTGCCATATATGTATAGTCATGATGTTGAATGTCATAGAACTGATGTATAGTAGTATAGCATACACATCTATAATGTTAGCCAGTTCCTACAAGAAAACATAGCAATGATTGGCGAGCGGCTGCGCGGATCAATCTAAACGATTGGCAATGGGCGCGTACCTCGCGTGGAGCCTCGAGGATGTGTGAGATGAGGTCGACTAGGTTGTCTCCACAGAACTCCCTTTTTTGGATGTCACGGTCGTCGATGTTGAGCGGGGTGCACTCACGCCAGAGGCATTCCCACCCTTTGGAGATGGTGTGTGTGTAGGCAGCGTCGTCGGTGGGGAGAGCGGAGATGATGGTGCCGAGGACGTCGTTGGGGAGGGTGGTGATGCCATCCTTCTCCTGCTTAGCGCCAGCAGGAGCAGGGTCCATCGACGACGCCGCTTCTTCTCGGCCCTGCACCAGTCGCATGGAAGATGATCCACCGGCGAAGCGATAGACATAGCCTTTCATCGGGAGGCTGCAACGGCCACAACAGTATCTGTCACGTTTCCTAGGCGCCGTCGAGGCCATGGGGTAGCCGACGGGGTTTGGGTCCCGCATCAGCCACTGGAAAGCTTTAGGCTGTAGGCTTGTGGTCGACAGAATGGGGAAATTGAGTGAGGAGATAGGGAAGGTGTGCTTGAGGAGATTAGGGGAAGAACGCTATTGTTGGGGCTCCTCTAGCTAGGTGTTTTGGTCTGCGTCTTCTATGTGTGTGAATGTGATGCTAGCAGGATAACTCCCCCTCCTTTGCTTGCGTCACATGTCACATGCATAGCAGACGCAGACCCAAAGTAACACCTAGCTCGGGGAGACCCAATAATGGCTTCCTTCCCCTAATCTCTCCAGGAGCACCTTCCCCATATTCCCGCTCAATTTCCCAATTCCGTCGACCGCAAGCCTACATCGTACAGCTTCCCAGCGGTTGACACAGGACCCAAACCCCGTTGGCTAACCCATGGCCCCCACGGCGCCCAGGAAATGCGCTAGATACTGTGGTGTCCGGTGCGGCCTCCCGAAGAAAGGTCCTGTCTGCCGCTTCCCCTGCGGATCATCTTCCGAGCGGCTGGTGCACGGCCGAGAAGAAGCGACGCCGCCAATGGACTCTGCTCCTGCTTGTGCCAAGAAGAGAAGGACCTCATCACCGCCCTCCCCAACGACGTCCTCGGCACCATCAGCTCTGTGCTCCCCACCGAAGACGCTGCCCGCACGCACACCATCTCCAAAGGGTGGGAACACCTTTGGCGCGAGTGCACCCCGCTCAACATCGACAACCGTGACATCCAGAAAGGGAGGTCTGGCGAGACAACCTAGTCAACCTCATCTCAGACATCCTCGAGGTTCCACGCGAGGTACGCGCCCGTCGCCAATCGTTTAGATTGATCCACGTGGCTGCTCGCCAATCGCTGCTATTTATTTTGTAGGAACTGGCTAACATTATAGATGTGTATGCTATACTATTATACATTAGCTCTACGACATTCGACATCTATAAATATACGACATTCGACATCACCTCCATCATCACCCAGCTACGTGCGATGGCCCTCCGTTTGACGCCGCCGCTTCCCCCATCTCCTCCGGAACCAGATTAGATCGTCATGTCGTCAACTCCGCCGCCACCGTCTGGGATTGTGTTGTCGTCCTTTCGTGTTGGGCGTGATGTGCTGTGCCCACAGCGAAACTTGGGTTTTGTGTGTGTGCGTCTGTGCTTGTTGGTGTGGTTCCTGACTTGCGGTGGCGTTGCGTTTGTGTGTTCGCTGTGTTCTGTTGTTACCTTGATACTCTGTGCTTGGTGGGTGCTTTATTTATAAAGCGGGGCAAAAGCCTTTTTCGGTAATATATGCCAATTACCAAATCCGGACAAGGAAAAGTAAACCAATCCCACGTTATGGCAAACATGCACAGTGGAAGATCCAGCGTGCAGCGACACACATCTGGGTTGCTCTGAGAGAAAAAAAAAGTAGTGGTTGCTTGCAACATCGGCACGCTTTCAGCTAGCAGCATCATGCATCTCGCTTGTAGAGGCAGTCAGCCCGCCAGCGTTACAACACGGTAGTCTGGCTTTGCAATAGTAAATAAAAATAGTATATATAGTAGTGGCCGCAAGCAACGTCGGTGTGTTTCCAGGTTGCATCGTCGTGCACCCCGCCTACAGCGGCGACCATGGGCCTTGCGGAATCACGAGTACGACTTGCAGCAGTGGCACCCTGTCAATGTTTTTTTTTCTGAAACTTTGGCAGGAGCCTTGCCATATCTATTAGAGAGAAAGAAAAGGTCGGGCCGAGGCCCGGTTACAATTTGGATGATTATGGATTGGCCTCCATCATCCTGTACAAAGGCCAATTCTCTTGTTTTGATCATTTTCCTTAACTCTAAAAAGGTGTCATGGACCCCTACATAATTATTATCAGAAAAAATCCTCAAGTTCCTATCTTTCCAGATCTGTCATACAGTGTAAGCAATCGTGCCATGAAACTTTCTCCGGCACGCCTTGGGGATTTGACAGCCCCGGTGGAGCCACCAAGAGTATATCGTACTCTTCATTAGTCCATTTTCAGGCATAAACTCTCAGAACCACACCAGGTCGCAACCCTCCTCCAAACCTCCCTAGCAAAATATCAACTAACGAGCAAATGCTCAGCCGACTCCTCATTGGATCCACACATCGAATAGATCATGCTCCCCTGCCATCCAAGTCTGATTAGCCTGCCAGCGGTGAGGACCCTCCCATGCGACAGGAGCCAGCAAAAGAATCCACCCGGTCAATGTTTTGTGTGAATCAGTTCGGTGACTTTGATCGTCTTCCTAGTTCCTATATGCGCAACAACTTCCCATTTTTTCGCAACAAACAATATGGAAGCTAGTACGCGCAAAACCGCAAGAAACCACCAGCAACAGAGTAACACACGAGAGGCAGAACAAAGTGCATCGGCACGAGCGTGTGGCAGCAGCAGTGCAACGGCTACAGCCACCGGTGCCGAGGCAAGGGCGGGCAAAGGTACCCATATATATCTCATGCATGTACTGTATAAACATGGCAGTGGTACCCATATATATCTCTCGTGTACAAACTACGTAACACGTCATTAGTTATGACTCGTTGGAGGCGGAACTACATGCGTTAATGCAAGGCATGGCGCTGGCGATACAACAGTCAGACCTTCCGATGGTGGTGCAGTTGGATTCCTCTGGAGCTTTATTCAGTCTGTCTAATGCTGCGCTTTGCAGGTCAACGTATGGCCACTTAGTCTTGGAAATCAAAGACTTGTTAGGTACTAGGGAGTTTTTTCCTCTGAAAATTAGTCGTTCTCAAAATAGAGTTGTCGATCGACCGGCCAGTTATAGCCGCTCTGAGCGAACTACTGCCGTGTGGTTGGGCTCAGTACCACCGTGTATTGAGGATTTGTGGCCTCCAGACTTTAACTCTATAATTTTGCAATAAAACTCCCTTTACCCCCCCCCCCCCCCCCCCCCCAAAAAAAACACGTCATTAGTTACAAGGCAACAGAAGGCACTACGGACTTACTGTGCTGAAATCAGAAAGCAAACTGTGTTGTGTAATGGGTAGTAGTGCTAGTGGGACCACAGACCATGCAGATATCGCAGGACGCCTACGATGTGATACGAGTGGGATTGGATATCCAGGTGATAATTAATAAATCTTTTCCTGCTTACCAAGTCCAGATAAGGAGAAGTAAACCGATCGATCCCTTGGTATAGCAAGGAGTTAACCAGCCAGCTTCCAAAAATAAGGGCTCCTTTGTTTTAAAGAAATTTCATAGGATTTTGAAGGGTTAGAATTCTTAGGATTTTTTTCTATATTGGTCGTTTGATTCATAGGATTGAATCCTATAGTAATTTTTTCTATGGAATCATGTGTATTAGGTTTCTTTGTTTTTGTGTGGCATCAAACACTCTGTACTAATTCTATGGGATTCAAGTGAGCATTATCACTCCAATCTTTATTTTTCCTCTTTCTGCGTTTTGAGAATCCAACAAATCAAAGAGGGCCTAAAGAGTTAACTAGGCTACCCAATACAGGATCTTTCTATTCTAGTCCGGCGAAAATCCCGCGCCGGCCACCAAACCCCATGCCGCCAAGAAACGACCCTCCAGAAATGAAACAATTGATGCATGTCCGATGGAGAATGATACCATACGTTCCTGCCTGAGTAGTGGAGGACGGAAGCGGGGAGGGGACCCGCCCGGATTTTTTCTGACCTAGCTACTTTTTGAAGAATAATTTTCTAGGTCCGCACGCTGAGGCGGCAGAGGGGTTTTTGGCCAGAAAATTACACGACATCCTGTCCAAGACAACGGAGGATGACGACAACATGGACGTGACATGCATAGACAGAAAATAGGATGGAGAGAAAAGCTAGCATACCACCATTGTTCCCGCTGAGGCCCACCGCTCAATCGATCTACCTACCACCAAGGACCTTGTCGCTCGATCTCTGTTTGCTTGCGGACAAGACGGGACTCAAATTTCAATGGGCAAGTGTGGGGGTTCAGGCCGAATCGACGCTGTCAAAACGTGTAGTATAAGCAATGCAGTGATAGTAATTAATTGTGCTAGCCTTGGCATGCAAGCTCAAGTCATTAATATTAGGCAATATATTAATCAACTAATGTATATGGCGAACCACTAAATTATTTGCATATGGCGAACCACGGATTTTTTTTCTCAACATGAATGTAGGCATTCAACATGCCCATCGTGTGGCGACACCTGGGTAGGTGCGTACCACTGGGTCGTTATCACTTGCAATGAAATCTACATAGATCTTCAGGAGGACTTCCTGGAGAGGACGGAACATTTTAATAAACTTTGTGCTGTGGCTGATGAGTTCCTCACGTATATAAAATTGCGCCTAAAAACGTCTAATTTCTGTTTTTTTAGTTATGCTCAGTGTATCCGAGAGGCGGAGTGTGCCTAGTGTTTGACATTCGGCGATGTTGGAGCGCTCTCCCGGGCACCCTGTGAGTGACCTCTTGGTACCGATTCAAATGATACCCTCTAACTAGTTGCTCCCAAATGTTGGCTACATGGCTTGAGGCCTTGGTCCTTAGCGATGCCCAATGGCCAGGCCTACAGCAATTAGGGTTAGGAGCATGGATGCATGAGAACCGGTGTTCATTCAGGTTGAAAACCAGCTCCTTGGCCTATGGATCAGTTTTATTTATGGTTAACTAGTATAAACCAAACCGAACAAACTTAGTTTGGTTAATAGAACCAAATTTATCTGCAGTAGCAACACAAACTGAAAATCCAGTTATTATGGTTTTGGTATCAATTCGACGTTCGATCCATCGGTTTTTATTACCATCCTTAGAGGAGAGGAGAGGGAGCGAGCCAAAACCATTCAGACCAGAGAGGAGAGAAGATGGTTCCGGATAGAAGGAGTTAAGGGACATAGATATATAATAGGGTGCGGCAAGGTTAGAATGGGTCAAGGCCCATGGTGGTGGACTAGGTACTTACATTCCAGTAGTATTTTTATGTTATAAGCAACTGAATAAGTTCATAGTCGCTTGCCTAGGGGTTTTCGTGCACCGTCTGTCTACCTCTTCTTCTGTGGTCTTAGGGCCATAGTAGCGTGGATGGATCATATCCCTTGATGGCGGGAGGGCTCCATTTTCTCATGTTTTTTTGAGTTTTATTAAGGTTTGTGTCCTACTCAGAGAGGCGAGGCGGCGGCGGCTCTCTGAAGATTGAATAAGGTTCTCCCCGCTTAGTCCTCGTCCCGGTGGTGTTTTTAGCATCGTCTAAGGGCCTGTGGAGGTTTGTCTCCGGCGGATCTCACGGAATTTGGTCGGCGTTTGTCTTTCGTGGATCCATATGGATCATGTTTTCATTCGTTTGTGTTTGTGTGTCTACAAGTTGGATCCTTTCGATCTACGCTTCTCTTCATCGGTGGCAGTTGTTGTTCTAGTGCGCTGGTCCTATGAGGCCTTAGCACGACGACTATCAAACTATCTACTACAATAAGGTTTGCCCGTCTCAGATGAGGGAGGGGCAAAGACGGCGGTGCGCCTTCGGTTTGCTCCAGTGCTTGTAGTTGTCACTAGGTGGTCTATGGACATCGATGTATTTTTTTACTTCCGGTGTTTTTGTATTACCTTGACAGTTGATGAATATATCGGATGTTTCTCCTCACAAAAAAAGTTTATAGTTACCTTTTATTAATAACATGTGTGAATATTAATGTAGGTTTGATTATGTTTCCATGATGAAAATTGACTCTATGGGTCGACTCTAATGCCAAGATTTCTAGCGGCGCAAATCTTGAAAGTTTATCTCATATACTAGATCACCTTATTCGTGGGGGATTGTGTAGTCCTGATATCTAGCTAGGAAAGTAAAGATTTTCTATAATTACGCACTGATTTTTTTATGCTGTTATCTCCCTTCCACATTAGTATTATGTTCTCGTCAGAAGAAAGATTAATGGGAAGATTAGTATAATGACATGAATACCACTGTATGCAGTATCACACTAACGAAATAAGCATCACATTCCTCCAAAATGCCTAACTCATAAGGGTGCAAAGAAATAAGGGATAGCGCGGGTCTTACCTCCTCGAACAGCCCGAGGGGGGAGTTGGTGCTAGGGTGCTGACGAGAACGAGAAGGAAGACATTGTTGCCCTCAGCATGTCCATGTCATACCCTAGCGCACCTGATTTGTGGAAGATTCTATAGCTCTAATGCCAACGATATCCCAATATCCAACTAGTAAATTGAAGATTTCCATTAATTAGGTTATGATCTTGTTCATGGAGTTATATCCCTTCCTCATTAGTCTTATGTTCTCGTATATCATTTTCCTATCAAGCAATTTTCATGTCCATGTGTAACTTTTTTGGGATCACCCTCCAAGGAGCCTGAGAGCTATGAAATCTTTCTAAAGCCAATCTTGTTCTCAACCCTAATGAAAATTCAGTATCTCATCCACCATGAAACAAGATCCAACATATGTTATCTTAGAAGGTTGCGAACAAATCGAATGTGCTAAAAACTTCGTTCACGTCCATCACACCAAATTGCTCTATATGAAAAGGACAAGGGAGAAAAACCCTTACCTGTTAGATCTAGAAAAATATATCAATATTGATAGACATACCATGCAATGTGGTAATTTCCTACGAAAATTAAATATGAAGAATCACTCCTACAAAAAGTAAATATGAAGAGATTTGGGCCAATACAGGAAAAGTTACTTTTTTGTGAGCATGCCATGGATGGAAGCCTTGAGCTATAGGTGATGATTAAGAGGAAATTTCACAAGACGATGTCATGTTCCGGTTGATTGACAAACCATGCCTCGTTTAAGCCCGTCTTGGACGGGAAATGACAATAACTGTAAGGACTGAGGGAGCACCAAGTTCGCTGAGATGTGAGTAACTGACCAACCTTTTAGTTTTGCAACTTTATATAGTTATTTCTAAGCAACTTAGGCCATTGTTGTTTTGTTAGGCCAATGAATCTTAATTCTTGATAACTCAAATACATACTTGCTCTATGTTTCCTAGTATGACCAATAGAATGAATACCACTGACTGAAGTTCCTACAACCTATAGGAAGTTGCCATAATTTAAAGTTCTATATAGAATTTTTGGTTCATATATAGTGCTCGAAATAGAAGATTTTCAGTGTAGTTAAACAGTCACCCAACTAATATTGTTGACATGCTCATTTACGTTTTGGCAGCATTGTGCTATGAATATTTGGTTGATGGTTAATTGTTCACTCATGTTGTGTGCTTCGCACCCATATAGCACTTGCTATTCGATATATGTAGGGTACCACTACTACATGTTCAAATAGCGCGGACCAGCCATATGTAGTCATCTTGATGCCCCAAAGGCCCGTCAGTGTTTCTGGACCAATGATGACATTGCCATCAATGATGGGCATGCAAGTTGACATGTCTATGATAGAGGGTTAGCACGGACTGGACGGACGGTCAATGATGTGTTTTCCTTGTCGCTCGGAGTATAATCAATAGTGACAGGACATGTCACTATTGCCGGTCAGTAATGTCCTATATTGGCTTTTGTAACTTGTTCCTCTCCTATTGTTACAAGGACTGCTATTAGTACAATATTAATACTGTTACAAGGACGGTAATACACATTATTACACATGCACAATACACAAGCAAATAGAAATGTTGAATTTTCATATGTCATCATATACAAATAGACATGAATTTCATACAATATTCCTTTCTAATACAAATTGATGTTTACATATATAACACATATACATCTAATATATTCATTCCACCTGCACTTAGAACATGAACGTTCGGCACAAGGGCTTCCCTTCATAGCCAAATTATCGTCAACACACCTCCTCATGGCTCCGCCTCTTGGCTGACGAGGGATAGTGGTCTACTTAGCTCTGTCACGAGGCCCGTAGCATACTTAGAAATTGATGTATTGAGACAGGGGAGTTATTTGTACTTACTTACGTTGGTTTTTTTGTGCATTGCAACATAAATATAAACACCTCTTAAAATATGAAGGAAAATTATATTTAGAAATTGTGTTACAATTCTTAATTAATAGTATTTTCGTAGGAGCTTTCATGATGTAAGTGTAACTACTGCAATCTAGGATCGTGGCATTTTAACCTCTGGCCGAACAATCTAGGAGTTGTATCATAGCTCCGATCTCGACGATCACCAATCGACATGGGCAATGTAGCGAGATGGTGCAGTAATAGAAATTTGTATAAATTTATATGGAAGGCAAAGGTGCCGCAATAAATAAATATTTTTGGTTGGCATGCGACAACTGATAGTATCGATGTACAATAAAATAGACGGAAGCACAATCATAATGCTTGTAGCATGCAAAACATTTGTGGGGTACAGAGGGGTGTTTTCCATGCGACTGGTTGTGTGTATCAAAGTACATGCGTTGAGGTTGGCCTTGAGGGATATTTGGGATCTAATGGAGGAGAATCTATTTTATAGGTCTAATCCGGACTAGTTGTTGATTTTGCTGGCAAATCCTCTATAACACCATGCTTTCTAGTTTTAAAGAGGCCACATTAAATTATTAAGGTCTTCAGTTAAAATTGAATCATCTGATTTTGACCAGGTCAACAATTTTTTTAAACTCTCTCATTCAATTGTTTTATCCTTTATAACACTATATGCTCCAAAGTTTTAAGGCCTCACAATTAATTGAGGTCTTAAATTTAAAATTGGGTCACCTGATTTTCACTGGGTCAACAATTTCTCGAAAACCTCTCACACTCAATTTTTTTAATGCCCTATTTTCACTGGATCTCTTTTGCTGGGACTTCTCAGATTTGTGCCTCATCGAGTGAAGGCAAGCGTAACGTTTGTGCCCCCTTGTAATTCCCCATACAAAACTTTAGAAATTCATCAACCCCCTGTTTACAAAATATTAGCAGTTACCACTCATGCATGGACGAAACAAACAATGTAATTCACAGTTTATAAGTAATAAATGAGCACAATCCTTTTTGTCTTGCATGGTTAAGAAAGTCCATCCTTACCTGGATGTAAATTGGCTTTATCTCTGTTGCTTTCTTTTTGTGAAGCAATTCCGATCTATTTTAAAGCTCATCGGAAATACAAAGTAGATCAAACGCAACAAAATTTACATCAAGGTATCTCACTGAACGAACACTACCGCCGCCAGAAATGGAGTCCGACGCGAGCTGCCCCGCTCCCCTATCCGGGCCGGTTTGACCTTGTCGATGACAATTGAGAAGCCTTCATGCATGTGCCCCTAATATAGTTGAACCCTTGAATGGATCTGAAGCAACTAATATCAAATCTCGTTGTCGTGCACATATGACGAGAAACTATAACCTCGTCGCTCCAAGGAGATGGTAGGAATCTACGTCATAGCTTCATTGACTACATCCAGATGGACGAATGTGAAAGAAATATGCCCTAGAGGCAATAATAAAGTTATTATTTATTTCCTTATTTCATGATAAATGTTTATTATTCATGCTAGAATTGTATTAACCGGAAACATAATACATGTGTGAATACATAGACAAACAAAGTGTCACTAGTATGCCTCTACTTGACTAGCTCATTAATCGAAGATGGTTATGTTTCCTAACCATAGACATGTGTTGTCATTTGATTAACGGGATCATATCATTAGGAGAATGATGTGATTGACATGACCCATTCCATTAGCTTAGCACCCGATCGTTTAGTATGTTGCTATTGCTTTCTTCATGACTTATACATGTTCCTATGACTATGAGATTATGCAACTCCCGTTTGCCGGAGGAACACTTTGTGTGCTACCAAACGTCACAACGTAACTGGGTGATTATAAAGGAGCTCTACAGGTGTCTCCAAAGGTACATGTTGGGTTGGCGTATTTCGAGATTAGGATTTGTCACTCCGATTGTCGGAGAGGTATCTCTGGGCCCTCTCGGTAATGCACATCACATAAGCCTTGCAAGCATTGCAACTAATGAGTTAGTTGCGAGATGATGTATTACGAAACGAGTAAAGAGACTTGCCGGTAATGAGATTGAACTAGGTATTGAGATACCGACGATCGAATCTCGGGCAAGTAACATACCAATGACAAAGGGAACAACGTATGTTGTTATGCGGTCTGACCGATAAAGATCTTCGTAGAATATGTGGGAGCCAATATGAGCATCCAGGTTCCGCTATTGGTTATTGACCGGAGATGTGTCTCGGTCATGTCTACATTGTTCTCGAACCCGTAGGGTCCGCACGCTTAAGGTTTCGATGACAGTTATATTATGAGTTTATGAGTTTTGATGTACCGAAGGAGTTTGGAGTCCCGGATGAGATCATGGACATGACGAGGAGTCTCGAAATGGTCGAGACGTAAAGATCGATATATTGGACCACTATATTCGGACATCGGAAAGGTTCCGAGTGATTCGGGTATTTTCGGAGGTACCAGGGAGTTACGGGAATACGAGGAAGAAGCAATGGGCCTTAATGGGCCTTGGTGGGAAGGACCAGGAGGTGGCGCACGCCCCTCCCAAGCCCAGTCCGAATTGGACAAGGGGTTTGGGGCGCGGCCCCTCTCTCCCTTCCTTCCCCTCTTCCCCCTTTCCCCCCTTCTCCTAGTTGGACTAGGAAAGGAGGAAACCTACTCCAACTAGGAGTAGGAATCCTACTCCCTGGCGCGCCCCTCCTAGGGCCGGCCTCCTCCCCCTTGCTCCTTTATATACGGGGGCAGGGGGCACCTCTAGACACACAAGTTGATCTTCAAGATCGTTCTCTTAGCCGTGTGCGGTGCCCCCCTCCATCATAGTCCTCAATAATATTATAGCGGTGCTTAGGCGAAGCCCTGCGACGGTAGAACATCAAGATCGTCACCACGTCGTCGTGCTGACGGAACTCTTCCCCGACACTTTGCTGGATCGGAGTCCGGGGATCGTCATCGAGCTGAACGTGTGCTAGAACTCGGAGGCGCCGTAGTTTCGGTGCTTGATCGGTCGGGCCGTGAAGATGTACGACTACATCAACCGCGTTGTGCTAACGCTTCCGCTGTCGGTCTACGAGGATACGTAGATCACAGTCTCCCCACTCGTTGCTATGCATCACCATGATCTTGCGTGTGCATAGGAATTTTTTGGAAATTACTACGTTCCCCAACAGTGGCATCCGAGCCTAGGTTTTATGCGTTGATGTTGTGCACGAGTAGAACACAAGTGAGTTGTGGGCGATATAAGTTATACTGCTTACCAGCATGTCATACTTTGGTTCGGCGGTATTGTTGGATGAAGCGGCCCGGACCGACATTACGCGTACGGTTACGCGAGACTGGTTCTACCAACGTGCTTTGCACACAGGTAGCTGGCGGGTGTCATTTTCTCCAACTTTAGTTGAACCAAGTGTGGCTACGCCCGGTCCTTGCGAAGGTTAAAACAGCACCAACTTGACAAACTATCGTGTGGTTTTGATGTGTAGGTAAGAACGGTTCTTGCTAAGCCCGTAGCAGCCACGTAAAACTTGCAACAACAAAGTAGAGGACGTCTAACTTGTTTTTGCAGGGCATGTTGTGATATGATATGGTCAAGACATGATGAGATATAAGTTGTTGTATGAGATGATCATGTTTTGTTGAAGTTATCGAAAACTGGCAAAATCCTTATGGTTGTATCTCTATTGCATAAGATGCAAGTGCCCAATAATTGCTTTACTTTATCGCTATGCGATAGCAATAGTTGCAAGAGCAATTGTTCGCGAGACGACCATGTGACGACACATTGATATAGATCAAGATGATGGAGATCATGGTGTCATGCCGGTGATGATATAGATCATGATAGTACTTTGGAGATAGAGATCAAAGGCGCAAGATGATGATGGCCATATCATGTCACATATTTTGATTGCATATGATGTTTATCTTTTATACATCTTATTTTTTTCTTTGTTTGACGGTAGCATTTTAAGATGATCTCTCACTAATTATCAAGAAGTGTTCTCCCTGAGTATGCACCGCTGCGAAAGTTCTTCGTGCTGAGACACCACGTGATGATCGGGTGCGATAGGCTCTACGTTCAAATACAACGGGTGCAAAACAGTTGCACACGCGGAATACTCAGGTTATACTTGACGAGCCAAGCATATACAGATATGGCCTCGGAACATGGAGACCGAAAGGTCGAGCGTGAATCATATAGTAGATATGATCAACATAGTGATGTTCACCATTGAAACTACTCCATCTCACGTGATGATCGGACATGGTTTAGTTGATTTGGATCACGTGATCACTTAGAGGATTAGAGAGATGTCTATCTAAGTAGGAGTTCTTAAATAATATGATTAATTGAACTTTAATTTATCATGAACTTAGTCCTGGTAGTATTAGCATATCTATGTTGTAGATCAATAGCTCGCGTTTAGCTCCCCTATTTTATTTTTGATATGTTCCTAGAGAAAATTAAATTGAAAGATGTTAGTAGCAATGATGCGGATTGGATCCCTGATCTGAGGATTATCCTCATTGCTGCACAGAAGAATTATGTTCTTGATGCACCGCTAGATGACAGACCTATTGCAGGAGCAGATGCAGAAGTTATGAACGTTTGGCTAGCTCAATATGATGACTACTTTATAGTTTAGTGCACCATGTTTAACGGCTTAGAATCGGGACTTCAAAGACGTTTTGAACGTCATGGACCATATGAGATGTTCCAGGAGTTGAAGTTAATATTTCAAGCAAATACCCGAGTTGAGAGATATGAAGTTTCCAACAAGTTCTATAGCTAAAAGATGGAGGAGAATCGCTCAACTAGTGAGCATGTGCTCAGATTGTCTGGGTACTACAATCGCTTGAATCAAGTGGGATTTAATCTTCCAGATAAGATAGTGATTGACAGAATTCTCTAGTCACCATCACCAAGTTAGTAGAACTTCGTGATGAACTATAGTATGCAAGGGATGACGAAAACGACTCCCGAGCTTTTCATGATGATGAAATTGATGAAGGTAGAAATCAAGAAAGAGCATCAAGTGTTGATGGTTGACAAGACCACTAGTTTCAAGAAAAGGGCAAAGGGAAGAAGGGGAACTTCAAGAAGAACGGCAAGCAAGTTGCTACTCAAGTGAAGAAGCCCAAATCTAATCCTAAGCCTGAGACTAAGTGCTTCTACTGCAAAGGGACTGGTCACTGGAAGCGGAACTACCCCAAGTGATTGGTAGATAAGAAGGATGGCAAAGTGAACATAAGAATATTTGATATACATGTTATTGATGTATGCTTTACTAGTGTTTATAGCAACCCCTCACTATTTTATACTAGTTCAGTTGCTAAGATTAGTAACTCGAAACGGGAGTTACAGAATAAACAGAGACTAGTTAAGGGTGAAGTGACAATGTGTGTTGGAAGTGGTTCCAAGATTGATATGATCATCATCGCACACTCCCTATACTTTCGGGATTAGTGTTGAACCTAAATAAGTGTTATTTGGTGTTTGCGTTGAGCATGAATATGATTTGATCATGTTTATTGTAATACGGTTATTCATTTAAGTAAGAGAATAAATTGTTGTTCTGTTTACATGAATAAAACCTTATATGGTTACACACCCAATGAAAATAGTTAGTTGGATCTCGATCGTAGTGATACACATAATCATAATATTGAAACCAAAAGATGCAAAGTTAATAATGATAGTGCAACTTATTTGTGGCACTGCCGTTTAGGTCATATTGGTGTAAAGCGCATGAAGAAACTCCATGCTGATGGGCTTTTGGAATCACTTGATTATGAATCAGTTGATGCTTGCGAACCATGCCTCATGGGTAAGATGACTAAGACTCTGTTCTTCGGAACAATGGAGCGAACAACAGATTTGTTGGAAATCATACATACTGATGTATGTGGTCCGATGAATATTGAGGCTCGCGACAGGTATCATTATTTTCTGATCTTCACAGATGATTTGAGCAGATATGAGTATATCTACTTGATGAAACATAAGTCTGAAATATTTGAAAAGTTCAAAGAATTTCAGAGTGAAGTGGAAAATCATCGTTATAAGAAAATAAAGTTTCTACGATCTGATCGTGGAGAAGAGTATTTGAGTTACGAGTTTGGTCTTCAGTTAAAACAATGTGAAATAGTTTCACTACTCACGCCACCTGGAACACCACAGCATAATGGTGTGTCCGAACGTCGTAACCGTACTTTATTGGATATAGTGCAATCTATGATGTTTCTTACCGATTTACCACTATCGTTTTTGGGGTTATGCATTAAAGACAGATGCATTCACGTTTAAAAGGGCACCATCTAAGTCCGTTGAGACGACACTATCTGAACTGTGGTTTGGCAAGAAACCAAAAGTTGTCGTTTCTTAAAGTTTGGGATTGTGATGCTTATATGAAAAAGTTTCATCCCGATAAGCTCAAACCCAAATCGGAGAAATATGTCTTCATAGGATACCCAAAGGAGACTGTTGGGTACACCTTCTATCACAGATCTGAAGGAAGACATTCGTTGCTAAGAATGGATCGTTTCTAGAGAAGGAGTTTCTCTCGAAAGAAGTGAGTGGGAGCAAGCTAGAACTTGATAAGGTAATTGTACCTTCTCCCTTATTGGAAAGTAGTTCATCACAGAAATCTGTTCCTGTGACTACTACACCAATTAGTGAAGAAGCTAATGATGATCATGTAACTTCAGATCAAGTTACTACCGAATCTCGTAGGTTAATCGGAGTGAGATCCGCACCAGAGTGGTACGGTAATCTTGTTCTGGAGGTCATGCTACTTGACCATGACGAACCTACGAACTATGAGGAAGCGATGATGAGCCCAGATTCCGCAAAATGGCTTGAGGCCATGAAATCTGAGATAGGATCCATGTATGAGAACAAAGTATGGACTTTGGTTGACTTGCCCGTTGTTCGGCAAGCCATTGAGATTAAATGAATCTTCAAGAGGAAGACAGACGCTGATAGTAGTGTTACTATCTACAAAGCTAGAATTGTCGCAAAAGGTTTTCAACAAGTTCAAGGGATTGACTACGATGAGACCTTCTCACCTGTAGCGATGCTTAAGTCTGTCCGAATCATGTTAGCAATTACCGCATTTCATGATTATGAAATTTGGCAAATGGATAAACAAAACTGCATTCCTTAATGGATTTATTAAAGAAGAGTTGTATATGATGCAACCAGAAGGTTTTGTCAATCCTAAAGATGTTAACAAAATGTGCAAGCTCCAGCGATCCATCTATGGACTGGTGCAAGCATCTCAGAGTTGGAATATATGCTTTGATAAGTTGATCAAAGCATATAGTTTTATACAGACTTGCAGTGAAGCCTGTATTTACAAGAAAGTGAGTGGGAGCACTACAACATTTCTGATAAGTATATGTGAAAGACATATTGTTGATTGGAGATAATGTAGAATTATTCTGCAAAGCATAAAGGAATGTTTGAAAGGAGTTTTTCAAAGAAAGACCTCGGTGAAGTTGCTTACATATTGAGCATCGAGATCTATAGAGATAGATCAAGACGCTTGATAAGTTTTTCAATGAGTACATACCTTGACAAGATTTTGAAGTAGTTCAAAATGGAACAGTCAAAGAAAGAGTTCTTGCCTGTGTTACAAGGTGTGAAATTGAGTAAGACTCAAAGCCCGACCACGGCAGAAGATAGAAAGAGAATGAAAGTCATTCCCTATGCCCCAGCCATAGATTCTATAAAGTATGTCATGCTGTGTACCAGATCTATTGTATACCTTACACTGTTTTTGGTAAGGGAGTACAATAGTGATCTAGGAGTAGATCACTGGACAGCGGTCAAAATTATCCTTAGTGGAATAAGGATATGTTTCTCGATTATGGACATGACAAAAAGGTTCGTCGTAAAGGGTTACGTCGATGCAAATTTTGACACTGATCTAGATGACTCTAAGTCTCGATCTAGATACATATTGAAAGTGGGAGCAATTAGTTAGAGTAGCTCCATGCAGAGCATTGTTGACATAGAAATTTGCAAAATACTTATGGATCTGAATGTGGCAGACCCGTTGACTAAACTTCTCTCACAAGCAAAACATGATCACATCTTAGTACTCTTTGGGTGTTAATCACATAAACAATGTGAACTAGATTACTGACTCTAGTAAACCCTTTGGGTATAGGTCACATGACGATGTGAACTATGTGTGTTAATCACATGGTGATGTGAATTATTAGTGTTGAATCACATGGCGGTGCGAACTAGATTATTGACTCTAGTACAAGTGGGAGACTGAAGGAAATATGCCCTAGAGGCAATAATAAAGTTATTATTTTTTCCTTATTTCATGATAAATGTTTATTATTCATGCTAGAATTGTATTAACCGGAAACATAATACATGTGTGAATACATAGACAAACAAAGTGTCACTAGTATGCCTCTACTTGACTAGCTCGTTAATCGAATATGGTTATGTTTCCTAACCGTAGACATGTGTTGTCATTTGATTAACGGGATCACATCATTAGCAGAATGATGTGATTGACATGACCCATTCCATTAGCTTAGCACCCGATCGTTTAGTATGTTGCTATTGCTTTCTTCATGACTTATACATGTTCCTATGACTATGAGATTATGCAACTCCCGTTTGCCGGAGGAACACTTTGTGTGCTACCAAACGTCACAACGTAACTGGGTGATTATAAAGGAGCTCTACAGGTGTCTCCAAAGGTACATGTTGGGTTGGCGTATTTCAAGATTAGGATTTGTCACTCCGATTGTCGGAGAGGTATCTCTGGGCCCTCTCGGTAATGCACATCACATAAGCCTTGCAAGCATTGCAACTAATGAGTTAGTTGCGAGATGATGTATTACGAAACGAGTAAAGAGACTTGCCGGTAACGAGATTTAACTAGGTATTGAGATACTGACGATCGAATCTCGGGCAAGTAACATACCGATGACAAAGGGAACAACGTATGTTGTTATGCGGTCTAACCGATAAAGATCTTCGTAGAATATGTGGGAGCCAATATGAGCATCCAGGTTCCGCTATTGGTTATTGAGTAATTCGGGTATTTTCGGAGGTACCGGGGAGTTACGGGAATACAAGAAAGAAGCAATGGGCCTTAATGGGCCTTAGTGGGAAGGACCAGGAGGTGGCGCGCGCCCCTCCCAAGCCCAGTCCGAATTGGAAAAGGGGTTTGGGGCGTGGCCCCTCTCTCCCTTCCTTCCCCTCTTCCCCCTTTCCCCCCTTCTCCTAGTTGGACTAGGAAAGGAGGAAACCTACTCCAACTAGGAGTAGGAATCCTACTCCCTGGCGCGCTCCTCCTAGGGCCGGCCTCCTCCCCCTTGCTCCTTTATATACGGGGGCAGGGGGTACCTCTAGACACACAAGTTGATCTCCAAGATCGTTCTCTTAGCCGTGTGCGGTGCCCCCCTCCACCATAGTCCTCGATAATATTGTAGCGGTGCTTAGGCGAAGCCCTGCGACGGTAGAACATCAAGATCGTCACCACGCCGTCGTGCTGACGGAACTCTTCCCTGACACTTTGCTGGATCGGAGTCCGGGGATCGTCATCGAGCTGAACGTGTGCTAGAACTCGGAGGTGCCGTAGTTTCGGTGCTTGATCGGTTAGGCCGTGAAGATGTACGACTACATCAACCGCGTTGTGCTAACGCTTCTGCTGTCGGTCTACGAGGGTACGTAGATCACACTCTCCCCTCTCGTTGCTATGCATCACCATGATCTTGCGTGTGCGTAGGATTTTTTTTGAAATTACTATGTTCCCCAACAGAATGACTCGAGGAGGATCGGAGGCCAGTAGAGCAACTCGAAGAACTAAAAAATCTAATCTAAATTATTTGCCGGAGCGAAGGCACCAGGATTCTCCTCACCGCCAGCGGCCTCCAGAGCGGCAGAGAGATGGGAGGTGAATCAACAGGTTCATTAGCGAAGCCTGGCGGGGAGAGATTGCCCTAGTAGCCAAGGGGGAGGGGAGAAAACGGTTGTAGAAAAAAAGTCTCTTCCTAAAACTTAATCCCAAAAGGTTTAGAACTAGGCTCCGTTGCTTATTAGTAGAATGAAATTTTGAATTTGATTTCCTTGGTTTTATCTTTTATAATGTGTTATTAAGTGGCTTGTACAAATGTTGTCATACCACCCGTATTTTGGGCGGT
Source organism: Triticum aestivum (assembly GCF_018294505.1). Classification (NCBI taxonomy): domain Eukaryota; kingdom Viridiplantae; phylum Streptophyta; class Magnoliopsida; order Poales; family Poaceae; genus Triticum; species Triticum aestivum. Next base: position 698,903,512 of record NC_057800.1, read on the forward strand.
TATCAATGACCTGATACTTTGGTGAGCCGCCACTAGTAACTTTCTCCAATAAAGATTTCTGCACTAGTAGTCTATCAGTTAACTGAATATGTTTACAACACCAGTCAAATGTTGTAGCCAAACGGTCGAATTCCAACGGTTCTCAGTCATCCTTAACCTCCAGCCAATTATTTTCCATCTTCTTCCCCAAACCATGCGATCCACCCCACCCCCAAGGCAGCATCGCCTCACCGCCCTCCCCTGCCATGCTACCACCACCCTGGCTTCCCTAAACCTCCCGAGCAATTGACTTTCTAGCAAGTCGTACCCACACCCGTTAACTTGCTTCCTCTCCTCCGCCTGGGACGTTGCTCGTAGTGTCTTCCCCATCTCCGGCGAGGTCCTTGCTTGTTCTGACCTCGACGCTCATCATTATGCACCTAACATTGCCCCCACCTTCATTCTCGAGCGAAGCAGAAAATCGAGTAATGGCCACTGGAGTATGGACTTTCTTTCGATGGATGGTGGCATGCTCCTGCTGGTCAAAATTGATCAGTGGCTACTTCAAGTTGACAGTTATGGCAAATTGGTTGCCAGTTTCAGTCATGGTCTGTGATGGCCTGGATTATTAGGGATGATAGACTACTCATATCAATAAGGAATTCCTTCTTTTTCGGGAGCCCATTCGGACAAAACTCCAAAGTTAAGCGTGCTTAGCTTGGAGTAGTGTCGGGATGGGTGACCGACCGGAAAGTTGCTCCCGGGTGCGCATGAGTGAGGACAAAGTGCGCAGAAAAGACTAGTATTGATCTGTGGGGCCAGTCTATATCCCGTCAGGAGTAACGACCACCGGCGGGTGTGTCCGGGGCGTTACAAGTTGGTATCAGAGCCAACCCTCGCGGTTACACGGATGGTTGCGAACAGGTGTGTGGTCATGTTGTTCATGACATTTGTGACCCGTCGTGGCACCCGGCATGGCACATGTACCGGACTGGAAGCACAGACGTTTGTGCCAAGAGGGAACGTTCCTGTGGCCCGACGAGGACGTCGGTTCCTCTGAGTGGGGGTGTATGTGATGGCCTAGATTATTAGGGATGATAGACTACTCATATCAATAAGGAATTCCTTCTTTTTCGGGAGCCCATTCGGACAGAACTCCAAAGTTAAGCGTGCTTAGCTTGGAGTAGTGTCAGGATGGGTGACCGACCGGGAAGTTTCTCCCGGGTGCGCACGAGTGAGGACAAAGTGCGCAGAAAAGACTAGTATTGATCTGTGGGGCCAGTCTAGATCCCGCCAGGCCTTTTGTCTGATGGCTGTTGTGGGAAGTGGTGCTTCTTTCTGACTAGCTGCCATAATAAATTGGATCAACTAGAATCCTGTGTCTTTTCTTTGTTTTGCATTTGATGTACTCCCTCCATCCGGAAAATACTTGTACGAGAAATAGATGTATGTAGACGTATTTTAGTTCTAGATACATATCAATTTTTATCCATTTCTCCAACAAGTATTTTCAGACTCGGAGGGAGGGTATAAGATGTGATCAGAAGATCTGACTGTTATGTTGTACCCTTTCAGACTGAAGTGACTATGGTGTGTGTCGATGCTAAAACTAACATGACATTTTGCTCTACATTTGAACTATTGGCCAACTAATCTGCTTTATGTCTCAGTTTTAATGGGTGAGAACTTTGTTTTGTTCTACTTATCTAGTGGCCTCCTTAGTACTCAATTTTCAGCAATTTATATGGCTCATGTCCCTCTTGCTTGAACTAAAGAATTGACTTTAGATTCTTATCTCATGGTCTTCTTAATAGTCAATACATGGGGTGTTTTCTGTTTCTACCCTTTGTTGTAGCCGAATGCACTCCATCTCACTGATATAATATGTTCCTTTTTTAGCTACTGTAGAGAGAAACTTCTTGAGTTCTTCAGCACCTACAACACGACGGGAGACAGCGAGGAGAACACCCTTTAGCTCATATTTCCTTCTGTTCATCATAATTCATGTTTCGTTTCTGACGCATTTCATTGGTTAGTTCTTACTGTCCTCAGATTATTATCACAGGGTTGAGTATGAACCGCTTATATATAGCATGGCTCAGAGAAAATTGCAGTCTGAAAGATGTCAGTATCAACCTCGCCTACCTCAGTGTTGAATTTCCAGTACATCCTTTCATTGATATTTTACCCGACCCGTTGTGCTCTTCAAAGAGTGCTGCTTTCAGCAGGTCACTCCATCTTGTCAGTTCACGAACCATGTTATGAATGATGGCCCTGGCCGCGGAGCGCTTGAGGTGCCCCTCAAAGTGGAGCGACACTCGACGGCCTCCTCAAGATATCTACACTGGCCCTGGAGTACCCCATGTGAGCGTGACCCTTCTGTACAAGGGCCACTACGACATCATCTACCCATGCGCTCCTTGTGTTGAGGGTTCAAGCCAAGTGACTTCCCAAAGAGAACATCCTGCTGATTAGAGTTCGAGCCAACAGATTCTGCTGCTGCCTATGAATTTTGGGGATACAAAGTAATTCAACGATGAAGTTGGGGGTAGCAATAGCAATAGCATACACTTAGTCGTTCACTCTTCTTCTTCTGTTGGCACAAACATCCGCTGTCGATGGAATGATCAGTAGCTGCACCCCTGTCTGAAGATTGACAAGGAAGAAAACCTCGTGTTGTGATTTGTCTGAATTATTAGCTGGTGTACAGTGAATCTTCTGTGATCACATTCCAACTTGCTAATTGTGTCCATCTTCAATGGTTATAACCATATGTTATTAATATTCCCATGATAAAACGGCATTCACATGACAATTGGGCACCGTTGGTTCAGAGCAATGTGGATGATCTTTGTTGCCTACACTAATTTTCTACCCCAATGAAGCTGATATGCATCTACTTGTGCAACATTATTTCTTCTGTTGGTACATATACTGCTGCTGATGAAAACAATCCTTTAATTAGTTTATTTATGTGATTAGTTTATATGTGCTGAACGTCTGTTTGTGATTCTTTCTATCCCTGCTGGGTACCCTGCTTGTGTATGAACTAGCTTTAACCAAACAAGTGTACCTAAGAACACAAAATTCGAAAAATGAATAGCCTAAACTTGAGCAGCTGATCAACTGCCCCTGCACTGGCACATAATGCATATGCAGTCACAACTCACAAATGATGAGAGGGAGCTTTCAACTTGCTTTTACAACTACGTAACCACATCATAATTCCTGGTCTTGTCCTCTGCTTGAGACAAGATGAGTTGAAAAGCTTCCCCTCAACCAACGCCGGCGGAGAAAAATGAGTACGGCTGGCAGTTACAATGTCTCAGGAGGAACGTGGCGTGGGACCTGACGAACTGTTCTTTGGTTTATCAATAAAGGTTTCCGTGCTTGGTCTTATGTTAAGATACGATTGAATACTAGAGGGTGCATAAATTCCTTCAGTTTGATATTTTGTTAAGATTGAACACATGATTGCTAAATATTAAGTATTCCGTATTGAGAACACCATAGATAATCTCTCAGGAAATAAAAGACCCTACATAAAAAAGGGAAAAGCAGTTCTTCAGATCAAGAAATAAACATACAAGTAGACTGCTAGTGCTAGGTACTCCCCCCCGTCCCATAATATAAGAACGTTTTTGACACCACTAGTATCAAAAACACTCTTATATTATGGGACAGAGGGAGTAGTAAAGTAGTACTAAAAAGACCATTAGTTAAAAGAGCAAAACAATTCTTCAGTTCAAGAAAAAAAAACATCACGTAGAATAATTAGCACATATTTGAACGCACATCAGAAGGACTTGATTACTTTAGAATTAACATACCACTTCCGTTAACATGGTCAAAGAAGTATGGGTCGCACGAAACCAAAAAACAGTGAGAGCTTCTTGATCATAACTTTAGATGTATCAACAAAGACGCTAGTGGGCCTCATAGTTGATCCAATTCATCATACACCTTGCAACTCTTGAGGATGCAAACATCAGGATGTTAAGAAGCACCAACTCACTCAGCAGCCTTCAGATCTGAGGCACTGCATTCACAACATAACCATCTGGAAAGAAAGTATGTGGGACAAGAGTTTGTTTGAGCTGCAGTTGAGTGGGAGTGACTTCCCGTTGATGAAAGCTGGCAACCAACTTGCCATCCATGTCAAGCTGAAGTAGCCACTCGGCGTACTGGACTAGCACGAGCAACTCACCATCCCCAGGCATGACCACCGCATGCCAAGAACTGTTGATATTTCGACATAGCACCATGATCTCATTAACCGGTAATTTAATCTTGCACTTGAAGGTCCAGACCTGGTTTTCATAGTCCTGCAATTCCCATATATTGATGATAGCACCAACATCATTACGACCGAACATGCCGAGCACGCCATCCATCTCAAACAGTTTAGCTTGCCGCAATGCCACTGGAGCATGCATTTGCTTGAACGACTCAGTTGTGGTGTCGAATACCACTATCATGTTGCTTTCAGTCTCATTTTGGTCTATGTGCCAATGCAGGCTGCCACGGAACATGAGAGCCACCCCACCGCGTGAACACACTTGCTCCGCCTCGGGCGGACGCCCGATATTCCGGGGCGGCTGGATGGAGCCCAATGTGAAGATACAGCAGGTATCATGTTCCAGGAGGACGATGAATGGACGGAGCCTGATTTCCTTTTCATACATAAGTAGTACCCGGTACTCGCCAGTAGGGCGGTGCCAGTACATTCCTAAGACCATGAATGAGTCACGCAGCACCGGCACTGTAGTATACTGACGAGTGGCCGGGTTGTAGATGTAGAGGCAGGAGACGTCAGGCGTGTCACAGGAGAGGAGGAGGAGGCCGTCGCAGGAGGCCTCCAGACGGCAGAACCCCTCGACGTCAAGCTGGATGACGTGTTGGAGCTGGGCGTCGGCAGCCCGTTGGTCGAAGGTGATGATGTCTCGGTGGCAGTAGTGGCCGCCGTAACCGTAGCCGGAGACGATGGGAAGGGCTGGCTGGCGGGCGTGGTGGCGAGGAGGAAGTTGCGGGCGGAGGTGGCGCGGCGCCAGGCGCTGCAGACGGTGCGGCAGCGGAGGAGGGATTTGGGGGGCAGGCGGACGAGGATCTCCCATATCACGATCTCATCGGGGAGCCCGTGGTGGTGAGCCGTCGCTGGTTGTTTGTTGGCATGATCCGCCATGATCGCCCCGCAGATCCCCGTCCAGGGCCGCGGAAGTAGGTCTTCCGTGCTACTGGCAGTTTGGAACGGACTTGGCTTGGCTCTATCTTATTCTTAGCCAGTTTTTTCTTTACTAGCAAAAATGCCCGTGCGTTGCAACGGGAGAATGTCACACAACAATCCACCCAAAGACCTTGTTTCATTCAAGGCAAAAGTTGCAGTGCTTTCTACAATAATATTAGTCATGTCCACCTTGCTAAGCCCCTAGACAACGTGAAATAGAAATTCATACAAAAAAATCAAAGCTTATTCATTTGTAAAAAAACATATTTACATTGTATGATAGGCCCAGACTATTCCCTCTCTTGCAAGGCTGGCCATTGCTTCACTTTATCGAGTGTCACCATGTCTGTGTTCTCTCCTTAAATGTAATATTGAACCTCTCCTGAAGAACATCAAATAGAGCGCTTGTGCCATCAGAGGTGAGGGTGATACCATGTACATCTGAAAGTTTTATCTTTTTGCATGAACCTATTCAAAGCACTAAAATCAAATGATAACTTTTGTCTGTTTGCTAATTTCTCCCATGGCTTAGGAGCATGCATTCTTCTACGGATTGACCACTTTTGACATATAAAAAATGTTCTCATGCCTTACCAAGTTATCATACAGGACAATCTCATACGAACAAAAAGTGGTTCTGATTACATAATATTAATTACTTATTCTAACACAAAAGCAAAATGCAAAATGACCCGCATAAGAGGGGCAAGGGATGTCTGAATATAGTTCCCGAGATTAGCATGCACAAGTGAGATTTTTGAGAAAATAAATGGGTTCCACAAGCTTAAAATATGCATAAAAATACAAAAGCAATCAGAAGTGGCCTCTCAAATACATGGTCAATAAAGGGCATTCAAGTATCCATGATCTTGGGACAAAGCAAACCCAGTCTGTTGCTGAATCCATGAATAGCTGGCAAATCACTGAATAATAAAGGAGTCAACACAAACTACCTAAGCCAGGGCAGACCAAAAGGCATGACATAGTCAGAAGGATAAGAATTCTCATATGAGGAAGTATCAGTCCCCCTTGAGCAGAATACCGAGTGATAACAATGTATCATATGAACAGAGTGAAACTGTATGTAATGGAAACTTTTAAACTAAAAGCCTATGGGGCAAGAATTTCTTCTCCCACAACACAAATTTTTTCTTCGTTGCGTTATCACCCTTGAATCTTCTGCTGCAATACGCTTCTCTTGAACCACACAGGAAAATTACACAAAACATCAGTATGTACCTTATCATTCTTGTCTATTTCCTACAAATCCTTTTTATCAGTTGTTCACTATGAGAAACAATCTCAGGGAAAAGGTAGATTGATGACCAAAGAAATGAAATTACAGACCAGTATGCAGTATGATTGAATTATTAGAGAATCTGACTGCTATAGAAAATGCATTTAGTGAAACTTGATTATTATCTTCTTAAACCAAAAGAGAATGTATGGCTATAACAAAAAGGATTCAAGATGACAAAATAATAACATAATGATCAAGAAATGATGCAGGCAAAGGAGATACAAACACAAACCTGATGTTGCTAATAGATGGTTGCAGATGCATGGCTCTATACCCAATTTCGTAAGCAACATCTGTAGACTGCATAAGTTGGGTCGTTTAGGCTCTTCCCTATAAAAATAGTAGCATGTACTCTAGCTACTTCCCTAGCAATACTCTTTTTTGCCACGCTACTCTTCTAGCAAAAATAATAACTTAACAACTATTCTTCATTTCAAAATCGTTCATGAAAACCCACAGAAGTCCAGAATTCTTTGCCTATGATTAGCCCTGCAATTTGAAGACTTGCACTGAACTCATCATCCTGTTGCCTGAAGGAAATTTGGTGCGAACATCAAGCAGACTGTACGAGCTTCACAACCACAATAGCAGAGTACATAACTTGGTACTTTCATATTTAACATCTTCTACTTTGATATTGTTTCGGCAACTCGATGGAAAAGCTTGACAGAATAACATGGTTACAACTAATAGTCTGACGGCCAAACGCAAGAATTTCATACTGACAGGGAACCGACTCCATTGTAGGTTCAAGAGCTTCCAGGGGAGGCCACCGTCGAGGGAGGCCCTTTCTAAAAGGAGGGACTTAACATGGGCGAGCAGAGACTACAATTGATAAGGACGGTCTGAGGGAAGCCTGAGGGCATGGTTGCAGGTGGTGGCGATTTCGCCTACAAAGCAGCTAGAGTACTAAAAGTGCAACGTTGAGCAACAGGTAACAACACTAACCTTCAATATAATGGCAAGGGAGCTATCCATGGAGGTGTCTAGTTGAAACTGAGTATGGATGGCGCTTCAAGCTAATACTATTACTAATTAAACTGAGCAAGACATCGGCATACACTTCAAGCTTTGTCAAGATACCAGTGAGAGAAAAATCACTGGAAGCTAATACACAACCTTATAACAATATACTACACTGGGTATATCCACTATCATCTGGTCCAGCCGTTCAGGTGAAGTGAGCGTCAGTAGAACAATGATCTACAGACCACAAGAGTTCCAAAGCACCAATAATCAGAACATCTACAAAGAAACAAAGGAGCAAGCAACAGCCAAAAAATAGGATAAATTACGAACCTGAGAATCAGGTCATGGAGTTCAAGGGGAAACTCCTCCATGCCCTCCTAGCAGGAGTTATTGTTCCACAAAACAAAGTATAAATTGTCATAGGTAACATCTGATGCTAAGCCATCTTGGTGCATAACACACACAAAAATATGATTTTATCTGTTGGATGTGACATAACATAGATGGGTCAAATTTCAGGGGCTTCTATCTACTAAATTCAAAGTATAAATTCAGAAACAATAAACTGAAACAAGAGCCATCAGAAGTAGCACCAATTCAGAAACAATAAACTGAAATAGGGGCTTCTATTTCTATCAACTGATTAGCTTTCAAGGGGATACATACCTCTGGTGTAGCCACCGCAGGCGACATTGAACGGCTCAATGGATGTGCTTCTTCCGCCGGCAAACTTGGCGGAGGTAACATTGGAAGTTTCTTCGAAACTCACAATGATTCATCACACAAAAAAAGTAGCATAGCAGCCATGTAGATATCATATATATCTCTGTTAAGAAGAAATAAGGAATATTACAAAGCTTAAGAGGAAACTCGCCTCTGCCACTTTTGGGTTTACACAAGTGTAATCCACTCGCTCACTAAGAACTTGCATGGCATTTCTAGTGTAACTATTTTATGAGCTTACAAATAAAAGCACAAAAATGAAAATAGCACATCATATATACACTGTTTGTGTTTGGAAGGATATCAATTAAATAAAAATAGATCTGTTAATGGACTTGTTTGTGTAGTAGCAGAATTTTGTTCAAAATAAAACTGGACTTGTGCTAATGGGAGAGACAGAGAGTAGATGGGGGTTGCTTGACCTATCTTGGTGTAGCAGAGGCGTCATCCGAGGAGGTGCTTATGGCTAGGGTTCCTCCCTGTTGACCTGCATGGGAAGGGAAGGAAACGAGATGAGGAAGGGACGGGAAGGGGAGGGGAGGGGATGTGTGGAGCTGCAGGTCCATGGCGTCCTCCACATCTCCGTGAAGAAGCCCTTGATGGCGGCGACCATGGTGGATGGGGAATTCCCATGGCGTGCTCCATCTGCATCTGCAGCAGAGGACATGAAGAGAATGTGAGGTGTAGGGGTGGTGGATCCCAGCCAAGAAGGAAGGAGGGACGAACCTGGGCCGCCGGAGACGCGCCGGCGAAGCCCTGCCCGAAACCCTAGCCATGGGGGTGGCGTTTCGAGCGGGCGGTAGAGGCCGGGAGCGGAGAATCTGGCCGGAGGGTAGGGAGGAGCGGACTCTGGGGAGTTGGGGGGCGTGCTGCGCGGCGTCGGAGCTCGCCGGAAGCTGCCGGCGTGGGTGGTGGCGGCGGCGGCGAGGACTTGAGCGAGAGGGAGAGGAGGCGAGCCCGTTCTCCTCCTTTGGTCGTGTTTTTTTCTTTACCCAAATTTGCTCGGACTGCGGGTTGAATAATCCAAACGACAGGGTGTTTTGTGCAAAAACGAATCGTTTTCCCCGATCCACTTAAACAGGGACTGCGGGTTGAATTCTTGAAAATAGAGGGGCTTTTTTGCAAAAGTGACGACGACGTACGAGCAGAAGCACTCCGTGCTTTATTAGTAGGGAAAGATTTATGGAAAGGTTCTTTCTTTTACGAGGAAATCTTCGTTGCAAGGAGTACACAAAAATATGTACATCTAAAAAAAAGAGTACGCAAAAATATAGAGATTCAGTTATTTTTTTTTTCTTTTGCGAAACACAGACATTGACACCTCATAGTGCAGCAAGCGTCTCGCGCGCGCTTCTCTCCATACTCCGCTGCTAAGGAGTGAACGGCGCGATCAAGGACGCACGCCTCCCTAGCCGCCATTGCTGCACCGTGAGGTGCAGATGATCTGCAGGCCGCCTCCGTTGACGACGCTCTCGCTGCCGATGTTATATCTCCGGTGCGTGCCACTGTCTCTCCGACAAGCGTGCCGTGTTATGCTGCTTTGTGGTTGTAGGTTTAAGAGCGTGTTTGGGTGTTTGGTTTGGAGTTTGGATCATGGGGTGGAATGTCGAGAGGTCAGTTCGACAAACATATATTCAGTGTCAGTTAGCTATCGGTGTACCACCTCTGAACTAGTATGAACCAATTTAGCATAACCCATATCCAGGTCAAAAATAAGGCAGCATTCTGATCAACAAGTTCAACAGTCAGCTTTATAGATCAGCAACATCGCTCCGTCACGATAAAGGTAGCTTTCTTCTAGCAAAATAAAGTTCGAATTAAACAATCTGGAGCAGCCAGCCTGAATTTCAAGCCACAAACTGATGCCTGAAATTCACTCACGTGATTGCTGGATCAAACTGATGCCTAAACTGGAGCATCTTCAGTTAGTAATGAGGCTCATGTGTCTTGCGTGCCAGTCCTTGGATCCTGATCCACCAGGGTAAATTGCCTGCAACTAAGTACTTCCTATGTGCAACAGCTTCACCGCCATCCGCATGTCAGCTAAAGGAAGGGATTCCCAACCTACATCTGGTTCCAGTGTGGCCTTCGCTTATTTAGTCAGTGAAAGAAACGCTTCCAGCTAGGAATCAAGCATTGCCAATCCAGAGCCACAAGAAGTAACAATGGACGAAATTATCCTTCTCTGAAGATCCTTGTAGTCCAGCGCTAGCACAACATCCCAACTCGCACTCTCCCTGCAACAAACCAAATAAATCGTAAGCTAATGTCCAGTACAAAAGGAGATACCCGCTCTGTAAACTAATATAAGATCTTTCAGATAACTGATCTAAAAGATCTTATATAAGTTTACAGAGGGAGTCCAAAATATGGCTGTTTAAGCACGATGAAGTGGCACCGGTTGTAGTCGTCTGCCTCGCCTAACCCTTCAAGCATCGGTGTAAATATGCTAATGAGTGTTTCCAGCACCATCCTGTCATCTTCCTTGATCTGAGAACAGAAAAGGAAAGGTCTCACTCTCAGTTATTTGTCAAGTGCATGGCATGCTTCACGCATCATTCAGGAAACCGAAAACAGATGCTTACATCAGCCTCTGGTGTAGATTCGCTGTGCTCACAGTTTAGAGCAGCACGGAGATGAGACAACAAGGGCGGAGGCAGGCCATATGTGGGAGGTCCTTGTGATCTGCACAGCCATGTCCCACGAACCATATGAGTGGTTACACTTGTACTCACAGACTGGGCGGTGCCATCCTCCTCGTGAACAGACGTGTCCAGATCTGCACATAGTTCAACATCGGTAATATAATCTTGTGCATATTTACTTACTTTCAGTCCCAGATAAGGAAAAAGTGCCCAAAATGCAGCAGAGCCTATTAAATTGTGGCTAGTCCCTAAGCATTCAAAGTCCCGTAGTGTTTCCAAAGTAAGTTAAGATCACTAGGCTAAGCAACTTAAGTCAAATAAATTAGTCATTAGTGTCACAGATCCAGGGAAACCATCATAACATTGGCAAAGAGAAAGCAGTTACAACCTCTCTATCTACAGATCCGCCTATATATCTAAGAAATGATGCTTAGGCAAAACCTTACCCAAAGGTATAACATCGTAAGGGTTGTCTTCTCTTGGTAGGAAACCATAGAAGGTAATTAGATGTGACCCTGGATGTTTCCCATAACTGAGGAAACATTGGGCCCCTGCTTCACAAGGTCTCGACAAAGGGAACTTCAAAGACTTTGTAGCTTGATCTACTCGGCCATAGTTAAGAATGTGTGGAGTCACCTGCATAAAACATGACAAGTCACTCGAAGACAAATAAAAGAAAACTTTCAAACCAATTCAGGGACAAAGTTACAAACCGAGTGGTTCATCAGTCCAGCAACAGGAATCAAGCAAGTTGTTAATTTCCTGCTACTTAAAACAACCATCATACTGTTAGAATACCATAATTCACATGCCCACAGAAAATTGTCCCACGAGAATATGTCTTGTTTGAATATCTCGGGAAACTTGGTGGATAGCACTGGAAATAACTCATCGTACTGCTGGCGCAAATGCTGAAATAAAGAACAAAAAATTGCTTCATACCATTACCAGCTGAACAGTAGCCCATAGAATTAACAAAGCAATTCACAAGGGTATTACCTGCCTAGCTTGCATTAACTCATCAAAAAGCAGGGTGCCTTCTAGTGAAGCAAGTGCATCAATTCCGAAACTCAAGCCTGTAGATGCACATGATAAAATAATTTCTTAACTTAGCACAACCTTAAACTTCAGCCTCCTAGCCTCCCACGGTATACAAGTGTGGAGTCGCTTTACGGATGAGAATTAACTACTAATACCTGTATTGAAATTTGACGGAAGTGTCTCAAAGAACATCTTAAACTTTGAAGATGAATTATGCCGCTCTCTCATGCTCCACAATAATAGCATAGTTTCAGTGGTGATGCTATTCACATCTTTCAACGCAAGAAACTACAAAGATAGCAAAATCTTCATAATTGAACAACCAGGAACTCAAACACTCAGGCAATGAAAATCAACTCAAAAAAGCAAATTTTGGCGGCAATGGACAAACAATCTTCAGATTTCACTTGATAAATATGCCAAGCAAATGTATTAATTTTAATTAGAACCAGATTCATTTCATGCTGAACATCCAACTGCAGCAAGACATCAAGAAATAATCTAGAGGGTTCCATGGTAGCTAGTCAGAGCTTTTGCTGTCACAAATGAGGAACTGTGGGTGTTTTAGGGAATGTGGACATGAGATTAATGATGAACATACCATATCAGACTGGCAGAGAAGTTCCTCAGATATGATAAGGGACTCTGGAATTTCAAGAGCAATGTCACCCACACCTATATCTTCAGAAGCTAGCATTCCTCTCCCAGCTCCTTCAAAAACTAAGATATCCAGAATCAGTTAAGAAACAGTATAACACTGAAATCTATCAACATAGCAATAGGTTGTTCATTCAAGGGAGGTCACATTGAGCAAATAAATCAGCTAGGAGAACTGAATTCTGGCAAACAAATCTATGAACATTGAATTCTAGTATAATAAGCACCACAAACTTATATGTAGCATTTCAGTGACATCCATTAATTCTTATAACTCAATTATATGGTTGTTGTTTTTTTGACTGGAATTATATGGTTGTTTATGAAACTGTAGTAAGTTTCTATTAACCTAAACATTGTCATCTCTTTTTGGCTTTATAAGAAATTGTAATTTATGAATACAATATTAATATAAAAAGGACAGCCTGGTGCATGTAGCTCCCACTTGCGCAGGGTCCGGGGAAGAGTCCGACCACTTTGGGTCCATTGTACGCAACATTTCCCTACATTTCTGTAAGAGGCTGTTTCCAGGACTTGAACCCGTGACCTCATGGTCACAAGGCAGCAGCTTTACCTCATGGTCACAAGATTAATATAAAGATAAAAATTTATTAATTATATACAGAAAGAACAGCATCCAGACTTTCTTGTGGAAAATTCTTAGATAGCTTCTCAATTTTCAATGGGTTCATGATCCAGATTATTACGGAATGAAGAATTATGGAGACTTACATGCTATCTGCAGTTTACTTTTGACACCATGCTGCTCCCCCCATTTAAGAAGAGAATCCTCAGTTTCATGGTTCTCTGTTTGAAGTGCCATCTGATGCTTATCTGTCAATCCCACAGATCTGAGCCTAACAAGTATCTCATCCACTAGTAATTGCAATACTCCCTTGGTGCCATCATTGGCAGCTACAAGCAATGTGTTGACGGTTTTGAGAAGCAGATTCAGGGACTCAAGTTCATTCCGTGCAGAGAATGGGCCATAATCATCACCCCTAGCAAAATAAAGCTCCAGCTGCAGTAAATCAACACAACCAAATTGGTAAGAAGCAAGTTAGAAGTTAGAACAAATAAAAAAGCTCAAGTGCCTTTAGTTGTTGTTATGTCGGCAAGCCAATAACCAGAATTAAGCAACTCAACATGTAATTACCTCATCCATATGAGCTACCCTAGCAGCATGGATCATCTGGTCAAGCAATTTGCAGGCGTCAACAGGGGAGGAAGAGATTGGGACTTGAAATGAACAGGATAGTTTCCTAGCCTCCAATAATTTCTGCATTTGTAGAAAAGATGGATTTGGTGAAAAATATTCAAGCTGACCGACCACACTGAGATCGCTCAAACAAAAAAAGAGATCCAAACTCACAAGGGACTTGCACTTGCACGGTTATAAACAGACAAAAATGGAATATAAACAGAGAGGTTTGACATGAAAATTAAAACCTCAAATCCAAACTTATGAAAACTCAAAAATGAAGAAAGAAATGCATCCTAACTTATTTATCAAATATTGATTGACATCCCAACACCACAGGAAAACTCCCATTGCTCGCCAACATTGCAGTATCGTCACCGCAGAGACAGAGGCACGCATACATACAGAAATTTACAACATTTTGCCCAATTAAATAAACTATGAGCCGCAAGTCCACACTTCATTAATCCACCTGTATAAGTAGTTCATGTATATCTAGAAAATTAACGCAGGTCAAAGAAGCCCTTTGATTTTGTCCTGCTCCCGGGGTCGTAATTTGTTACTGAACTAGCCACGACCTACAGAGGAAAAGAAGAAGAAAATTCGATACGAGTATATGGGATGTCGAGGGAACCTTCTTATCATGGTGCAGGGGGTCCTCCTCCGAGGGAGAAGGCAGGCAAACCACCACCAAATCACTTCCCGCCGCCGCCGCCGCCGCCATGGTCGCCTCCGGGAAAGCACCGCGGACCTGGGTGGGTTTTGGGCGGCAGAGCACGGGTGCCTGCCGGGATGCCCTACGGCCCATTACTGCCAACCGAACGGGCCAGGCCATCCCATTAGCGCCGGGATGCCCGATGGCCCATCTGTCCGGGTGTGTCATTTCGGGCCTCACTCAACCAGGCCTCGCATATCCTTGGCCGCCGTTCGGTTCCGGTGAAGTTCCCATTTACTCGTGCCGCCGTTGCGAACCCCGCGGCCACGCACGCCGCCCTCCGACGAGACCACCCCCTTCCATTGTCTGAAGATCTGTTCCGGTGAAGTTCGATCTTGCTCATATCCAGCCAGCCAGGAGAGGATATCATGGCGGAATCGGACTGCGGTAACATTTTGATTACGTTGATTCGCAAAAAAAAAAAATTTGATTGCGTCGCTTAATTTCTTCTTTTGATTACCATGGTGAGTCTGTGTGCTGTTGCCTGCTTTTACCTTGAGTTGATGAAATTTATGCATCAGTCGCAAAGCTGTCTTTACATAAATATAAAATTGAGTTTTTTCTTTGAAGAAAAGGGGTTTTCCTGGGATTCAAAGTTTTAAATAGCGCACTAAGCCTCCTAGCATCAGACTTTTTCTAAATACTATAGCGTGCTATAGCAAGCTATTTAAAATGTTTACTCATTTGTTTGAACAAAAGACCCTTATCGCAGGATCTATTCTTAACGCTATAGCATGCTATTTAAAACCTTGGGTTTCCCCTTGGCCTATCTTCTATCTTCTATATCTAAATAGGAACCCCCACTATCTGATTTTTCTGTCTCCTCGTGCGTCCACATCATCCTAAATGTTTTCAGCCGTTTGATTGAACATATGTGGCTCAGATCTGCAGAAAGAGTTGACCCTCCGTCCCCGTGTCCGCTCCACGCCTTTTTCGTTTGCTCCTCCTTCCTCGACCTGCGGAAGCGGAAGCGTATGTTTCGCTAAGGGCATGTACAATGGAGGCATCACCTAGTGGTGGTCCGAAGTGCCACATTTGCTCAGGCTACAACACACGAAATATTCGCCCAACGCAGCTGATGTTAGGTGGTAGCCTCTGTGATCCACCTGCTAAGATAAGAAAGCTTCAAACGGGAGAAATTAGGCACCTACACTCTCTTTCTCTCTCGTCCTTTTCCTGCGAGGACCACTCTTTTCCTGTGGAGAGACCGCTTCTTCTGCAGGATCCCACTTGCCTCTGCAAGCTGCTATCTTTTCCCTCAGACTTGCACACGATGGCTCTTCTCCGACGTGGAGGTCGTGAGGCGCCTGTCCAGGCTGGAGCATTGGCCATGCCCTAATCGAAACGTCTGCGAGTCCCCCTCATAAAGCTGGCCCCCTGTCCCCCATCCCCCCATCTCCCTCTCCCTCTCCCCAAACATCACAAACGCCACGTGGCGACCGACACAACAGAATCCAGCCTCCTCTACGATTTGCGGCCACCATCGGAGATAGAACCGGCGGCGGTGGCGGCCTGCGGGGCAAGGGCATCTGGGCATGATCTCAAGAAAATTGATCTGGAGGAATTGTTGAACTTCATGCAGATACAGGCACACACTTTGCCTCCTCCAGATCTGCAAGATGATTGGCATGAAGACATCACATCGAGGAATTGAGGTCTTATGAACAGAGCGCTCGCAACAATATGAGTTTCATGAATGTACTGTTTGCCTTCTAATTCCATTTTATATCCCCACCATGTCCTGTCATGCCTGACTGCCTCCCTTATCATCCTTCCACGCTAACAATTTTATGCTTGCTACGTTCTTGATTGAATTCCTAGACATTCGTTGCCGAGGGATGTATGGCAAATAATTTAGATGAAATGATCAACTGATGAAATTCTCACGGTTTTCCTTCCCGGGGGTAATATAAGTTACTTTGCAAGGATTCCTGACTGTGACTGTACTTCCATAAAGAAAATTCACTCCTTAGTAATTGAATAATATTTGCCCTTCAAATTTTAAGGGGACTCTGGTTGAAAAGTATCTATTATTTTCTATTCCTTGATTGTAAGCTTATTACATACTACTCTTTTTTTAGCAGTACATACTACTCTTTTGTAACCTACATGTTACATATAGTGACATGCGGTTCTGGGAGTTAGCAAACGACATTGCTGGAATCATTTATGATCTTACTGTCCTGCTAGAAAACATATCGACACTGTCATTGTCATGCTTATCTATTGAATTTAAATAAAATGTACTCTTACTGTCCTGCTAGAAAACTGAAGTATATTTTGCCCAATTTGCGATTATGGGTAACACTGACCTATTTCTATATGATCGCTGAACTTATATCCATATTTAGTTTTGCAGGTAAAGCTTTACAACCACATCAAAGCCACCGGTACAGCCATATTTTGATGTAACAAGACCTGACAATGTTCTTTTACAGCAGTTAAAATGGGGCTTATGCAACCTATCTTTATCCTTACTGTGCGATAGTTTGTTCAAATTTTCTCACTCTTTGAGTTCATTTTTATACAGCCATTTCATTTGTGGTTCTGGCGTTTGGTCTGTGCCTTCAGGTAGAGCTAATGAATTTCTAATATTGTTGAACAGAGCTCTGTGAGATATGCGTCGTTGTAAAATTTTTGTTCAAGATCAAGCTTATTTTTGCTTTTGATTCCAACAGAGTACAGAATGATTGTGGTGAATACAGAAAGCTGATCCGGAGGCTCCCCCCGCTCCCCCGCTCCGCTAGGGTTCCCTCCCCCCGCCGCCGCCGGGCGCCGGGTGCGCGCCTCCCGGCCCGCCCCGCCCCGCTCCCCCTCCCCTCCCCTCCCCTCCCACGGCGCGCCCGCGCGCGCCCGGGGGGGGGGGGGGGGGCTGTGGCCGCGGCCCTCGGCCCCGCCTCCCTTCCCTCCCTCCCGCCGTTGCCGGCGAGCTCCGTCAGGCAAAGCCCGAGGGGCGCGGCAACGGCGGGGCCCTCCTTCCCCGTCCGCTTGTGGGCGCCGGCGCGGGGCGGCCCCTTCGAGCGACGGCGCTGGATGCCCGCGGGATCCAGCGGCGCGGCGGCGATCTCGCAGGGCGGCGGGGTGGCCTGCTGGTGGCGGCGCTTCGGTGACCCTCGTTCTGCGCGTGGTGGGGCGGCTGCGGTGCTCCTGTCTCGGGAGGTGGCGTGCGACCGGTCTCTTGCCGGATCCGGCCGGATCTGGCTCTGGGGGCTGGCCGGCGGCGCCTGGCTCTGGTGGTGCGTGCCCGGCGGCTCCGGTGCTTGGAGCTCGCCGGACGACGCGGGTAGGGCAGCGGCCGGGCGTGGCTGCTGCTCCGGCCGTGGGCGACGGCATGGGTAGGTCTCGGTGGTGGCATACCGGTGTCGTGGCGGCTTCACGGTGGCTCGATGGATCTGCCCGTGGCAACGGCCAGCTTCTCCGGTGTCGGTTTGTTTGTGTTCGGGCCGTCTCGACCTTCACCCCTTCTCCTCGTCGCCTGGGCGCTACTCCCATCAAAGGGCTGGTCCTCTCCCAGCTGCGGTCCACCGCTCATCTCGCGCCCGATGCCGCATGACTGAGCTTGTCTCGCGCACGATGCAGCAGGACCGAGCTCGTCTCGCGTGTGGTGCAGCAGGACTGAACTCGTCCCCCTCTCGTTGCTGCAGGACCGAGCTCGTCTCGCGCTGGGGGTAGCAGGATGGGTCGGTGGATACCAGTTCTGGCCGACCTATTGGGTCTCAACGCTGGGAGTTGCCCAGGGGCGCGAAAGGTGGGACCTTTCCGCTCATCTCTTTCTTTGGGGTGCGGCGGGTCTCGGGTGAGGTGGTGTCGAGGTCTTGGATGCTGGGGCGGCGACCCTGGTGGTGGTTGCGCGGTGCTCTTGGGCAGAGCACGTGCCTTGGTGTTGCCCGGTCACCATGGTCGTGTGGGCGGTGTGGTTGCCGGGGTGTGGCGTTCGGTGGCGGTGAATGTTGGCCGAGGTGAAAATCTGCTCTATCTTTGGACGGACCGGTGGCGGCGAAGATCGTTCCCTTCTTGAAGGCGTCGTCGCGGCTCTCATTGCCCATCATGCGGCTCCGGGGGAAACTCTGATCCTTGGATCGGACGGTGGCGACGCTCCGGTATCGTATCCTTCCTGAAGGCACCGCCTTGGAGCGCATGGTTCGTCATATGTAGCTTCATCTCTTCGGGGCGGTAGTGCTAGGAGTGGTGTTGCTGCACCCAGCGCCTATGTATCCTGTCCTGTGTGTGTGTGTGTGTGTGTGTGTGTGTGTGTGTGTGTTGCGTTGGCATGGCGTGTGGTTGTACTGGATGCTTGTGGTTTGGTGTTTTATATATAAAGCGGGGCGAAAGCCTTTTTCGGCAGAGTACAGAATACAATTTATTATATTTTAGAGGCAGTCAAATAGAGAACTTTGGTTTGGAGTGCTAAGTTTATCATTTCAGAGATTGCAAGTGATGTTTTGCAATTTCTACAACACAATTTTTCAGTTTCCAGTGGACATTTTAATAAGATGCTCTCATGCTTTTACATTTGTGGATTGAATCCACCAACTAAATTAGAAGCTGACATACTCTGTATGATGTTCCCAAACCATCAGCGAAGCCTTAGATTTGTGCCTAGGCCAGCAAGCCTGCTCCAACCAGAAAATATGAAGAGGTGGACACAGAGACAGCTAAAGAGAAACTGTGGGTACCGTTTGTTTGTGAGCTGTGTTGTTTGTCATTTGGCGATCTAAAGCTATATGAGACGCATCCAACCTTTGTTCACCTCTCTAAACTATATCTGCAAGAGCTACTGTTAGTTTTCCTTCTTTTGCTTTTTTTTCACAGGGTTTCGTTTGCTTTTTGTTGTAATAACAGACTGTGATGGGTTTCATTTTTAGTGGAGAATAGAACCAGGGTGTTCCTCCCTGTTATGTACCAAAATGTTTGTTCCATTATAGAAAATTCATTTGCCTAAACAAGTGAGGATCACAAATAGTTGTCCTATGGAACTTTCCTGGTTTAACTTACTGAGGTAGGTAGGACTATAGGAGGTCGGAATCATTTATTTTTTTCTCATGAATGTTACAATATTTTAGTATAGTAAGGTGTTGTTGGGATATCCTCCTCATGTGGGCTGTGAGGAGATGACCATTTGAGGCCTTTTAGGTAGCCCAAAGAGGTGCATAAGCCCACTACCCATTAGGGTTATGACCTAGGGTCATTTTGGACTTTGCACATGTGTGGATGGGGATGCTTTACCCTCCATCCAGCAGCCACCACCAAGAGTGAAGTAAATCAGTTCATCCTCCAAGAGAGAAGAAGTGAGAAAACCAAGAGAGCAAGGGAAGAAGAGGAAGATTGAAGGAAGAAGTAAGGGAGCTCCTCCCCAAGGTTGTGATGGTCCAGATCGACTACCTTGTCTCCCTCAAGCTTCGGTTCCACCATCTTTGGTGAGATTGTTCCAATCCCTAGTTCTTGAGCCCCAAATCTTGTTGTGTTCATCCAAGATTCAGAAATCTTGATGTATGAGATCCTCTAGTGCTTTCTAGAGAAGAACTTGTTGTATCCCACATTTGATAATAGTGGAAGAGGATTTGGGTGGCTTCGGCCCGTGGTTTTTCCCCTCAAGTTGAGGGGTTTTCCACGTAAAAATCTGGTGTCTCTTTGTTGATGCTTGGTGCTGTCCAGAAACTTACTCCTACCACAAGACACTAGGCTGAGGAGTGTCTTGCCTGCTGAGTAACATTTTCTGCCTCCATATATGCTGCTGCATATGTTTCCTTCTGTGCTAAGCAACGATCCTTGAATTAGTACATGATGTGGTGCTGAGATTACTTGTTTCCGCTGCAGTTATCAGTTAACCACAAGTGCATTTGTGTGCTAATTCCCAACAGAGTGGCATCAGAGCCTTGGTTGCTTAGAAGGTTGCAAATCCTAGTTGCTTGATTGTTGCTGGAAGTGCTGCTTACAATGGCTTTGGAAGAAAGCGCTACTACAAGTGGCATGATAAAACTTGATTCTTCCAATTACTCATTATGGAAGCCCATGATGGAAGACATCCTTTATTGCAAGGATTTGTATGAGCCAATTGTGAAAGACAAGATACCCACAGGTGTCACGGAAGAAGAATGGAGAGTGTTGCACAGAAAGGCAGTAGGTATGATTCGGTTGTACATCAACCACAATATTTTCCACCATGTTGCAAATGACACAAATGCTTATGAGATGTGGCAGAAGTTGGAGTCTGTGTATGAGAGGAAGACATCAATGAACAAAGCCTCGGTGATCAAAAGACTTGCAAAACTTGAGTACCGAGATGGCACAAGTGTGATTGAGCACTTAAATGTCTTCCAATGCCATATAAGTCAACTTTCAGCCATGAAGATCAACTTTGAGGATGAGGTGCAAGCGTTCTTGCTGCTGAGTTCCATGCCTAATAGTTGGAACACGCTTGTTGTGTCACTTAGCATTTCAGCTCTGGATGGGAAGCTGACTTTGGAGATGGTGAAGAACAGTATGCTGAATGAAGAAGCTAGAAAGAAGGAAAAGGGTGATGCCTCTTCTTCTGATGTGTATGTGGCTGAAACCCATGGGAAGAATGAGAACCATGGACGCAGTAATACAAGATTTCAGCAAGGCAAAAGCAAACCCAGGGGGAGATCAAAGTCAAAATAGAGAAAAGATATTACTTGCTTTTATTGTGGCAATCCGGGACACATAAAGAGCGAGTGCAGGAAGTACAAAAGAGAGCTTGCAGAGGGGAAACTCACAAAGAAAACCGAGCAAAAGGCTGAGAGCAGTTCAGCCATGACCGCAACAGATGAGGACTATCTAGTCATTGAAGATGAAGATTGCTATAGTGCTATTCGTGATGATGCCATGAGTTGGGTTATGGATTCAGGTGCGTCCTTCCACATCACATCACACAAGGAGTATTTCACATCTTACACTAGTGGTGTTGCTAGCCAAGTGAGGATGGGAAATAGTGGTTCGTCAGCAATTGCTGGTAAGGGCTCTATATGCGTTGAAACAAACACAGGTTGCAGATCGGTGCTTGATGATGTGAGGCATGTTCCCGACATAAGGCTGAATTTGTTTTCAGTGGGCAAGCTTGATGATATCAAACATCCTAGTAATTTTGGTGAAGGAAAGTGGAAGCTCACCAAAGGCTCTTTGATTGTGGCTCGAGGAAGTAAGCAAGCTAATCTCTATGTGACTAAAACCAAGTGGTGCAATGAGGTGTTGAACATTGTTGAAAAAGACACTTCGGTTGAATTATGGCACAAGAAGCTTGGGCATATGAGTGAGAAGGGCATGCACGCTCTTGCTCGCATGGAGTACCTCCCTGAGTTGAAAGGTATATCCTTGAAAATCCGTGCACATTGTTTTGCTGGCAAACAAATAGGTGTAACGCCCCGAGACCGATGTGCCAGGTGTCGTGCAGTTATTCGCTGTTGTTGCCATGTCATTGCTTGCGTGTCATGCATTGCATATCATGTCATCATGTGCATTTCTTTTGCATACGTGTTCGTCTCATGCATCCGAGCTTTTTCCCCGTTGTCCATTTTGCATTCCGGCGCTTCGCTCTCCTCCGGTGGTCATTTCTACCTTTCTCTCGTGCGGGGGATTAAACATTTCCGGATTGGACCGAGACTTGCCAAGCGGCCTTGGTTTACTACCAGTAGAACGCCTGTCAAGTTTCGTATCATTTGGACTTCGTTTGATACTCCAACGGTTAACCGAGGGACCGAAAAGGCTTCGTGTGTGTTGCAGCCCAACACCCCTCCAATTTGGCCCAAAACCCACCTAACTCTGCTCCATCTTCTAGATCGTTCGATCATGATCGCGTGGCCGAAAACCGCACCTCATTTGGACTCCCCTAGCTCCCTCTATGCCTATAAATAGACCCCTTCCCTGAAATCCGGATCCCCCTCGTCCAAACCCTAGAAATCGCCTCCGCGCCGGCCGGACATGTCCGCCGCCGCGCCCCAGCCTCCGCCTCCTGCCACCTGTCCTGCCGCCACCGGCGCCCGCTCCAGCCCACTACGGCCCGGGGAGAGCCCCCGCGGCCCATCCCGCCGCCGCCGCACGGGAGCAGCCCGCCCGCGGTCGCCTCGCCGCGCCGCCTCCACCGTTTCCCGTGCCACCGCCTGGACTTGAACGGCGCCCGCGCCGGCCGGAGCAGCCCGCTCGCCGGCGTGCACTTCCTCCGCCGCGGCCGGTCCGCGCCCCGCCGCCCGAGGAGCCGCCCCTCGTCGCCGGCCGCCGTCTCCGCCGCCCCTTGCCTCGGCCTCGCCTGCTCACCGCCGGATCCGGCCACCTCCCGGCTTACCGGAGCTCCGGTGAACAGTGTCTCCGGCGACCTCGTTTTCCGCGCACGATCTGGATCCGGATCTGATCTTGAGGTTGACCTAATTTTTGCCCGAAACCCTAATTTTCATGCCTACTTTGACCTGTGATAACTTTTCATCCGTAGCTCCGATTTAGGCATATAGCATATCAAAATGTTCATCTCAGAGAGTACATCATTTCATTCCATTGCATCATTTTCATTTGAGTTCATCTTGATGCCCAAAATGCTGTTAGAAAATGGCTACTTGAGTTAATTGTTAGATCCGCTACTCCATTTAGGTTTTTGTTATTTTTGCCATGATTAATGTGTGCATGCTATGCCCTGATGCTCTACATGTGTTTTGTTAAGGGTTTTGTCATCTTTCTAGAGGTGCAACCCATGTATTTTTGTGATGTGTGTGGTGACTAGTGCAAGCTTGCAAAGTGGTGCACTTGCTAATTCTGTTTTCAGAGACTTAGTGATTTCACTAAGTCCTGGAGCTGTTTATCTCATGATGCCATATGTTCTTGTTGTTTTCTAATGATCGTGCCTCTTTTGAGGATGATTAGTAAGGATGTTTTGTTAATATTGTAGTGCTCTATCCATCCATGTCTTTGTTTGCAATTATGGAGCACCCTAGCTTGAGTCAATCGAGCTCTACTTTTGCTACTTTCTGAATCTGGGCAGATTGTCAACTTGTTTGCAATTTTGCCGATGATGTTGTAGTTGATCCGTGCATGCTATGCTATTGTTCTTGCCATGTCTAGCTTGCATTTTGTGCCTTATTGATGGGTGTATGCTTGTCTTGCCATGACTTGCACCGTAGTGAGTGCATCGAGCTCGTAAACATGACTACTTGAGTTATATTTCAGCATATGTCAGTTTTTCACTAAGTCTAAAAACTGATTATGTTTTTATTATGTTCACATGCTTGCAATTGTATTTTCTGATCCTTTTTGGCTCAAGGTCACTAAGGGACTTTTGTTAAGCTCTTTGAGTAGCTCCATGCCATGCTTTACTTTGCCATGTTCAGGTCCTGTAACATGTAGTTTGGTTGCTCCGAAGAGTGCTACCTGATCTGAAATTCCAGACAAGTGTTAATTTCACTAAGTCTGAGATATGTTTGTCATATGCATTTTTGCCATGCTTGTTTGAACCTGTTAATGGATGAATTGGCCGTAGCTCAGTGCTAGACTTTTGTTAAGCATCTTGTGTGCATCCCTGACATGTATTTTGTTGTCATGTTTGGGTGTTGTAGCATGTTCATCTTATTGCATTTAGTTGGCTACTTGCTGTAAATCGCAGACCGGTGTCATTTTTGAATCGCTTGCCATTTCCAAACCATAACTCCGATTCTGGCGTTCTTTATATCGTTTTCAAGCGATTTCATCTAATCTTTCCAGTGGCACAATTGGTATTCCAAGTTGAGGCTAGGTTCATGCATTTCCTGTCATATCTTGCATTTTGCATCCCGCATCGCATTCCGCATAGCATATCATCATT
Organism: Triticum aestivum; assembly: GCF_018294505.1. NCBI lineage: Eukaryota > Viridiplantae > Streptophyta > Magnoliopsida > Poales > Poaceae > Triticum > Triticum aestivum. The sequence goes on from NC_057800.1 coordinate 698,927,768, forward strand.
ACATCATATTGCTTGGTCTTGCACGTGGTTGATTGTATCATTTTTGCTTGTTTGTCTTGTTTGGGTAGAGCTGGGAGACGAGTTCACTAACGAGGAGCCCATTGAGTTTGCTTTTGAGGCTCCAGTCAACTTTGACAACTGTGCAGGCAAGATGATCATACCCTCGAAATCACTACTATTTTTGCTATGCTAGTTTGCTCGCTCTTTTGCTATGCCAATGCTACGATGCCTACCACTTGCTTGCAAGCCTTCCAAATTGCCATGTCAAACCTCTAACCCACCTTGTCCTAGCAAACCGTTGATTGGCTATGTTACCGCTTTGCTCAGCCCCTCTTATAGCATTGCTAGTTGCAGATGAAGATTGGAGGCCGTTCCTTGTTGGAACAATTATTTACTTGTTGGGATATCATTATATTATCTTGCTATCTTAATGCATCTATATACTTGGTAAAGGGTGGAAGGCTCGGCCTCTCGCCTAGTGTTTTGTTCCACTCTTGCCGCCCTAGTTTCCGTCATATCTGTGTTATGTTCCCGGATTTTGCGTTCCTTACGCGGTTGGGTTATAATGGGAACCCCTTGATAGTTCGCCTTGATTAAAGCTTTTCCAGCAATGCCCAACCTTGGTTTTACCATTTGCCACCTAGCCTTTTCTTTCCCTTGGGTTCTGCAGACTCAAGGGTCATCTTATTTTAACCCCCCCGGGCCAGTGCTCCTCTGAGTGTTGGTCCAAACTAGAGCCCCTTGCAGCGCCACCTCGGGGAAACTCGAGGGATGGTTTTAGTTGTACGGATTGCTTATCTGAGTGTGCTCTGAGAAAGAGATATGTGCAGCTCCTATCGGGATTTGTCGGCACATTCGGGCGGTGTTGCTGGTCTTGTTTTAACCTGTCGAAGTGTCTTGAGTTACCGAGATACCGAGTCTGATCGGAACGTCTTGGGAGGAGGTCTATTCCTTCGTTGACCGTGAGAGCTTGTCATGGGCTAAGTTGGGACTCCCCTGCAGGATTAGAACTTTCGAAAGCCGTGCCCGCGGTTATGGGTAGATGGGAATTTGTTAATGTCCGGTTGTAGATAACCTGAACCTTAACTTAATTAAAATGAATCAACTGAGTGTGTTACCGTGATGGCCTCTTCTCGGCGGAGTCCGGGAAGTGGACACGGTGTTGGAGTAATGTTTGCGCAGGTTGTTCTCTAGTTTCTCACTCGCGCTTTGCCTCCTCTTCTCGCTCTCTTTTGCGAATAAGTTAGCCACCATACTTGCTAGTCGCTTGCTGCAGCTCCACTTATATTTACCTTGCCATACCTATAAGCTTAAATAGTCTTGATCGCGAGGGTGCGAGATTGCTGAGTCCCTGTGGCTCACAGATTACTATTACACCAGATGCAGGGCCTGATGATTCCGCTCCAGGAGACGCGTATGAGATCAAGTGGGAGTTCGACGAAGACTCTCAACGTTACTATGTTTCCTTTCCCGATGATCAGTAGTGGTGCCCAGTTGGGGGTGATTGGGACCGTGTCGCTTGTTGGGTTATCTTTTATTTTGGCGCCATAGTCGGGCCATGAGTGTTTGGATGATGTAATGTTATTTATGTACTTGATTGATGTGGCGAGTGTAAGCCAACTATGTTATCTCCCCTTTATTATTTATATTACATGGGATGTTGTGAAGATTGCCTATCTTGTGACATATGCCTTCAATGTGATTATGCCTCTAAGTCGTGCCTTGACACGTGGGAGATATAGTCGCATCGAGGGTGTTACAAGTTGGTATCAGGGCCTTCCCCGACCTTAGGAGCCCCATTGCTTGATCGTTTTAGCGGCCGAGTTGTGTCTAGAAAAATGTTTTGAGTCATTTAGGAATTATATATCGGAGAGTTTAGGAATTCTTTTAACTTCCCAGTCTCCTCATCGCTCTGGTAAGGCATCCTGACGTAGAGTTTTGACTCTTCTCTTCTCAAATTTCACTAATTTTTTAGGGGATCACGCGGGTATCTTGGAATCGTTCCGATGGTTTTATGATGAGAACATTGTCTTGGTGCCTCCTGTCAGGGGTTTAGTGGAAGTGTCCCGGGGAGTTGAGCTCTGAGGTGTTGTCATCATAATTTTATCGTTGCAGTTCTGGAATACCTGAGTTTAGTACGCCGACATCGAAAATCTCTTTTATGCAGTTCGTTGGTGAGATAACCTCGACGCCACCCAGTACTGGGGCGGGAGTTCGGGAGTATCGCCATAACTTGTATAATGGATGCTTTTCGAAGGTTGAGGTAGATGATTTCCGAAGGTTTCTTGGTTATGTGTTGAGATATTATGCTTCCCCTGTATCCCCAACACCTGATTGCATAACCTGAAATGTTCGGGAGTTTCATAGGTGGGAATTCAAGTAGCTCTTGGGATATCTTTCCGACAGATGTATGATATGAAATTGGGGTTCGACGTCTAGTGGTATGCCTATTCACGGTTGGTTTTATAGTGGTCTCATTGTGTCTTAAAGAGTCCTTGGCTATGCCGACTCGGGGACGCTTCGTATGTCATGTGCACTGCCTTGTACATGATGGTGCTGTACGATCGAGCCCGTGTAGGCCCCACCACGAAAACTTCGGATGAATTCTCTATCATATGTTTGTTCTGGCTTATTCTGCAAGCCAATCCTTGTTTTTGTTTTGGGTTGTGGTATTCGAGTTGCTTCGAAGTCAAGTGTTGATTCCATACCTTTCCGAAATGGTGTTCTCATATTCCTATGTGAATACTAATCCTTCTCGATCATCGAGTTTCTCATTTCAATTTCTTTTCAACCGGTGTGTCTCTCCTCAAGTGGATCCGATCATTTCAACATCTGCAAGATCAAGTATCAGCTCTCTCAACGGTGTTCGTTTCATCCATCTCCAAGTTGTCTTTCTTTTTCCCACCCTCCCTCCCCTTTTTGTTTCTTCGAGGACCCAGATTTCTTCATCGGGTATCCATTCAATTCATGTGAAGTCACTCCATTCTTTTTCGTCAATATTCTTACCCGGTGGTTCTCAAGGAGATGTTCTACTAGTTTGTCATTCTTCATTCTTTTCTTCTCCGGTGGAACCAATTCAAGCTTTTGGTGTTGATCATATCCTTTTTCCTCGTTTCAAATGTCTTTTTGTGCCGGTGCACCTCTTAAAACTTCCCCGCTTGCTATGCTATTGTTCCGGAGTGCTCAAGATATCTCGATGATTCGTGTTTTCCACTCTACATTCATTCAAGCTCTTTTGAGGATGTTATCTCATTCAAGCCATTTAATTCAACCGATGCAATCTCCTTTCCAAATGATTCTATGGTGTTTCTTTTGAGTGGGCCCTAACCCACAGGTCTTTTCCCAGGATCTTACCTGACTCTTCTTATTTTCCTGGAGCTATCCTCAAATTTCCTTTTGAAGTTTGACGTAAGAATGATTTATCATCAGTCAAATGCTTTTCTCCAAGATCTGTCGAATTCTTTTCATCGTTGGCTCAACCTCTTCGTTTTGATATTTCCGGAGTGTCTAAATAATTCTTGGTGGTGTTTCTCGTCGTCATTCTCGGATTTTGAAGACTGAAGAAGAGTTTTACCTCTATATCTTATCCGTTCTCTTAGAGATTCGTGGTTCTAATTCGATACCATCCTTTCATAATTGTTTTGACCGTGAGAATTCTTTTCACCTGTCTGGAGTAATTCAAGAGTCTTCTCAGTTTGTTATCCGGAGTCCATCAATTCAGGTTTATTCAATCTCAGCTGTCAGTTATCATTCTCCTATCTTGTCGGTGCATCAATCAAATATCCTCAAATCAGTTCTTGATCTCTTCGTTCTCATGTATCTAGTTTGTCTCAAGTATCTTCGTTCTTTTTATAATTCTTACCGGTGTTGCACCCCTACTTCGATCATTTTCAATTCTTACGGTGGTTCGTTCAAGATCTCTTTTCCTTATCAATTTATTCATTTTTTTCAATTCTACTAGTGGTTCGTCAAAGACCTTCTCGAGTTTACGCGATATATATCTTAATCCTTTCTTCGAGAATAAGTAGTATGCCAAATCAGTTTGCTCGTCATCAATTTAATTGGTGAAGGATAAGCATAATATAATTCTTATTCTTGTTTCATCCTAATGATTAATTCTTTATTCCGGAGGTCCTTCAAATTCTTGTTTTCATTTGTTTCATTTTATCTTTTTCCCGGGGTTCCAACCTCTTTCAACTATGTAATCACGGAGATCTATCTAAATCATTACAAGGGTTCACCTTGTGTTTTCAACTTCTCCTTCTTTTCGTTATTCTTTTGTTACCGGAGTTTCTTCTTGAAGGTTCTACATGATGGTTCTTCAAGGATTTAACTCCTTCTCAAAGTTTTCATCCAAATTCTTTTCACAGAAGCTCAAGTTTTCTTCATCTTGCAATCCGGAGTGCATTTCTTTCTACCATATCATTGGAGGTGGTATTATGTCATTCTTGATAATTTGAATTCATGTTTCTTCATTCACATGTTGTCATGAATGAGATATTTCAAATCCATCAATCTCGTCATTGGAGTTATCTTGGATTATATTTCACCTAAAGCCTTCCCTAAGGATTGTTGCTATCTATGGTGTTTAGAAATGACCCAAGTTATTCATTTATCCTCCCGGTGAAATAAGTTTCTCGTCTCCTCGTTCATATCAATCCAATTCTTCTTCCCGTGAGTGGCAGGTTGTCATATCATAATTTGAGATGTATTCCATAAGACCATAACAAGCTTATTCATTTTGTTGTTGGTTTTCCAACAACTCCGTTCTAGCTTTGGCTGTAAGCGTGCTCTCGTTTTCCCTTCGTTCATTCCATTCTTACTTTTGTTCCGGAGGCATTGTGTTGTTGCTCTCTGCAACCCATCTTCTTGTTTTGTCAGGATCGTGTTCTTTTCATGCCTATCCATTTAACTGGAGTGTCGTGTCCTCTGCTCAAGTTCTTTTCACCGTATCAAGTCTTGCATAACTTCTTAACAGGAGTGCTTTCAATATATATCTTGCCCTTCAACCTCGAGGTTTTTTTCGCAATGTTCTTTGTCCCTCCTTGCTAACGGAGTGTTTTCAACTTTGTTCACCTTCGTTGTATTCGTTCTTAAATTTGTTCAACCTCTCAAGGTTATTTGGTTTCACTCGTTTGTCAAAGAAGCAACTTAGTTTTACCTCTTCTCTTTCTCTTCTGTTTCCCCTCCGGTGCCATTCTAGATCTCGGGACGAGATCCTCTCGTAGTGGTGGAGTGTTGTAACGCCCCGAGACCGATGTGCCAGGTGTCGTGCAGTTATTCACTGTTGTTTCCATGTCATTGCTTGCATGTCATGCATTGCATATCATGTCATCATGTGCATTTCTTTTGCATACGTGTTCGTCTCATGCATCCAAGCTTTTTCCCCATTGTCCGTTTTGCATTCCGGCTCTTCGTTCTCCTCCGGTGGTCATTTCTACCTTTCTCTTGTGCGGGGGATTAAACATTTCCGGATTGGACCGAGACTTGCCTAGCAGCCTTGGTTTACTACCGATAGACCGCATGTCAAGTTTCGTATCATTTGGACTTCGTTTGATACTCCAACGGTTAACCGAGGGACCGAAAAGGCCTCGTGTGTGTTGCAGCCCAACACCCCTCCAATTTGGCCCAAAACCCACCTAACTATGCTCCATCTTCTAGATCGTTCAATCACGATTGCGGGGCCGAAAACCACACCTCATTTGGACTCTCCTAGCTCCCTCTATGCCTATAAATAGACCCCTTCCCCGAAATCAGGATCCCCCTCGTCCAAACCCTAGAAATCGCCTCCGCGCCGGCCGGACACGTCCGTCCGGGCCGGACACGTCCGCCGCCGTGCCCCAGCCTCCGCCGCCTGCCACCTGTCCCGCCGCCACCCGCGCCCGCTCCAGCCCGCTCCAGCCCGGGAGAGCCCCCGCGGCCCATCCCGCCGCCGCCGCCGCACGGGAGCAGCCCGCCCGCGGTCGCCTCGCCGCGCCGCCTCCGCCGTTCCCCGCGCCGCCGCCCGGACTTGAACGGCGCCCGCGCCGACCGGAGCAGCCCGCTCGCCGGCGTGCACTTCCTCCGCAGCGGCCGGTCCGCGGCCCGCCGCCCGAGGAGCCGCCCCTCGTCGCCGGCCGCCGTCTCCGCCGCCCCTCGCCTCGGCCTCACCTCCTCACTGCCGGATCCAGCCACCTCCCGGCGCACCGGAGCTCCGGCAAACAGTGTCTCCGGCGACCTCGTTTTCCGCGCACGATCTGGATCCGGGTCTGATCTTGAGGTTGACCTAATTTTTGCCCGAAACCCTAATTTTCATGCGTACTTTGACCTGTGATAACTTTTCATCCGTAGCTCCGATTTGGGCATATAGCATATCAAAATGTTCATCTCAGAGAGTACATCATTTCATTCCATTGCATCATTTTCATTTGAGTTCATCTTGATGCCCAAAATGCTGTTAGAAGAGGGCTACTTGAGTTAATTGTCAGATCTGCTACTCCATTTAGATTTTTGTCATTTTTGCCATGATTAATGTGTGCATGCTATGCCCTGATGCTCTACATGTGTTTTGTTAAGGGTTTTGTCATCTTTCCAGAGGTGCAACCCATGTATTTTTGTGATGTGTGTGGTGACTAGTGCAAGCTTGCAAAGTGGTGCACTTGCTAATTCTGTTTTTAGGGACTTAGTGATTTCACTAAGTCCTGGAGCTGTTTATCTCATGATGCCATATGTTCTTGTTGTTTTCTAGTGATCCGTGCCTCTTTTGAGGATGATCAGTAATGATATTTTGTTAATATTGTAGTTCTCTATCCATCCATGTCTTTGTTTGAAATTATGGAGCACCCTAGCTTGAGTCAATCGAGCTCTACTTTTGCTACTTTGTGAATCTGGGCAGATTATCAACTTGTTTGCAATTTTGCCGGTGATGTTGTAGTTGATCCGTGCATGCTATGCTATTGTTCTTGCCATGTCTAGCTTGCATTTTGTGCCTTATTGATAGGCGTATGCTTGTCTTGCCATGAGTTTCACCGTAGTGAGTGCATCGAGCTCGTAAACATGACTACTTGAGTTATATTTCAGCATGTGTCAGTTTTTCACTAAGTCTGAAAACTGATTATGTTTTTGCTATGTTCACATGCTTGCAATTGTATTTTCTGATCCCTTTTGGCTCAAGGTCACTAAGGGACTTTTGTTAAGCTCTTTGAGTAGCTCCATGCCATGCTTTACTTTGCCATGTTCAGATCCTGTAACATGTAGTTTGGTTGCTCCGAAGAGTGCTACCTGATCTGAAATTCCACACAAGTGTTAATTTCACTAAGTCTGAGATATGTTTGTCATATGCATTTTTGCCATGCTTGTTTGAACCTGTTAATGGATGAATTGGCCGTAGCTCAGTGCTAGACTTTTGTTAAGCATCTTGTGTGCATCTCTGCCATGTATTTTGTTGTCATGTTTGGGTGTTGTAGCATGTTCGTCTCATTGCATTTAGTTGGCTACTTGCTGTAAATCGCAGACCGGTGTCATTTTTGAATCGCTTGCCATTTCCAAACCGTAACTCCGGTTCCGGCGTTCTTTATATCGTTTTCAAGTGATTTCATCTAATCTTTCCAGTGGCACACTTGGTTTTCCATGTTGAGTCCAGGTTCATGCATTTCCTGTCATATCTTGCATTTTGCATCCCGCATCGCATTCCGCATAGCATATCATCATTGCATCATATTGCTTGGTCTTGCACGTGGTTGATTGTATCATTGTTGCTTATTTGTCTTGTTTGGGTAGAGCAGGGAGACGAGTTCTCTAACGAGGAGCCCGTTGAGTTTGCTTTTGAGGATCCAGTCAACTCTGACAACTATGCAGGCAAGATGATCATACCCTCGAAATCACTACTATCTTTGCTATGCTAGTTTGCTCGCTCTTTTGCTATGCCAATGCTATGATGCCTACCACTTGCTTGCAAGCCTCCCAAATTGCCATGTCAAACCTCTAACCCACCTTGTCCTAGCAAACCGTTGATTGGCTATGTTACCGCTTTGCTCAGCCCCTCTTATAGCGTTGCTAGTTGCAGGTGAAGATTGGAGGCCGTTCCTTGTTGGAACAATTATTTACTTGTTGGGATATCATTATATTATCTTGCTATCTTAATGCATCTATATACTTGGTAAAGGGTGGAAGGCTCGGCCTCTCGCCTAGTGTTTTGTTCCACTCTTGCCGCCCTAGTTTCCGTCATATCGGTGTTATGTTCCCGGATTTTGCGTTCCTTACGCGGTTGGGTTATAATGGGAACCCCTTGATAGTTCGCCTTGATTAAAGCTTTTCCAGCAATGCCCAACCTTGGTTTTACCATTTGCCACCTAGCCTTTTCTTTCCCTTGGGTTCTGCAGACTCAAGGGTCATCTTATTTTAACCCCCCCGGGCCAGTGCTCCTCTGAGTGTTGGTCCAAACTAGAGCCCCTTGCAGCGCCACCTCGGGGAAACTCGAGGGCTGGTTTTAGTTGTACAGATTGCTTATCTGAGTGTGCCCTGAGAAAGAGATATGTGCAGCTCCTATTGGGATTTGTCGGCACATTCGGGCGGTGTTGCTGGTCTTGTTTTAACCTGTCGAAGTGTCTTGAGTTACCGAGATACCGAGTCTGATCGGAACGTCTTGGAAGGAGGTCTATTCCTTCGTTGATCGTGAGAGCTTGTCATGGGCTAAGTTGGGACTCCCCTGCAGGGATTAGAACTTTCGAAAGTCGTGCCCGCGGTTATGGGCAGATGGGAATTTGTTAATGTCCAGTTGTAGATAACTTGAACCTTAACTTAATTAAAATGAATCAACTGAGTGTGTTACCGTGATGGCCTCTTCTCGGCTGAGTCCGGGAAGTGGACACGGTGTTGGAGTAATGTTTGCGCAGGTTGTTCTCTAGTTTCTCGCTCGCGCTTTGCGTCCTCTTCTCACTCTCTTTTGCGAATAAGTTAGCCACCATACTTGCTAGTCGCTTGCTGCAGCTCCACTTATATTTACCTTGCCATACCTATAAGCTTAAATAGTCTTGATCGCGAGGGTGCGAGATTGCTGAGTCCCTGTGGCTCACAGATTACTATTACACCAGATGCAGGGCCTGATGATTTCGCTCCAGGAGACGCGTATGAGCTCAAGTGGGAGTTTGACGAAGACTCTCAACGTTACTATGTTTCCTTTCCCGATGATCAGTAGTGGTGCCCAGTTGGGGGTGATTGGGACCGTGTCGCTTGTTGGGTTATCTTTTATTTTGGCGCCGTAGTCGGGCCATGAGTGTTTGGATGATGTAATGTTATTTATGTACTTGATTGACGTGGCGAGTGTAAGCCAACTATGTTATCTCCCCTTTATTATTTATATTACATGGGATGTTGTGAAGATTGCCTAACTTGCGACATATGCCTTCAATGCGATTATGCCTCTAAGTCGTGCCTCGACACGTGGGAGATATAGTCGCATCGAGGGTGTTACAATAGGGCTGCATTTCGTACACTCCCTCCACATCGTGCAGAAAATGTTCTTGATATTGTGCACACTGATGTTTGCTCCATGAATGGAAAATCTCATGGTGGAGCATTATACTTTGTGACTTTTATTGATGACCATTCCAGAAAGGTTTTTGTGTATGTGCTGAAACACAAATACCAGACGCTTGAAGCCTTCAAGGAGTTCCATGCCAAGGTTGAAAGAGAAACTGGCAAGAAATTGAAGTGCGTGAGATCAGACAATGGTGGTGAATACAGAGGTCCTTTTGAGAGGTATTGCAGAAATGTTGGTATCAGGCTTGAGAAGAGTCCACCAAAGACACCCCAGCTCAATGGTCTTGCAAAGAGAATGAACAGGACGCTCACAGAGAGGGTCACAGCTATGCTCTCTCATGCTCATTTACCTAATTCATTTTGGGCTGAAGCATTGATGAATGCTATGTATGTGGTTAACCTATCTCCCTCAGTTCCTCTTGCAGGTGATATTCCTCAGAGAGTTTGGTCAGGGAAGGAGGTATCATACAAGCACTTGAAGGTCTTTGGTTGCAGGGCATTTATACATGTTCCAAGGGACGAGAGATCGAAGCTTTATAGCAAGACAAAGCAGTGCATTTACCTCAGCCAACCAAGTGAAGAGTTTGGCTACAAGTTGTGGGATCCAGTAAATAGGAAGATTGTGAGAAGCCGAGATGTGGTGTTCATTGAAGATGAAACAATAAAAGATATTGGGAAACCAGAGAAGCCAATGACCAACACACCTCAGGTTGACATGGATCCAATCCCTCCTCCTCTTGTGCATGACAATCATGGGGGAGATGATGACACTGAAGACATTGGAGATGCAACTGATCAAGGCAGTACAAGTCAAAGTGGCGAGCAGCCATCAAGTGATGATGACGATGAAGTTAGTAATGATGATGCCAAGGAAAATCCACCTGATTCACCACCAGTGCAGCAACAAAGAAGAAGTGAAAGAGGTCACATTCCTTCTTATAAATATCCACCACATCAATATGTGTTGATGACAAATGCCGGTGAGCCCTCATGCTATGAGGAGGAAATGTCTGACGAGAACAATGAAGAATGATCAGAAGCCATGCAGGATGAGATGAATTCCCTGTATGAGAATGATACTTTTGAGTTGGTGAAACTGCCAAAGGGCAAGAAAGCACTCAAGAACAAGTGGGTGTACAGAGTGAAGACTGAAGAAAACACCTCACATCCAAGGTACAAGGCCAGATTGGTTGTGAAAGGATTCAGTCAGAAAAAGGGCATTGATTATAGTGAGATATTCTCTCCAGTGGTCAAGATGTCTTTGATCCGAGTTATTCTTGGCATGGTTGCCACCATGGACTTGGAAATTGAACAGCTTGATGTGAAGACTACATTCTTACATGGTGACCTAGAGGAGGAGATATACATGGAGCAGCCAGAGGGATTCATGGTTGCAGGCAAGGAGCACTTAGTTTGCAAATTGAAGAAGAGCTTGTATGGCTTGAAGCAAGCTCCTCAGCAGTGGTACAAGAAGTTTGAGTGTTTTATGACTGGGCTTGGTTACCATAAAGCACAACCTGACCATTGTGTCTTTATGAAGAGGTACGCCGAGGGTGACTTCATTATTCTCTTGTTATATGTTGATGATATGCTGATTGTTGGAAATGGCACAAAGAGGATTGCTCTCCTTAAGAAGGCATTGAGTAAATCATTTGCCATGAAGGATTTAGGACCTGCTAAGCAAATACTTGGCATGAAGATCTCCTGTGATAGATCAAAGAAGCTGCTTTGGCTCTCACAGGAAAGATATATTGAGAAGGTACTTGAAAGGTTCAATATGAAAGATGCAAAATCTGTTATCTCTCCGCTTGCAGGCCATCACAAACTGAATTCAAAACAATTTCCTACAAGCAAGAAGGAGAAAGGAGAAATGAGGAAAGTACCTTACCAATCTGCTGTGGGCAGTTTGATGTATGCCATATTGCCATGGTATGCACTAGGCCTGACATTGCCTATGTAGTTGGAGTTGTTAGCCGGTTCATGACAAATCCAGGTAAAGCTCACTGGGAAGCAGTGAAGTGGATTCTCAGGTATCTCAAGGGTACTTCTACATCTTGTCTATGCTTTGGAAATGGTGATCCTGTATTGCAGGGCTATACAGATGCATATTGCGCAGGTGACAAGGATCGTAGGAAGTCCACATCTGGATACCTGATGACTTATGTAGGGGGAGCAGTGTCATGGCAATCAAGATTGCAGAAATGTGTTTCTACATCAACTACAGAAGTTGAGTACATTGCAGCAGTTGATGCTGGCAAGAAAGTTTTGTGGATGAAGAACTTCTTGCGAGAGCTCGGCATGAAGCAAGAGAAGTATGTTCTGTTTTGTGACAGTCAGAGTGCTATTCATCTTGCCAAGAATTCAAGCTATCACTCTCGAACCAAGAACATTGATGTGAGGTACCATTGGATTCGAGATGTTGTGAGTTCCAAGTTGCTGAAACATGAGAACATCCATACCGATCACAATGGTTCGGATATGATGACCAAGATATTGCCAAATGAGAAGCTACAAGCATGTTGCAAGATAGCGGGGATGGCGGTGCCCCCTCATGAGTCGGAAGGGGGAGATTTGTTGGGATATCCTCCTCATGTGGGCTGTGAGGATATGACCATTTGAGGCCTTTTAGGCAGCCCAAAGAGGTGCATAAGCCCACTACCCATTAGGGTTATGACCTAGGATCATTTTGGACTTTGCACATGTGTGGATGGGGATGCTTTACCCTCCATCTAACAGCCACCACCAAGAGTGATGAAAATCAGTTCATCCTTCAAGAGAGAAGAAGAGAGAAAACCAAGAGAGCAAGGGAAGAAGAGGAAGATTGAAGGAAGAAGCAAGGGAGCTCCTCCCCAAGGTTGTGATGGTCCAGATCCACTACCTTGTCTCCTTCAAGCTTCAGTTCCACCATCTTTGGTGAGATTGTTCCAATCCCTAGTTCTTGAGCCCCAAATCTTGTTGTGTTCATCCAAGATTCAGAAATCTTGATGTATGAGATCCTCTAGTGCTTTCTAGAGAAGAACTTGTTGTATCCCATATTTGATAATAGTGGAAGAGGATTTGGGTGGCTTCGGCCCGTGGTTTTTCCCCTCAAGTTGAGGGGTTTTCCACGTAAAAATCTGGTGTCTCTTTGTTGATGCTTGGTGCTGTCCAGAAACTTACTCCTACCACAAGACACTAGGCCGAGGAGTGTCTTGCCTGCTGAGTAACATTTTCCGCCTCCATATATGCTGCTGCATATGTTTCCTTCCGTGCTAAGCAACGATCCTTGAATTAGTACATGATGTGGTGCTGAGATTACTTGTTTCCACTGCAGTTATCAGTTAACCACAAGTGCATTTGTGTGCTAATTCCCAACAGGTGTAAGGGATTTACAACTTTATTAGATCGATCTCATGGCAAATCTTTTGTTTACATTGTCTACTCAACAAGTCTCTTGCAGCGTTGCTCACCTCTTAGACACTTCCAATAGCAAGTTTATAAGTTGTGGTATGTCGTAAAGAGATGCTAAAAACCAGTACAAATTTCCGCAGCAACGCGCGGGGTATCCATTAGTTTTATTAAAACGAGGCAACAGAGTACACTTATCCTGTTTCCAGCGCTTGGGAACAAGCCACAACAGCCGAACCAGATTACAGAACTTAAGTTGAACTACTGCAACGAATAGCCACAATAGGATTTTTTAAGACAAAACCAAGCTAGCTATTACGTATCTATTTACTTACTGCTAGTTTTAAAGTTAGGACCTGTAGCCATATATTGGTTTCAGACTTCAGATTAATTTGGAGCTGCTGAAATGCCATCTGACCGGCTAATGCTCCATTTTAACGTTCTTTTTAGTTTGTTACAATGCCTCCTTTTTCATATTTTGAATGTGCCAGAGTTTCTAGTTGTTAAGATGAACTAGTATGTGGCATTTTTTTCAGCTTGTTACCATGCCTCCATATGTTGAGAAAATTACCAACGTTTTCCATTTTAGTAGTATCCTTCATTCACGAATTATGATTATTATTTTTTTATCAAGTCTATGTAATTCGAGATTAAATAAACAAACATGTTCCTGTTCCCAGGTAAAGAAATGATGCAATCGAAAATTGCTCCACGATTAGACACAACATATACAAAGGAGGCTTGTGACAGAGACCATTACACTGGCAGTATACATGGATCAACCACAGAGAGTCCATGGGATCCATCTTGGATTTTCATAGCAGCGCAATCTCATCAAGAAAACATCGACTGGAAAAGGATAGATGAGGTATGACCGCTACCGATCTGTATGTATGAATATGATCTTCCTGTCGTCTGGCCTCTATTTTATTTCCTTCCTTAGTACCAGTTGTCTCTTTAAAGACATTAGTTCTCTCTTCCAGTTGATGGACCCAAGAGCTGCTTGCATGGCCAAGTACTGTCCTAATGATATAATCATCCCAGACCCTACTCCCGAGGTGCTTTTCTCTTCTAATCGTCTTTTACAAAATTCATTCAGTTGACAAATCCTTCTGTCGTATCAGTTACTCCCTCATATAAGATGTTTTCAATATTTCAGTATGGACTACATACAGTCTGAAATAACTGAACAAACGCACTAAAATGTGTCTATATACATCCGATTCACAACAAGGTTAAAATATCTTACATTTGTGAATGGAGGGAGTATATCTTTTCTATCTCGCTGAATTTTAGTTAATTCCGCTGAGAACTGAATGTTTTCTTGTCATAAAATGCTTCTCAGTAGAGGATTTCTTTATTATGTGTATCTTATCATTTGGAGAACTGATTGCCTTTCTTCTCTTTCTTTTAACTATGAACGGATCGATCGATCTAGTTTGTGCAAAGTGCCTTCTATAATATGCTTGACGGTTTGGAGCTTGCACTGGAAAAGGATAGTGTCCGGTGCTTCCTCCGCTTGTTCGCGAAATCTCCCAATGCCATGGCATGGAATTTGAGCATAACCTCTGATACCTTGACCTGCATGGTCAGCCATAATGCCCTGCGATGCGCAAAGGTTGTGTTGCCGGGCAAGGCATCTTGGCTCAATGGTCACCATGCCAATCCCAACTGCATGAACCCGCACGGATACTTTCCAATCCATGGAGTTGCTGAACGGTTCTCTGTCAATATGATCAAGTTGCTCTTCCGCCATGGTGCTTTAGCCAAGGTACACACTCTCAGCGATGTTGTCATTCAGAATCTGCTCCCACTCCATGTTGCGGTCGAGAATACTTGCATGCATAAGTATCTGGAGGATAGTCTCCCTCCTATGCAGTATCATCGTGATTATATTTACAAACTTGTTCATCTGTTGTGCCTACTTGAAATGGTTTGTGTTAGTCCCTCTCTGCACAAAGCACTACTACTTTATCACCATGAAAAATAAAATTGTTTTTTACTGTTTTCTAATTTTAAAATTTAGGGACATGGAGTCATAGAATTGTATTAGCCAATATTTTGTTTCGCATGGAGATTGGTCCTAGTCCATACTGAATATGGTTAATTAAATGAAAAAGGTGATGAAATAGGCATTTATTCCGCTGATTGCTTCCATGCAAACTATGAAAGGTTTTTGTTCCTTCACCTTTTATTGGCCCAGAAGATCTTTTTGTTGGTGGCTCATGTCGGGTTTCGTCTCTAGCCTAGCCTGACTTTCTTGAGACTAAAAGGCTTTGCTGTTATTTTTGCAGAAGATCTTCCTCGATACGGTTAGGCTTGCTGGAAAAACAGATAATCTAGTTCATGAGATCTGGAACTACATTATGAATGGAAAGCTTGTTCAGGCTACAGTTTTACTACTCGCATCCCAAAATCAGATATGGAAGCATGATTGGTTTAATACTATCATGTATCATATATTCAGAAAAAACTTCTTTGATAAGCTTTGGGAATGGTGATAATGGTGAGGCACGGAAGCAGATGGAAGAAGTATTTCATCTTGTTAATATAATTTCCCGTGCTGGTGAAGCTCTTGATAAATATATCCAGGCACATTCAGAGGTGTTGGATAATTAGCAACTGAACTTTACTGAGGGCCAAAGGCCATTACATATAGATGTGTGTCAAAGTGCAGGAAACCCCTTATACAATGGGGATATACCGAAAAGAGACTATACACATCTAAACCCCCCTCTCAAACTCATGGTGGATCAACAACACTGAGTTTGGAGAGGAAAAAGGTATGCTGCGCTCGAGTCTGTGCCATCATGAAGAAGTCAGCCAACTGTAACTCAGAGGGCACATAGTGAAGAGCGAGAGTCTGATCCTGCACAGCAGCACACACAAAGTGGGCATCCACACCGATGTGCTTGGTGAGCTCATGCTTCACCGGGTCACGCGCAATACTGATAGCACCAGTGCTGTCTGACAATAAGGGAGTCGAGGTAGTAGAAGACACACCAAAATCCTCAAGTAACCATCATAACCAGATTACCTCAGCCGCCAACATAGCCATGGCCCGCAACTCAGCCTCTGTACTCGAGCGAGAAACTGCAGTCTATTTCTTTGTCTTCCAGGCAATAAGAGAGCCGCCAAGAAAGACATAGTAAGTAGACAGCGAGCGTCGATCAGAGGGATCACTAGCCCAGGTAGCATTAGAGTAGGCCTGGAGCTCAAGAGAGCTAGAGCAGGGAAATAAAAGACACTGAGAGATCGTGCCATGAAGATATCGTAGAACACGGAGGAGATGACTATAGTGGACAGAGGTGAGGGATGAAATAAACTGACTCAAGATGTGAATAGGATAGGAGATGTCAGGACGTGTAACAGCAAGATAGACAAGGCTACCAACGAGGTGACGATAGCGAGTGGGATTAGGAAGAGGGTCACCATCAGAGGCACGAAGCTGAACATTGAGCTCCATAGGAGTCACAACAGTGCAGTCATCACTGAGAGCAGCTCGAGCAAGAAGATCCTGAATATATTTCTCCTGAGAGATGTATAAGCCATCAGAGGTCGAGGAGATCTCAATCCCAAGAAAATAGGAAAGAGGACCAAGACCAGTCATGAGGAATTGGTCGTGAAGGCGGGCTTTAACAAAGGCAATGTAGTCAGAGTCGTCACCAGTGATGATCATGTCATCAACATAAAGAAGGAGAAGAGTCCGACCACGAGGAGACATGTGAACAAACAACGCAGGATCATGATCACTGGGCAAGAAACCAGCGGCAGTCACCACAGAGGCGAAGCGCTCAAACCAGGCGCGAGGGGCCTGTTTAAGACCATAGAGGGAGCGACGAACTCGACAGACCATACTGTCAGGAGCATAGTACCCCGGTGGTGGCTGCATGTAAACCTCCTCACGCAACTCACCATTGAGAAAGGCGTTCTGGATAGATAGACCACTGACAAACAGAAGCCACAGCAAGGAGAGTGCAGACTATGGTCATGTGAGTCACAGGAGCGAATGTCTCATCATAATCGCATCCCTGCTCCTGCTGGAAACCACGGGCCACAAGACGAGCTTTGTAGCGTTCAAGAGAACCATCGGAGCGAGTCTTAATCTTGTAGACCCACTTGCAGGTGATGGGACGAACACCGGAAGGGAGGGAAACCAGCTCCCATGTGCCAGAGCGCTCAAGGACAGCAAGCTCTTCGGCCATCGCAAGCTGCCATTCAGGTTGAGTCATGGCAGTTCGATAGGAAGTGGTCTCAGCAATGATAGAGAGACCATACCGATCAGGAGAGTAGCGATCAGGCGGGGGGCGAGGCCGCGCCCAAAGGTTGTGAACCGGGGTAGGTGTGAGGGGAGGTGCACTAGAGGAGACAACCTCATGACGAGGGTGACGAGAATAGTGGAGAGGGAATGGTGAGAGAGGGCGACGGACTGGAGATGATGGTGGAGAGGTGGAGGAGGAGGATGGAGAAGATGGGGTTGGTGGTGAATGAGAAGGAATGAGAGGTGCTAGAGGAAGAGGTGACACGGGAGGCACATATAGCAGGGTGTATCGGGAAGGAGAAGGAAAGAAAGAGCGTCCACAGATAAACTCGAGGAAGAAGGATGTGGGTAGTAGGAACAAGACTCGTCAAACGTCACATCATGCGAGAAGCGCAAGCGACGACCCACAGGATCCCAACATTGATAGCCCTTGTGCTCATCACTATAACCAAGGAAAACACACTCAACCGACTGAGCAGTTAGTTTGGTGCGTTCTCGGGGGGGCAAGAAGAACATAGCACACACACATCCAAACATACAGAGAGCAGAGTAGTTAGGAGAGCGACCAGTGAGACACTCCAGAGGCATACCACCCTGCAGAGCAGTCGATGGTTGAATGTTGATGAGATAGGTGGATGCAAAAATAGCCTCAACCCAAAAATGGGGTGGAAGATTAGCAGCAATCATCAGCGCACGAGCCGTCACAAGAAAATGACGATGCTTACGTTCGGCAACGCCATTCTGAGCATGAGCACTAGGACATGAGAACTGGGCAAGAGTACCCTGTTCCGCGAGAAAACCATGCAACACCTGAGAGATATACTCTCCAGCAGAGTCAGCACGAAAGGTATGAATGGGTGTGGAAAACTGAGTGTGAACCATGGCAGCAAAACGTTTGTATATAGGGAGAACCTCACTACGAGATTTCATGAAGTAGAGCCAAGTGTAGCGAGAGAAATCATCAATAAACAAAACATAGTAGCGATGGCCACCTTTCGAATCAAAGGGAGCAGGACCCCAGACATCAGAGTGAACTAAGTCAAAAGGACGCTGAGATACAGACTCACTAGTAGGATAAGGTAACCGAGTCTGTTTGCCAAGTCTGCAACCATTACAATGTAAGGAGACATCTCCAAATACAGACCCTACGAGGCCCTGACGAACTAACAAAGATAAGCGAGCGCCACAGATGTGACCAAGACGATGATGCCACTGCT
Organism: Triticum aestivum; assembly: GCF_018294505.1. NCBI lineage: Eukaryota > Viridiplantae > Streptophyta > Magnoliopsida > Poales > Poaceae > Triticum > Triticum aestivum. The sequence goes on from NC_057800.1 coordinate 698,946,152, forward strand.
GGAATGATGCAGACAAGGAGGCAGCAAGAGCATGGGAGTTGGCAGAAGTGGTGGCAGCGGAAGGAACACAAAGCCAGTCAACCTCCCAAAGGCCCTCTGACTCACGGCGCCGGGGGCCAGCACCAACCAAAGCCTTGGTGCGGCGATCCTGAATGGATCAAGAGTCGGTATCAAGAATGACACGACAACCAGAATCAGTGAGTTGGGCAATAGAAAAAAGATTCATGGTAAGGCGAGGAACATGGGAAACACTAGGAACAGAAAAGGATGGAGTGGACAGAAGACCATGACTAGCAACAGGAAGAGGTGTGCCATCGGCGGTAAAAACATTAACAGGGGAATCAAGAGGTCGGGGAGAAGACAGCATAGAAGAATCAGAAGACATATGAAAGGAGGCTCCAGAATCCAGAACCCACGAGGATGTACCTGACTGTGTAGAGGCCTGCGGTGGTGAAGGAGGGGATGCAGTCATAGCAGCAACTGAAATAGTCGACAAGGAGCTGGAGGAGGCAAGAAGATGCTTGAGGCGTATAATGTCCTGGTCAGTGAGCGACGAAGTCGAGGAAGATGCAGGATGGCCATTGGAAGAGGAGCGCCTCTGGTCTCGCTTCTTCTGGCGACAATCATACTCTGGGTGACCTGACTGGCAGCAGTAACCATAGAAAGTTTCACGGCGTGACGTGCTCTTCTCAGCATAAAGAGGATGGCTCACCCCCTCTGAAGGAGTGGGCAGGAGCGGTGGAGTAGTGAGGCGAGCAGATGACACAGGAGCCCGAGTGGCCAACACTGAAGGAACCACAAGTAACCCAGCAGAGCGAAGGCGGATCTCCTTAGCACGAAGCTCAGCAAGTACCTCCGAGATAGGAACACGACCACGAGCAAGTAGGTAAGCACATCAAGGCTCGAACTCAGAGCGGAAACGAGATAAGAACTCATGAACCCGCTGAAACTCCAAATCCGACCGTGTTGTCTGACAGCAACGACAAGTTCCACAAACAACTATCCAAAGAGAGTCACGCTGACGCCAGATGGAAGAGCACTGTGAATAGAACTCATCAACAGAGGAATCACCTTGCTAAAGGGCGTGCTCTTAACGCACCACAGATAGGTAGAGAGCATCACCAGAAGATTGATAGCGCTGATAGAGGTAAGACCACATCGCTGCAACTGTGCCAAGTCCCATGAACTCTGAGGCAAACTGAGGAAGGACACTCGCAGTGAGAACAGCAGCAGCACGAGCATCATCATTGCACCACTGAGTGTAGGCAGACAGATCATCACGGTACACAAAAAGAGCATCTGAATAAGCTAATACCTGCTGGTCATAAGCGTCAACTACAGCATCATCGAGAGCCTTGGCTGCATCCTAGTCATCCTGAGAAGCATCAACAGCAAGTACCGGCAGCACCGGTGGGATTGGGACCACAGGCGCAACAGGGTATGGCAGACAAGGGACCTCGCCAGAGAGAACACCCCACAGAAGAAGGCCACGCATGTGAATATGCATGAAGCCCACAAACTCAGCATAGTTGGTGCCATTGAAGATCACCGAGCACCTAGGAACACCGACATAGCCGGAAGAAGACATAACTCCTTCCTCCTTTTTTGGAGTCAACGGATGCAGATACTCGATCTGGATCGAGAGAGAATGGGAAGGGGCGCACTGGACATCGCTAACCAGAGGCAGGGATGGGATCTGGATCAATCCAAAATAGGATCGAGATCCCGCGGCTCCCGCAGCTGCTGGACGAGGCGACCAGGCGGGGCAGCACCGAGCGGGCAGCGCCCGCAGCTGCCGTGCGAGGCGGCCGAGCGGGACATCAGCGACCGCGCAGCTGAGGGGGACAGGCTGGACATTAGCGCCCGCAGCCGAGCAGGACGGGCCAGACGAGGCAGTGTCGAGCGGGACAGCAACGCTCACAGCCGAGCGGGACGGGCCGGTCAAGGCAGCGTCGAGTAGGGCGGCGGCCGGACAAGGGGGGAAGCAGTAGACCCGGGCCAGAGGGACAACGGCCGGACAACCGGAGAGGCAGCGGCCGGACGGCCGGAGACGAGCAGGCTAGGAACGAGGCGCACAGAGTTGCAGCGTGAGGGGGGAAGGGGCTAGCCTAACATCTGATACCATATTGGATAATTAGCAACTGAACTTTACTAAGGGCCAAAGGCCATTACATATACATGTGTGTCAAAGTGCAGGAAACCCCTTATACAATGGGGATATACCGAAAAGAGAATATACACATCTAACAAGAGGTACCACAACTTTCTGTATATTGCAGTTACAGTGACACTTGGCCTTTCACTACATTACAGGGCTGAGTTAGCTATCTGATTAGATGCAATTACTTGGGGCACACTGTATGTCCCTGGGGATGTTTTGATTCAGTTCAACACAACCAATGAACCCTGTTGGATGCAGTTAAAGACTTTGACCTTACACTCTATTTTTCTGTTAGTCTGTTAAAAGGCCATGATGCATATGTAATTTACAAAACGCACGCTTTTATTCAATTTGAATGCAAACTGTCCCATATCTTTCAGTTTCATATTGTATAGTTAAGGGCAAAGTTCCTCTTAAGGGTGGTTTAAGTGTCGCTTACACGACCCTTCTTGTTGTCATCTCTTTGCTTTGATTATATGATTGTCCATCATCATATAGTTTCCATTTTCCCTATCATCAATATATAAATTACTTTTATGTTATAGTTTCTCTTTTCCCTTCTCCTCTAGCTCACACAACATCTTAAATGACACCCAAGTGTCACACACGGAGGTCCTTGAACATGTCTCAACTATACTGACGGGTTTTGGATTTTTTCCCAGGAGAAGACTCTATTAACGTTGGAAACCTGTGTTGCTCTTTTTTCTTTGCTCAAGTATAACAGTTACAAAATTACAAATACATGGTTTGTTTGCCGATCATTTAATCATTTCTTCAATTTGGTTCTTGTAGCCGCCCTTATGACTACAAGGTTTCTGTAAGGGGGTTACATGGCAAAGGTATGTGGGCTGATTATTCAGGTAAATGTATCTGTGTTTTTCAGAATAGAGCCCTGATTACCGTTTTGTCATGGACATCAGGGAATGTGGATGGAACCAAGGAGCTTACAGAAATGCCTTATCTGCATCCTGCAGAGCAGAAGGTAAATATATTCGAACGTTATGATTTACCAATGAGTTTTTTCTTTAACACGGAAAGGTAATGTAGATTGGCAAGAAACATCTGTCGGTGTTCTGGGAACGGGGATCCCCAGACTTGCCTGCCTGCGGCCCGCTGCGTGGCTAAGCCAGCAGGCCGTACGGCCCATCTTCATCAACAAGGCATCCAAGACCCTCGCGAGGGGGCCAAGCCTCGCGAGATGGATGACACAAGACCTCCTCTGGAGTGTCCTAGTCAGGTAGGCTCACAAGGAGCGGAGATATCAAGGCGAGGCAAACCACATGAGGCTCTCATGACGTGAGCCATGACGATCGGCACCAGGCGGGCACCAAGCAGGCGCCAGCATGCGCAGCGTCCTTGTTTCCTCTTTGGTGCTAAGGAGGCCTATGCAGGCGAGGAGTACCGAGGTATCAGACAAAGGTTTCCATATCGGTGCAACAAGACCAGGACCAGAAGGATGACAAGACAGAGGTCATCGTGGAGCCCAAGACGGTGTCACCACCAGAGCCTTTCGCAGGTGGAGACCGCCTTTGTCAGGATAGCTTGTACTAGCCACCCCCTTCAAATTTTCCCACCGTTGTTGGCTCCCTTCCCGCTCAATATTTGGGAAGGGGACTAGGGCCTTTATAAATAGGACTAGCCACCACCATAGGCAAGGTAGGACCATTTTAGACCTTCCAGAACTACACAAGTTAGCCATGCACAAGAACACCTCAACCTCAGGAGGCTGTTCTTCCCATTGTATTGTTCATCCTCAGCCCTAGAGGCAACCCACCACCACCACACTGGAGTAGGGTATTACACCACAACGGTGGCCCGAACCAGTATAAATTTCTGTCTTTCTATGTTGCGAGTTCGTCGAGTTCGTCCGCGAGATCTTAGCGAGTTAGGGCGTAGATCGGTGGGAGGAAAAGACTTCGTGCGCACCCCAGTGTTCGAACCTTAAGGGTTTGCCAGAACCCCACATCCAACATTTGGCGCACCAGGTAGGGGTGCACCGGAGCTTCTTCTCTGCCAATCGACTTGCAGACGCTCCGCGGCCGCGATGTCCGACGACCCAGGAGCTGACTCCGACCGCTGGGCAGCCTGGCCAGCCCGGTCGGCGCCGCTCGCCTATGAAGACCTCAACCCCGCGCTCCAGGTGGCACGAGCACCGTCCAATCCTGCGAGGCGTGGGCGATGCGGCCAGTCGTCGCCTACCCTCACTCCACGGCAGGTGCGAGTCGCTACCAGAGCAGCAAGCCATGCTGCAGCGACGGCCCACACTCACGGCGGGGACAGGCGAACACGCGGGGAGCACTCACCGTGGCAAGGGAGCTGCTGCGGTGCCGGCTGATGGAAAGCGGCTGGGACGCGCTGCTGGAACGCGTTGCCGAGCTGCTGGACGCGACGGCCTCGGGAGCCCCGCCCTTCTGCCATCAGCTCCCTCCTCAGGCTGCTGCGGGGATCCACGGCGGACCACGCCACCACCACGCGTCGTCAGGTGCGCCAGGGGACTTCGTCAACACCAGCATGGCCGGCGGCACTGGGGGCCCTGCCGCCCCCATGCCGCCCGCAACAAGCATGAGTACGAGTGTCGCCTTCCATGGCCCAAGTGGGACGCCGCGCTATCACCCCCAGGACGTCATGCTGGGCCGGGCGACATGGAGTGTGGGGCACCATGGCGAGGTGTTCGGAGTAACAGCCCCGGAAGCCTACGTGCCCCGCATGACGGATCAGGAGTACACACCGAAGGACGACCCAGACTCGTTCGTTGGAGAAGATTGGGAAGAAGGGACGCTAAGAGTCAAAGCCTTCCAGGAGCTGTCAGAGAACCACCACGACCGCGTGTGCGACGACCACTACAGGGTATCCCTAATCCCTCAGGAGAAAGCTTACGCTAACCATGAGTCGCTGGAGGAACAGATCACCGCAACGGCCGGCGGCCCCAGCTCGACGGCCCCCTGACGGCGGGAGGATCGCGCTGGGGGTTGTAGGAGAGGGGTCGGGAGCCAGGCCCCTCCCCAAGGCGCGCGAAGCAAGGGGACACCCGGAGGTAGGCCCTCTGCCTAGGAGGCTTCGACAACCCTTCCCCCGGCAGAGGACCTGTGGTCGCCGAGGGAACCGTTGGCGTCCCCTTTCCCTCTTTTGTGTCGTCCTGGTGACCGGTCGGCTCAAAGGAGGGCGAGGGTGGCGCAAGGCGGGGACCTCGTCTGGCGATATGAAGCAAGGCATGTACCTGTGAAAAAGGCCCGGTGCCTGTGAAGGTCGCCACCCGTGACACTCTCACGTAATAATGAGTTGGGGTTGTACACGCCCCGGAGTCTCAGGAGGGCCGGCCTCATGCCCTGGGGCTCCCTTCCACGCCTAGTGGCAGCACTTAGCTCCACGCTGGTGAGAAGACTTGAAGACCGAAGACTAGACTAGGCGACGGACGTGGCTTTTTGCTTTGGATCTCTCTCTTTCTATGGTTTTGCTTTCTGGATCTGGATTTAAGTTGAAGCCGAATTTTTATCGATGCACGCGGGGGTGCCTTTTCTCGTTCGAGCGGTTTCTTGCCTTCTGGATCTCGTTTGGTTTGGGACTCATGTCCACCGCCTCTCCCTCGCAAGCTCCTCGCGAGCTGGACCGCGCGGAGCGCACACTCGTCAAGCATGCACGAGCACTGCGATAGGTGCTCACCTCTTATGGGCCCCCCTCAAACGGGGCGATAAGCTCCGTAGGATTCTCAGAAACTCGTCGCCGCACGACCCAGCCTGAAGCTGGCGCTGACTAAGGTAAACCACGATGGAAAACTCGCCCTGGCTCCACGAGTTCACGAGGGCACATACCCACATCGCACAGGAAAGTAATAACTACAATTTGCTTACATGAGGGGCTCCCCCTCTCAAAATGCTCTTACGAGTCTTCCAAGGGCCACGCCCGAGTTTTGCGTGCAGGATGAAACAATGGGAGAACATGGGATCAGCCCGAAACTGTTGAGGAACGTAGCATAAATTCAAAATTTTCCTACGTGTCACCAAGATCTATCTATGGAGTCATCTAGCAACGAGGGAGGAGTGGATCTACATACCCTTGTAGATCGCGCGCGGAAGCGTTCAAGAGAACGGGGTTGATGGAGTCGTACTCGTCGTGATCCAAATCACCGATGATCCTAGCGCCGAACGGACGGCACCTCCGCGTTCAACACACGTACGGAGCAGCGACGTCTCATCCTTCTTGATCCAGCAAGGGGGGAGGAGAGGTTGATGGAGATCCAGTAGCACGACGGCGTGGTGGTGGAAGTAGCGGGATTCCAACAGGGCTTCGCCAAGCGCTGCGGGAGGAGGGAGATGTGTCATGGGAGGGAGAGGGAGGCGCCAGGGCTTAGGTGTGGCTGCCCTCCCTTCCCCCCACTATATATAGGGCCAAGGGAGAGGGGGGGGGGGGGGGCGCAGCCTTGGCCCTTCCTCCAAGGAAGGGTGCGGCCAGGGAGGAGTCCATCCCCCCCCAAGGCACCTCGGAGGTGCCTTCCCCCTTTAGGACTCTTCCCTTCCCTCATCTCTTGGTAAATGGGCCTCTTGGGGCTGGTGCCCTTGGCCCATATAGGCCAAGGCGCACACCCTACAGCCCATGTGGCCCCCGGGGCAGGTGGACCCCCTTGGTGGACCCCCGGACCCCTTTCGGCACTCCCGGTACAATACCGATAATGCGTGAAACTTTTCCGGCGACCAAAACAAGACTTCCCATATATAAATCTTTACCTCCGGACCATTCCGGAACTCCTCGTGACGTCCGGGATCTCATCCGGGACTCCGAACAACTTTCGGGTTACCGCATACTAATATCTCTATAACCCTACCATCACCGAACCTTAAGTGTGTAGACCCTACGGGTTCGAGAGACATGCAGACATGACCGAGATGACTCTCCGGTCAATAACCAACAGCAGGATCTGGATACCCATGTTGGCTCCCACATGTTCCATGATGATCTCATCGGATGAACCACGATGTCAAGGACTTAATCAATCCCGTATACAATTCCCTTTGTCTAGCGGTACGATACTTCCCCGAGATTCGATCGTCGGTATCCCGATACCTTGTTCAATCTCGTTACCGGCAAGTCTCTTTACTCGTTTCGTAACACATCATCCCGTGATCAACTCCTTGATCACATTGTGCACATTATGATGATGTCCTACCGAGTGGGCCCAGAGATACCTCTCCGTTTACACGGAGTGACAAATCCCAGTCTCGATTCGTGCCAACCCAACAGACACTTTCGGAGATACCTGTAGTGTACCTTTATAGCCACCCAGTTACGTTGTGACGTTTGGCACACCCAAAGCACTCCTACGGTATCCGGGAGTTGCACAATCTCATGGTCTAAGGAAATGATACTTGACATTATAAAAGCTTTAGCATACGAACTACATGATCTTGTGCTAGGCTTAGGATTGGGTCTTTGTCCATCACATCATTCTCCTAATGATGTGATCCCGTTATCAATGACATCCAATGTCCATGGTCAGGAAACCGTAACCATCTATTGATCAACGAGCTAGTCAACTAGAGGCTTACTAGGGACATGGTGTTGTCTATGTATCCACACATGTATCTGAGTTTCCTATCAATACAATTCTAGCATGGATAATAAACGATTATCATGAACAAGGAAATATAATAATAACCAATTTATTATTGCCTCTAGGGCATATTTCCAACAGTCTCCCACTTGCACTAGAGTCAATAATCCAGTTCACATCGCTATGTGACTAACACTCGAGGTCACATCCCCATGTGACTAACACCCAAAGAGTTTACTAGAGTCAATAATCTAGTTCACATTACCATGTGATTAACACTCGATGAGTTCTGGGTTTGAACATGTTATGCTTGTGAGAGATGTTATAGTCAAGGGGTCTGAATCTTTCAGATCCATATGTACTTTGCAAATTTCTTATGTCATCTTGTAGATGCAACTACTACGCTACATTTGGAGCTATTCCAAATAACTGTTCTACTATACGAATCCAGTTTACTACTCAGAATAATCTGGATTAGTGTCAAAGTTTGCATCGGCGTAACCCTTTACGACGAACTCTTTTACCACCTCCATAATCGAGAAACATATCCTTATTCCTCTAAGGATAATTTAGACCACTATCTGGTGATCTACTCCTAGATTACCTTTGTACCCTCTTGCCAGATATGTGGCAAGGCACACATCAGGTGAGGTACTCAGCATGGCATACCGTATAGAGCCCATGACAAAAGCATAGGGGACGACCTTCGTCCTTCCTCTTTCTTCTGTCGTGGTCGAGCTTTAAGTCTTAACTTCATACCTTACAACTCAGGCAAGAACTCCTTCTTTGACTGGTCCATCTTGAACACCTTCAAGATCATGTCAAGGTATGTGCTCATTTGAAAGTACCATTAAGCGTTTTGATCTATCCTTATAGATCTTGATGCTCAATGTTCAAGTAGCTTAATCCAGGCTTTCCATTGAAAAACACTTTCCAAATAACCCTATATGCTTTCCAGAAATTCTACGTCATTTCTGATCAACAATATGTCAACATATATTTATCAGAAATTCTATAGTGCTCCCACTCACTTCTTTGGAAATACAAGTTTCTCATAAACTTTGTATACACCCAAAACTTTGATCATCTTATCAAAGCATACATTCCAGCTCCGAGATGCTTACTCCAGTCCTTAGAAGGATTGCTGGAGCTTTGCATACTTATTAGCATCTTTCAGGATTAACAAAACCTTCCGGTTGTATCACATACAACCTTTCCTCAAAAATCGTCGAGGAAACAATGGTTTTTGGCATCCTATCTACAAGATTTCACAAATAATGCAGTAATTGCTAATATAATTCCAAAAGACTCTTAGCATCGCTACGAGTGAGAAAGTCTCATCGCAGTCAACTCCTTGAACTTGTCGAAAAACATCTTAACGACAAGTCGAGCTTTCTTAATGGTGATACCTACCATCATTGTCCGTCTTCCTTTTAAAATCCATATTTATCTAACAGCCTTACGACCATCAAGTAGTTCTCCCAAAGTCTACACTTTGTTTTCATATATGGATCCTCTCTCGAATTATATGGCCTCGAGCCATTTTGGAATCCAGGCCCACCATCGCTTCTCCATAGCTCGTAGGTTCATTGTTGTCTAGCAACATGACTTCCAAGACAGGATTACGTACCACTCTGAAGTAGTACGCATCCTTGTCATCCCACGAGGTTTGGTAGTGACTTGATCTGAAGTTTCATGATCACTATCATAAGCTTCCACTTCAATTGGTGTAGGTGCCACAGGAACAACTCCCTGTGCCCTGCCACACACTAGTTGAAGAGACGGTTCAATAACCTCATCAAGTCTCCACCATCCTCCCACTCAATTCTTTCGAGAGAAACTTTTCCTCGAGAAAGGACCCGATTCTAGAAACAATCCCTTATTGCTTTCGGATCTAAGACAGGAGGTATACCCACTGTTTTGGGTGTCCTATGAAGATGCATTTATCCGCTTTGGGTTCGAGCTTATCAGCCTGAAACTTTTTCACATAAGTGTCCCAGCCCCAAACTTTTAAGAAATGACACCTTAGGTTTCTCTAAACCATAGTTCATATGGTGTCATCTCATCGGAATTACGTGGTGCCCTATTTAAAGTGAATGTGGTTGTCTTTAATGCCTAACCCATAAACTATCATGGTAATTCGATAAGAGACATCATGGTATGCATCATATCCAATAGGGTGCAGTTATGATGTTCGGACACACCATCACACTATGGTGTTCCAGGCTGTATTAGTTGTGAAACAATTTCCACAATGTCTTAATTCTGTGCCAAACTCGTAATTCAGATATTCATCTCTATGATCATATCATAGATATTTTATCCTCTTGTCACGAGATCTTTCAACTTCACCCTGAAATTACTTGAACCTTTCAATAATTCAGACTCGTGATTCATCAAGTAAATATACTCAACATCTACTCAAATCATCTGTGAAGTAAGAACATAACGATATCCACTACATGCCTCAGCACTCATTGGATTGCACACATCAAAATGTATTACTTCCAACAAGTTGCTTTCTAGTTCCATTTTACTGAAAACGAGGCTTTCAGTCATCTTGCCCATGTGGTATGATTTGCATGTCTCAAGTGATTCAAAATCAAGTGAGTCCAAACGGTCCATTTGCATGGAGTTTCTTCATGCATATACACCAATAGACATGGTTCGCATGTCTCAAACCTTTCAAAACAAGTGAGCTCAAAGATCCATCAACATGGAGCTTCTTCATGCGTTTTATACCGATATGACTTATGTGGCAGTGCCACAAGTAGGTGGTACTATCATTACTATCTTTTGGCATGAACATGTGTATCACTACGATGGAGATTCAATAAACCATTCATTTCAGGTGTAAGACCATTGAAGGTATTATTCAAATAAACAGAGTAACCATTATTCTCTTTAAATGAATAACCGTATTGCGATAGACATAATCCAATCATGTCTATGCTCAACGCAAACACCAATCTCGATGGTAGAGGGAGCGTACGATATTTGATCAACCTTGGAAATACTTCCAACACATATCGTCATCTCACCTTTAGCTAGTCTCCGTTTATTCCGTAGCTTTTATTTCGAGTTACTAACACTTAGCAACCGAACCGGTATCTAATACCCTGGTGCTACTAGGAGTACTAGTAAAGTACACATCACCATAATACATCCAATATACTTCTATCGACCTTGCCAGCCTTCTTACCTACCAAGTATCTAGGGTAATTCTACTCCAGTGGCTGTTCCCCTTATTACAGAAGCACTTAGTCTCGGGTTTGGGTTCAACCTTGGGTTTCTTCACTAGAGCAGCAGCTGAATTGCCGTTTCATGAAGTATCCCTTCTTGCCCTTGCCCTTCTTGAAACTAGTGGTTTCACCAACCATCAACAATTGATGCTCCTTCTTGATTTCTACTTTTGTGGTGTCAAACATCGCGAATATCTCAAGGATCATCATATATGTCCCTGATATATCATAGTTCATCACGAAGCTCAAGCAGCTTGGTGGTAATGACTTCGGAGAACCATCACTATTTCATCTGGAAGATCAACTCCCACTCGATTCAAGCGATTGTTGTACTCAGACAATCTGAGCACAAGTTCAACAATTGAGCTTTTCTCCCTTAGTTTGCAGGCTAAGAAAATCATTGGAGGTCTTATACCTCTTGATGTGGGCACGAGCCTGAAATCCCAATTTCAGCCCTCGCAACATCTCATATGTTTCACGACGTTTCAAAACATCTTCGGTGCCTCAACTCTAAGTCGTTTAACTGAACTATCACGTAGTTATCAAAATGTGTATGTCGGATGTTCGCAACATCCATAGACAACGTTCGAGGTTCAGCACACTGAGCGGTGCATTAAGGACATAAGCCTTCTATGAAGCAATGAGGACAAACCTCAGTTTACGGACCTAGTCCGCATAATTACTACTATCAACTTTCAACTAAATTTTCTCTAGGAACATATCTAAACAGTAGAACTGAAGCGCGAGCTACGACATAATTTGCGAAGACCTTTTGACTATGTTCAGGATAATTAAGTTCATCTTATGAAGTCCCACTCAGATAGACATCCCTCTAGTCATCTAAGTGATTACATGATCTGAGTCAACTAGGCCGTGTCCGATCATCACGTGAGCCGGACTAGTCAACATCGGTGAACATCTTCATGTTGATCGTATCTTGTATACGACTCATGCTCGACCTTTCGGTCTCTTGTGTTCCGAGGCCATGTCTGTACATGCTAGGCTCGTCAAGTTAACCTAAGTGTTTCGCATGTGTTCTGAGGCCATGTCTATACATGCTAGGCTCGTCAACACCCGTTGTATTCGAACGTAAGAATCTATCACACCCGATCATCACGTGGTGCTTCGAAACGACGAACTTTCGCAATGGTGCACAGTTAGGGGGAACACTTTCTTGAAATTTTAATGAGGGATCATCTTATTTACTACCGTCGTTCTAAGAAAATAAGATGTATAAACATGATAAACATCACATGCAATCAAATAGTGACATGATATGGCCATCATCACTTTGCTCCTTTTGATCTCCATCTTCGGGGCTCCATGATCATTATCGTCACCGGCATGACACCATGATCTCCATCATCATGATCTCCATCATCGTGTCTTCATGAAGTTGTCTCGCCAACTATTACTTCTACTACTACAGCTAACGGTTAGCAATAAAATAAAGTAATTACATGGCTTTGTTCAATGACACGCAGGTCATACAATAAATAAAGACAACTCCTATGGCTCCTGCCGGTTGTCATACTCATCGACATGCAAGTCGTGATTCCTATTACAAGAACATGATCAATCTCAGACATCACATATCATTCATCACATTCTTCTTGGCCATATCACATCACATAGCATACCTTGCAAAAACAAGTTAGACGTCCTCTAATTGTTGTTTGCATGTTTTACGTGGCTGCTATGGGTTTCTAGCAAGAACGTTTCTTACCTACGCAAAAACCACAACGTGATATGCCAATTTCTATTTACCCTTCATAAGGACCCTTTTCATCGAATCCGATCCGACTAAAGTGGGAGAGACAGACACCCGCTAGCCACCTTATGCATCTAGTGCATGTCAGTCAGTGGAACCAGTCTCACGTAAGAGTACGTGTAAGGTCGGTCCGGGCCGCTTCATCCCACAATGCCACGTGTAAGGTACGTGTAAGGAACGTAGCATAAATTCAAAAATTTCCTACGTGTCACCAAGATCTATCTATGGAGTCATATAGTAACGAGGGAGGAGTGGATCTACATACCCTTGTAGATCGCGCGCGGAAGCGTTCAAGAGAACGGGGTTGATGGAGTCGTACTCGTCGTGATCCAAATCACCGATGATCCTAGCGCCGAACGGACGGCACCTCCGCATTCAACACACGTACGGAGCAGCAACGTCTCCTCCTTCTTGATCCAGCAAGGGGGGAGGAGAGGTTGATGGAGATCCAGCAGCACGACGGCGTGGTGGTGGAAGTAGCGGGATTCCAACAGGGCTTCGCCAAGCGCTGCGGGAGGAGGGAGATGTGTCATGGGAGGGAGAGGGAGGCGCCAGGGCTTAGGTGTGGCTGCCCTCCCTTCCCCCCACTATATATAGGGCCAAGGGAGAGGGGGGGCACAGCCTTGGCCCTTCCTCCAAGGAAGGGTGCGGCCAGAGAGGAGTCCATCCCCCCCAAGGCACCTCGGAGGTGCCTTCCCCCTTTAGGACTCTTCCCTTCCCTCATCTCTTGGCGCATGGGCCTCTTGGGGCTGGTGCCCTTGGCCCATATAGGCCAAGGCGCACACCCCTACAGCCCATGTGGCCCCCGGGGCAGGTGGACCCCCTTGGTGGACCCTCGAACCCCTTTCAGCGCTCCCGGTACAATACCGATAATGCGCGAAACTTTTCCGGCGACCAAAACAAGACTTCCCATATATAAATCTTTACCGCCGGACCATTCCGGAACTCCTCGTGACGTCCGGGATCTCATCCGGGACTCCGAACAACTTTCGGGTTACCGCATACTAATATCTCTATAACCCTAGCGTCACCGAACCTTAAGTGTGTAGACCCTATGGGTTCGGGAGACATGCAGACATGACCGAGATGACTCTCCAGTCAATAACCAACAGCGGGATCTGGATACCCATGTTGGCTCCCACATGTTCCACGATGATCTCATCGGATGAACCACGATGTCAAGGACTTAATCAATCCCGTATACAATTCCCTTTGTCTAGCGGTATGATACTTGCCCGAGATTCGATTGTCGGTATCCTGATACCTTGTTCAATCTCGTTACCGGCAAGTCTCTTTACTCGTTTCGTAACACATCATCCCGTGATCAACTCCTTGATCACATTGTGCACATTATGATGATGTCCTACCGAGTGGGCCCAGAGATACCTCTCCGTTTACACGGAGTGACAAATCCCAGTCTCGATTCGTGCCAACCCAACAGACACTTTCGGAGATACCTGTAGTGTACCTTTATAGCCACCCAGTTACGTTGTGACGTTTGGCACACCCAAAGCACTCCTACGGTATCCGGGAGTTACACAATCTCATGGTCTAAGGAAATGATACTTGACATTATAAAAGCTTTAGCATACAAACTACATGATCTTGTGCTAGGCTTACGATTGGGTCTTTGTGCATCACATCATTCTCCTAATGATGTGATCCCGTTATCAATGACATCCAATGTCCATGGTCAGGAAACCGTAACCATCTATTGATCAACGAGCTAGTCAACTAGAGGCTTACTAGGGACATGGTGTTGTCTATGTATCCACACATGTATCTGAGTTTCCTATCAATACAATTCTAGCATGGATAATAAAAGATTATCATGAACAAGGAAATATAATAATAACCAATTTATTATTGCCTCTAGGGCATATTTCCAACAGAAACATCACTCGCTACATCACCCGCGGACGAGTCGCTCGCGTCGTCGTCGTCTTCGTCGGTGTCGTCGCCGTCGTCGGCGACGCCCCCATCGCCGTCGTCAACCACATCGCCTTCGTCTGCGACGACCACCGCGTCATCCTCTGAGGTGAAGGCCCTGATCAACGCGTCCACATGGTCCTCTACCCAACGCGCCAGGTCGTCCGGACGGCCGTGGATACGGGGGCAATGGCGGCGTCGAAGTCAAAGTTGGGGTCGGTGTTCAGAAGGTTGCTGAAGACATGGGAGAAAGCGCGCTCAAGAAAACCACAAACCCTTTCCTCCACAAGCTGGCGAGCCCTGGCAGATCGAGCCTCCAGGCGCGTCACCACCTCGGTAAAGAAGGTCAGGTGGCTGGCATAGTGATTCGAGTGAGGGGCCGGAGGATTCTCGTCGCAGATATAACCTATGGTGGTGTTGGCCCTGTTCCGGAGGCCTTGTAGCATAGGAGCATGCTCGCGCTCCAGCGTCCGGCGTAGGAGCACTTCCTCCCTGTTTCGCCGAGCGACGACCTCGGCGTCGTCAACTCGTTTCCGGAGGGAAAGCAGCTCGGCGCGGGCGGCAGCTGTGGCCTCCGCACGCCTCTCGGCCTCATCCAACCTAGGCCTGAGGGTGGTGGTCCTGCCCGCATCCTCTAGACCCGTGAGCTTCAGCTTCAAGTCATACCTGCCCTCCAGATCTGAACGAACCTCGGCCACCCGGCGATTGATCTCCTCCTCGACTCCGGCCTCGCGGGCCCCGACGGCGTCTTCTACTTGAGCAACTTGATGTTCCCTCATCTCCAGTCGCTCGAGCTCGAGGCTGTGCTCCACGGCTTCCAGGGCCAACGCCTCCTCGCGCTTCCGGACCTCCTCTTCCTTCGCAGGCGTCCCCCTCAGCGATGCAAGAGCGTCCCCGCGTGCTCCACCTGCTGCTCAAGGGACGCACTCCAGGCCTGGAGCCCCCACCCGCGCTCCTCCGCAGCCTCGCGACGGCGATCGGCCTCGCGAGCCTCTTCCAAGGCTCCCGAGCGGGCTTCATGGGCGATCTTGAGGGACGCCTCGGCCTTTGCATTCTTGAGGTTGCGCTGATAGCGACCGAGGTTGATGGCCACCCTTAGCTTGAGCCGCTCCTCCACCAGCCGGAGGCCTTCAGCCTCAAGGCGCGAGTCAACACTAGCGAGCTCTTCACTGAGTCGGCTCATCGCGCCCATCGCCTCCTGGAAGAGCTCATGACGAACTATGCCCCGCCCGTGCTCAAGCTCGAACGCTCGACCCGCCTCGTCCTCCACCTCGGGGGCCGCGGGCGGAGCATCAAGTGGCACGGCACCTCCCGGCTAGGGGCTGGGAGCTGACGCCGTGCCTGACGTCAGCCCGCCCTCGCAAGGAGCTCGAGCTGATCGGGGCTCACTGCTTGAAGAGGAACCGGAGATCGAAGTCAACCAGCTGCTGTCCATGAGAAAAGGAGGAGCCCTGGGCACGCCCGCCAAGCTCCGGGCCAGACCATGGGGGAGGGGCGGCCAAGCTGAGGACTCAGCGCGCCATGAAGGCGGGGACGCTCCCCCAACCGACCCTCCGCTAGGGGCGGCAGGTAGGCCAGGAACGCTCAAGGCCGATGGGGGAGTTGATGAAGGAGGAGGCAGCCTCTCAGAAGACGCAACAGCTTCAACGGAAGGAGCCCTGAAGGACAGACGTCAGAATAAGAAGACCACACGCAAGAAGCCACAGCAATAAGATGCTTACGCGTCAATGGCGATGTACTTCCGTTGCTTCAACGGCCCGAAGATATTGCTGCCGTTCGGGGACCCCTTCCTCGAAGTCCACACAAAGATGACCAAAGCGCTGGACGTGATGGCCGGTGCGCGGTGGAGCCAAAGAAGAACTGAGAGGGATGGCTTCAGGGGAGCCCGGTCGTGGCAAACAGCCCGGCGCCTTCTCACTGCAACCTCCCGAGGCTCCTGGAGCCTCAGCCTCGGGAGCCACTTGTTGCATCTCCTCAGCAACCGACACCTCAGGAGGAGGGTCGCAGGCCCCTGAGGATGACACCCCCGGATCACCACTCGTCATGTGCTCCTCAGCACTCGAGCCGCCGGCCCCCGTCGCAGCTCGTCCTCCTGCGCCGCCACCTGGGGCGAGCTCGGCACCGACGGCGAGGAAGGGAACCACGACGACGGGGTTCTCCCGGGGCCCCACCAAGCCGATTGGGCGCAGGCCCCACTCATCAAAGGAAGGCATGCTCGCGGCAATGCGGCTTTGTTCTCGCAGCAGTACAACAGGCAGCTGTTTCTGGGCATCTCATCCGGCGGAGGGACGCCCGATAGGACCGTGAGCACTGTTTGCTGCGCCGCAAGAGGAAGCCCCTCCTCCTGAAACCTCATGTTTTCCTGGCTGCGGAGCAAGTCCCACATCGGGCGGGAGTGGCGCTGAAGTGGAGCGACTCGACGCCTGACGAACTCCCTCACCACCATGGGCGCAGTCACGCCAAGGTCCTTCAACCACCTCAACCTGGCCCAGATGGGGGAAAGGCGGGGGCTCGTGAGCTTCTGATGGCCCCAGCCGGAGTTTGGAACAATGGGCCCCGCCGAAACTTGGAGCAGAGGGTTGAGCACGCCGGCGTCAACAAACACCCATCATGTACGGAACTTGCTCGTGGATGAAGGAAGCTCGAAGTCGATCCCCGCGCCCGTCGTCGCAGCCACGGCCTGGAAACCCACGCACCCTGAGCTCTACCGGGGACTAGTGAGATGCAACGAGAAGAAGTGGCGGAGGAGTGCCACGGAAGGAGTGATGCCCACCATGGCCTCGCACAAGAAGGCAAAGACAGAAAGAAGGGTCACAGATTGAGGGTCGAGATGGAGCATGTGGATCTGATAATGCTCGAGCACCGCGTTGAAGAAAGCGGATAAGGGAGGAATCGGGCCAGCCCAGAGGGCCTCAATGAAGATCGGAACCTCGGTGACTACCCGAGCCATTCGAGAGCGAGACGCGGGCCAAGCCACCGTCTCTCCCCACTCGTTGAAACTAGAGGCAAGCATGGGGCGCACCTTGTCCATGCCCTCGTCGTTGAGCACCTGAGGCCGGCCGAGCACCGCCCGAAGGACGGAGGCGCAGTTGGCGGAGACATAGGTCTCTTCCCCTTTTCGGCTTGTTTCGGCGCCATGGCGGTGAAGCAGGCGGAGCACAAGTCAGATTGGGAGGGCAGGGCAGGGCCTCGAGGAAGTAAGGAGATTGGAAGAGCCAGGCGTGGCGAAGGAAGAATAATTGTGTAAGAGGCGGGGGCCGCATGGCCAGGCGGATTCAAAGGCAGCATAGGGAAGCGGAGACACCCACGTCCAATCAACCGCCATGCATCAACCGAGGCCGCAGGCTTTTTGGGCCCCGCGGTGCTCCGTAAATACTAAGAAAAGGCCTACTAATGGTGCACCTAATTTGGCGATTAATGGCGCATTAGTGGTGCGCCATTAGTGCCACGCCATTAGTATATTTTACTAATGGCGCACCACTGGTGCGCCATTAGTATCTGGTATACTAATGGCGGACCTCAGATGCGCCATTAGTATATACAACAGTGCGCCATTAGTATGCCTCCCAGGGGGCCATGTATACCCAGGTGCTTTGGCATACTAATGGCGCACAACAACAAGATGCGCCATTAGTAACTTTAGCATACTAATGGCACACTGTTCAATGATGCGCCATTAGTATCCTTTGGCATACTAATGGCGCACTGTGATGTGATGCGCCATTAGTATGAATATTAGGTTTTTTTATTTTTTAATTTTGTATTTTTTGCATAGGTTACAAAATGTATAATTGGACAAAATATAGACAGCACACATCAACAACAGATTCATTGAATACAATAGAAGATTAGTCTCTGAATACAATTCATCATATTAATCTCCGAATACAATTCATCATATTAGTCTCCGAATTGAAAAGACCGAACAAAGATAGAACATTATATTACAAGTCTCGAGACCGCGAGTAGCGAGTTTGTCTTCACATTACAAGTCGATATCGATCATCTAAACTACCATCACATAGAAGAGAGCTGCGGTCATCACGATGAGCATCATCACGATGAAACTCGTCTTCATCCGGTTCCTCCAACGCTCCCTTCCGTCTCCCGCTAGATAGCGGGCGTATCTAGATTCGGCCTCGGCCCTAGTGGTGTACCCTTTGTAACTGTTACCGCTGAATCGGTGAACCTGTCTCCGACACTCCTCCCAGTCTTCGTAGACTCCGGGAACCTTACCCTTGTACACGACATACGACGGCATCGCTATGCACTAGCCAAACAAAACATTAGTACCAATTCACAGACAATACATAAGCAATATATAAGTATGCAACAGAACGATCGGAAGAGAAAAGCAAGACATTAATAGCATCGATTACATCTAAGTTGAACGACTCTCGAAACCAAAGAGACATACTACAAGTTCATTAAAGTTTAATTACAACATGAGCCAATCGATGTTTCAGAACTAGACACAGCATCACTGCTTTCGACTCGACTCAAGGGACCGGAGCGTGGATGAAGCCGCCGTCTATCGTGGGAGTCATGAAATAACGGTCGTTGTCAGCCTGCATTTGTAGCATTGTGTCGATGTCTCTGTTGGACGGTTGATTTCTGAGGTAGAACTGCCCCGAGGTACGAAGGACATCTTGATGGATGATTTCCGCAAACTCCGGCTGGATGCGAAAGAATTCTTGTCTGATGTCCGTGTCCTGGATTGCCGACACGCTCGCGGGCCATATTTGAGTTTACTCGGTAGCAGAAGTTGATGATGGTCCCGTACGATCGCCCGCATGTGATGGATGGCGTAGTAGGCACCCTTCTGACCGCCAGGCGGCTGCTTGACGCAGCAGAACGTCGTATTGTGGGAGAACACATGCTTGCCGTACTTGCGAATAGGCTTGGTGAAGGTGCCACCAGATTTGGCATAGCCGGGGAGAACATCATCAAGAACCTTCTTGACATTTGTGTAGTCTATGTTCGAATGATGGTCCGGGTCGAAATACGTGGCCATGGGATATTTGGGGCTTAGGAGGATGAGCGTGCAATGTGTGTCACTGCAGAAAACACGGAATGTTAAAAGAAAAACAATCGAAATCTAAGAATTCATATGTTACGGGGCGGTTGAGGGGAGGACTTACTCGGGAAAGTAAGGCACGAGGAAGTTATCCTTATCTTGGTTTGCCAGAATGACGCCTTCGAGGTAAGAACTCGCGACTTGCCGGTCCCCAGCGCTGCCCAAAGTCTTGGCACGCATGTAGAAGGGGTCGACTATCACGATGTCCGGGGTCTTGTCGCGAATGATCCGCATCTCCATACTCAGCGATAATAGCCGAACGAAGGTGTAGTGCAGCGGATGAAGGTTCAACATAGCGTGGATGTCATCAAACCGCAGGACGATCGTACCCCCGATGGAGTTATCCACAAAGCCCTTGCCCTCTGGCACCTTGGCCGTGAAAACCGGGTATGCCACATCCTTCTGTGTGAGACGCCGCTTCTCCAAAGAAAGAACACTGTCATGCAGACTCCGCATAGCACCGGTTGCAGCATCGAGCATATTTCTCGGTAGCATCGGCCTACCCGCCACATGCAGCCTCCTCATTAAATCCTCAGGTGAAGGTGGCCCGTCCTGAGCACAGATCGTACTCGGTGCTGGCTGGCCCGCACCCTTGTTAGTCTTTCTTTTGCGTGCCTTCTTCTTCTCCTGTAATGGGACCGAGTTCTGCTCACAGACCGCCTTCTTGAGTGTGTTGG
The DNA here is from genome assembly GCF_018294505.1 of Triticum aestivum. Lineage (NCBI taxonomy): Eukaryota > Viridiplantae > Streptophyta > Magnoliopsida > Poales > Poaceae > Triticum > Triticum aestivum. Next base: position 698,966,554 of record NC_057800.1, read on the forward strand.
GGCTGATAATATTTCGCACCTCGCCTATCTGAGGCTCGGTGAAGTCGGCAGCTGGAGGCGTCTCCTGAGAGCTGAACTACAGACGACGCCTGTTGCAACTTGGCTTCTCCGCGGTACCAGCTAGATCACGCACGTCTTTTGTTGGGTTGGGTTCTTCAGAAGGAGGCCCCATGAAGTCGCCACCGTACCCATGATCGGCAAAGTACTGATCGACGTTGCCAAATGTATCGTCGTCGTCGTCGTTCTGATCCTGTGCCATATGCATGTTTGGATCCACTGGCATAGGGATGTCCGGCACCGTTGCGGCGGTCTTGCCATGGGGCCGACTTGGCGCCTGCACGACTGGCGGTGTTGTCTTTGGGGTGGTGTCCCCCGCCCCCAAACGAATCTGGCTCTTCGGCCAAAGCAGGGGCCAGCTCAGGCAGGTGCTGAGGGTCATCACATCATCATTGTCGGCCCCGACGGGTCGAATCGGAGGTAACAACTCGTCGCAGCCTGGCAGCACCCGAACCAGTTGAACCCTAAACAAGTTGGGTGGCATCTGGGTACCGTGGAACAAGGGGTTGCCCGGTTGAATGATTTTGCCCTTGGCGACATCGACCAACTCATTGTTCACGAAGTGCAGGAGAGTGCACGGAACGTCGGCGGCGCCCTGCGAAAACATGTAGGGCGTCAGGGATGCCCAGTCAAAGGCAAGGAGATGAAGTCCTCGGCCGAGAGAGGCTTAATTAGTTACCGTGATGATGGCATCGAGCTCCGCTAATGTCGAGGCACCGCCAACGGCGGGCGTGCAGTTGACGGACGGGCCGCTTGCTGCAGAGGTGCCGGCCGGCATACACCCGGGTGCATTAAGCTCCCATGCCGGCGTCGGAGAGACCAATGCCGCCTCCGCCGGAGACACCAATGGCCCCGCCATCGCGTTCTGCGAGTTGCTGGCCGTGAAGCTAGGAATCGGGGGCAGCCCCTGTTGGCCGCCCGCAATCCACGCACTCAACCCCTGGATCAAGGTAGGCACAATGGCGGTGATCGTCGCTCCGAGTTGTTGTTGCACTTGCTCTTGGACAATCTCCGGAATCCGCGCCACCTGTGCCTTGAGTTCTTGAACCTCGTGCGCCTGGCTTTTCGAGCTGGTCTTTTTCTCCTTTCGCCCACCAGTGTTAAAGTATGACGACCATTTTGTCGACAAACCTTTGCCGACCACACGACCAGCTGACGTCGGCTTACTGAGCTTATCCTTGTTCTTCATTACATTCAACGCCCTATTTAGAGTGGTGTCCCAAGGGTTGCTCTTAGTCGACCCCGCGCTACTGCTTTCAGTCGCCTGCGGAAGGAATGTGAACCATTTAGAAATTTGGCTTCATTAATTAAAATGCAACCATATGGAGCTAATTACGCGGGGGTGTATTCCTTACCAGAACAAGCTCAAGCGCCCTGGTCTTCGGATCCGTGGTAAGCTCCTTAGTTTTTGGGTCCTTCTTGTACCGGGCCCTGACAAAGTTCTTGGTCTGCCTGTCACCGTATTTATCGAAGAGGGGCGGTAGGCCTTGCTCGGCACGGTCCGCCTCCTCCTTGTCCCATATAGGCTCCGCAACTCTGTAACCGCCGGGACTGAGTGTGTGTTCCCCTAAGTTCAGCTCCCACATTTCTTCCCCCCACTGACTTGATTTGGAGTTTGTGGTGCTCGAGCAATTGATCTTGAAGTCGTTGTAGTCATCCTCGGTGATCGAAGGATTTTTCTCCTTGATCTTCTCATAACTCTCACCTTTCTCGATCATTCTCTTCACATTGCTTTTCCAAGTAGACAGGGCCTTGCTCATCTTCGTGAGGGCAGCATTGTTCACTTTATTCCCTTTGAGGCTTGTGTTTTCAAATTCAGCGGGGAACTTGTATAGTTCGTGCAGCTTCGTGAAGAGGAGGTTGCGCAAATTCCCTCGGTCAGGATGCCTCAGGTTCTCGGTGTTGATCGAGACGATGCTCCGGAGAATGCACCCGAGCTGAAGCGAGTACCCCTTGACTATTCGTTCGGGCGCCGTTGGATTCCCGTCAGAGTCCACTTCAGTAACTTCCTCCTTGAGGGTGCGGAGCACGGTCGGGCGCCGGTCCTTCCGTTGCCTCTTCGGTTGGCTGCCATCTGTGCGTGCACCGCCATCATCAGTGGTGGCATCCTCGGCGGCACCATCAGTGGTGGCATCAGTGGGGTCATCCTCGGCGGCACCATCAGTGGTCTCATGATCGGTGGGGAAGGCGGCGTCCTCATACAAGTGAGGTTGTTCCTCCATCTCCTAGGACAGCTCCCAGAATGCCTTGCCGCCAGAACCCCCGGCCTCATCGTTGTTGGCCATGTTTCTCTCTAAATAGGAACAAAGTTTGTTCAAAAAGTTGGTTATTGTCAAGGAACAAGATCATGGTCTCATCATTTAGGGTTTGTCGACACCGAGGCATCCTAAAAGCTAAGCTTTTATCATTGAGGGTTTTTCGACGCCGAGGCACCCTAAAAGCCTAAGCTTTCATCATTTCGGTTTTTATCGACACCGAGAAACCCTAAAAGCCATGCATTAGTCACAAGTACGCCGGGGCACTTGATCCTACTTAATTAACTACTAAGATACCCCGGCCCATGCATTAGTCACAAGTACCCCATATGTCCTATTTTTAGCAAAGTCATGCTAAAATTCACGGAAAATTTCAGCATGACCTTTGCTGAAAATAGGACATATGGAGTACCCGAATTTGCCAGAACGGAAGTTAATCGACATTCCAGCAAACTCAAGGGCCTCTCGGGTGGACAAGGCAAAAAGGCCTCCATCACAACATGGAAAATACATTGGCATGTGAAGAGGTGAAACAATATATGCAGCTTGCTTTTGCTTTTCAGTGCCAAATTCTAGCTAGTACCAGCAAATTAACATCTAGCAGCAATCATTTTCAAATATATATACACTGGACATTTTAATATTAACCTAAGGAAAAATGAATAGTTAGGTTAATATTAACCCAAGATACATCAACTACTGCACTGTCCTGCCTAATAAAAATAGTCATGCCAGCATATAGTATATAAATCTGAATTTGTGTTTACAAGAAGAGTGCCCATTGCAATGTAAACCTGAGAACACAAATCACCTCAAGTGCAGGATATAGCAGACACCTACTTCTTCAGTCAAGTGCAGTAAAAGACCGTTTGCAGAACCTGTTTAGTCAGAGTTGAACATTACATAAGATGAGAACTCTACATAACTAATATTGGTATGACAGACAGAAAACTGAGAATGGATAAAAAAACTAAGCATGGCAGCAAGACGCTGATGCATCTTCTGGTATTCCCCCATGGCCCAGTACTAAAGGAAGATGACAGAATAACTACACAATCTGTATAGTTCGTTATATGCTAGTGGCACTGAAAGCTTAACAAAAAAATCTGTATAGTTCGTTGTCAGGTATGGTTAATGCCTTAGGTAGTTGGTTGATGTTTATGTTCCGATGATCAACTGGTTAGCAGCGCGCGCTTGACTGACAGATGCACCAATACGACCATCTGAACTGCGAGGAACGAACAAAAACTAACCCAAAAAGGCAGCCACAGATCAGAATAATACTTTCGTACTACTTCCAAACCAACTACCTCGAAACGACGTAAGCGCGCGCGCGAGGGGGAGAGGGGAGAGGAGGAGGGGGAGCTCACGGGGGCCATAGGGATAGGGCAGTGGGGCGCGGGGAGGATGTCGGGGACGACGACGACGCAGGGGAGGAGGCGACGAGGTCTGGGTGGTGGTGGTGCTCCGTCGAGGGTGGAGTGGACAGGGCGGCGTCCGGGCCGCCGGCGACGAGGGCGGCGGGGCGATGGCGTCCAACAAGGTGGGGCGACGGGGAGAGCGGCGCCGACGTCGGGCCCTCAAGCGGCGGTGGTTGGAGACGGGCGACAGGGATGACGGGGCGCCGGCGATGGGCGCAGGGGCAAGGCGCCCCGATCTAGATCGCGTTTGGGAGGAGACGAGGATGACGGGGCGGCGTCGCAGCGTCGGGGCGGCGTCGAGGCGGCAGGGCAGCGGCGTCGGGAGAGGAGAGGGGAAGGGGATCGAGGGCGAGGGCGAGGGCGAGGGAGAGAGAGGGGATAGGTTTGGGCCGGGGAGGAAATATGGATGGGGGCGGCACAATACTAATGGCGCACCAACCCTCGGTGCGCCATAAGTACATCCATACTAATGGCGCACCTCACCCTGGTGCGCCATTAATATTTTTTTTGATTTCTGCTCGAGCCAACAGGTTATCTTCCACCTGACCTGATCCACACGAAGTTCCCTCTACTAGCTCGACTGGTCAGCAGCCAGTTCTCACACCAGGAGGTCCTGGGTTTGATTCCCAGGCTCCACAATTTTTTTATGCATGTAAAATGTTGTTTGATACTTATTTGTGTTTAAATATGTTCAAACTTGTTTAAATCATAACAGTAATATTTTTTTTATAAGACAGTAATAATTTTTTTTAAATATCATCAAACAATAATGCCGGTGGAGTGGGGAAGGGTGCGCGGGGTGCGGGGGGTCGGCGGCGGCGGTTGAGTAGGGGAGGGGTGCGGAGGGTCGGCGGCGGCGGTTGAGTAGGGGAATCGAGGGTGCGGGGGGTCGGCGGCGGCGGCCGGTGGACCGGGGGGTGCTCGGCGGCGAGGGGGACCAGATCTGGCGAGGTGGGATAGCGATCGAGATGGAGGGGGATTGAGATCGAGTGTCCATGAAATTTAAAAATATTCATGATAGTTCAAAAAGTGCCCATGAAATACAATCGAGAAATGAAGGCTACGATTTAAATACAATCGATCTTAGCTAGCTATCTATTCACAATCTTCTTGCCCTTCTTTTTCGCAAATGGAGTTCTTTTGTGGAACGGATGTCCTTTAGGTAGGGTGGTCCTGCTTCTTCTTGTGGTGTATGCTGCTACTTCATCATCGTCGTCATGTTCGATCCTCGGGTCGCCGTACTTGTCGAAGTCTTGCTCAATGGCTACTCCATCCATTCCGATGATCTTCCTTTTGCCTCTCCTCACGACAACACGACTGGGCTTTGACGGGACGGTAATGAAGAAGCATTGGTCCACTTGGGAAGCCAGTACCCATGGCTCATTTTTCGCGGTGACGTTTGCGCCCGCGGTCTTGGATTTGGCTTCGGGTATAACCATGGTGGTGAAATACCGGTCTTCTTTTAGGACGCTCTTGGCCCATCTGACACGGAACATCGGGACCTTCTCTCCAGCGTAGCTCAGCTCCCAGATCTCCTCGATCCTTCCGTAGTATCTGTCCTTGTCGTTACCGGTGTAGGATTCCATTGTTACCCCGGAGTTCTGATAACCATCGCTCTTCATGTCCTTGGCCTCGGTGTAGAATGTGTAGTCGTTGATATCGTACGCCTCATAGGTCATCAGGTTGTGCTCGGCGCCCTGTGACAAGGCGAATATGAGTTGTTCTTCCGCGGAAGAATCCTCATGTAAAGGGTACGACAGAAGCTTCTGCTTGAACCAACGCGTGAAACATGAGTTGTGCTCTTTGAGTATATCTCCGTCCGTCCTCTGTTGGCCTCGGTCATTGTACGCCTTCTTAATAAAGGTTTTGTGCTCTACCACCCAAGGATCGACCACATCTATGTGTTGTAGCGCGACTAGGTTTGCTCTTTCAAAGTCGGCGAGTCGACCCTCGAAGTCGACATGCATTTCGCGGCGACCCTCACGGTGACCCCATCCAGCGAGCCTGTCGAGGTGCCTGTTGACGGGCAGACCAACGGGGTTCTCGATGCCTAGATAATTCGTGCAGTAGGAGATGCACTCTTCGGTCAGAAAGCCCCTGGCTATGCTTCCCTCTGGACGTGACATGTTGCGAACGTATCCTTTGATGACACCATTCATCCTTTCGAACGGCATCATGCTGTGCAGGAACATCGGCCCGAGTTGGATGATATCCTCCACTATATGGACCAGCAGATGCACCATAACATCGAAGAATGCAGGCGGGAAGTACATCTCAAGCTTGCATAGTATCACCACGATCTCTTCCTGTAGCCTTCTAAGTTGCCTCACGCCAATCGACTTCCGAGAGATGACGTCGAAAAAGTTGCATAGGCCAAATAGCGTTTCACGGACGTGCGCGTCCATGATCCCACGGATTGCAACTGGAAGTATCTGCGTCATCAGCACGTGACAGTCGTGAGACTTCATCCCGCTGAACTTCTGCTTCCCTGGGTCTAGGTATCTGCTTATCTTCCCCGCGTAACCGTAAGGAAGTTTTACTCCTAGGAGGCAGGTGAAAAACTGCTCGATCTCCTCCTGACTTAGAGTGAAGCACGCGGGAGGGTAGTCATTTCCGGTCTTCTTGGCCTTTTTGCCTTTGCGACGACTTTCTGTGTCCTGCTTCGCCTCATCATCATCATCATCATCATCATCATCATCATCATCATCATATATAGCGTGAAGCTCCTGCCTGATGCCCATTGATTTCAAGTCTGCCCTTGCTTTCAGCCCATCTTTGGTCCTCTCTGGCATGTTGAGCAGGGTACAAAGCAGACTCTCGCACACGTTCTTCGTGATATGAATGACATCAAGGCTTTGAGGCACACGGTGGATCTTCCAGTACGGCAAGTCCCAGAAAACAGACCTCGTTTTCCATACCTTCAACAGCGGTTCTGGCGCCTTTCGCTTCTTTCCCGGCTCTGGCGCCTTTTGCTTCTTTCCCGGCAGTGGGAAGTCTTTCCAATTTTTCAACAGCTTGTCTATTTCCTCGCCGCTCCTCGTACACGGGCGTTTTCGGGGTTCGGTTTCACCATCGAACAGATCCTTGCGTTTCCTCCACGGGTCATCGTCACGAAGCCACCTTCGATGTCCCATGAACACGGTTTTCGAAGACCCGGGATCTCTATCTAGCTGGCGATACGTTGTGTCATCCATGCACCTTACACATCCAGAAAATCCGTGGACTACCTGCCCCACGAGATATCCGTAACCGAGATAGTCGTGCACCTTACATAGTGTGTCTAGCTCCTCCTTCAGCAGCCCCAGATACAGATTGATGTCGTTCCCTGGTTGTTTCGGCCCTTCAATTAGCATACTCATGTGAATGTACTTCCTCTTCATGCACAACCAGGGGGGAAGGTTGTACAACCACACAAACACAGGCCAGGTGCTATGTGTGCTTCTCTGGCTGCCAAACGGATTGACTCCATCGGTGCTCGCGCCCAGCACGATGTTCCTTGGATCCTTCCCAAATTCTGGGTATTCGAAGTTCAACGCTTGCCACTGGCTCGCATCCTTAGGGTGACTCAGCATCTTGTCTTTTTATCTATCTCCGGATCATTTGCGTCATCTTCTCGCTTCTTCTCCTCCCTATCCGTGTGCCAACGCAGGAGCTTTGCTAGCTTAGGGTCCACGAAATACCGCTGCAGACGAGGAGTGATCGGAAAGTACCACACCACTTTTTGAGGAGCTTTCTTCCTCTTCTTGTATCGAGTGACGCCGCACACCGAACATATGGTAGACTCCGCGTGCTCGTCCCGATAAATGATGCAATTGTTCATGCACACATGGTATTTCACGTGCGGTAAATCCAGAGGACACACGATTTCTTCGCCTCCTCCAAACTGGTCGGGCACTTGTTCCCCTTGGGAAGACGTTCGTGCCAGAATGACATGTTCTCGTCGAAGCATGCGTCGGCCATTTTGTGTTTTACCTTCATCTCCAGAGCCATGAGCGTTACTTTCAGGCGGGTATCCTCGGGCCTGCATCCTTCATACAATGGAGTAACCGCGTCTAACTCAAGTTGATCCATCTTGGCTTTCTCTCGGGCGGCAGCTCTTGCGTTATCCGTCTGCTTGAGAAGCAGCTCTTGAATATGAGGGTCCTGCACCCAGCCCATCGATGGTCCAGCGTCGTCTGCTCCGTCGGCATCATCATCTTCATGATCATGCCCGTCGTCTGCTCCGGCATCTTCCTCATCATCATGTCCTGCATCTCCTACATGATGACTGTGTACAGCATCACCGTCATGATCATCTCCTAGGGATTCTTCGTCTTCTCGCCCGCCCGAGCCATGGTGGTTGTCTTGCTGCCCTTCCTCATTTCTTGCCCGGCCCCCATGGACGACTTCGTAGTCATCTTCATCACCTTGCCACCGATAGCCATCCATGAAACCACGCAAGAGCACGTGGTCCCGCACCTGCCCGGAATCCGGGTCCGCAATAAGGCTCTTCAGCTTGCATCTTCGACATGGACATCTTATCTCCGTCTCGTTCTTTTGAAGCATCTCGGCCTTCGCGGACCTCAAAAACCTATTCACGATGCCTTCGGTCATCGTGCGGACCATGGTCGCCTGCGGGGTAGAGCAAAACGATATTTTAGAACCAAGAAAAAATTTGGCATGACTTTCCCTAAAAATAGGACCAAAAAGAATGCTTAATGCCAAAATTCTCGCTGAAACGGAAATGAATCAACATTCCGGCAAAATATTGGCAACTATCGCATTTCAAATACCGGTACACCTCCAAACACAAACACATATGCAGCACCACAAACATATGCAACACCATGAACATACATAGATCTAGCTAGGCCATAAAAAGTGCATGTGCACATTGTTGTAGGGAGAACAACATAAATATAGCTTCCCCCCTTACTTACCTATCAAAATAAGGTAATTTAACCACTTAAATTGAATGAATCTATGGTGGAAATGAGGTGAAAAAGAGGAGGCACCCGAGACAAGGAGGAGAGAATGAAGTGGGGAGAAAGTGAGTGTGGGTAGGAGAGGCTGTCCAAAATATCTTGTTGCTGCCCACTTACTAATGGCGCACCAACTCTAAATGCGCCATTAGTAATCCAGGTTACTAATGGCGCACCTTCTGGTGGTGCGCCATTAGTAGTTTTGCAAAAAAAAAACATACTAATGGCGTACTGTTCCACAGTGCGCCATTACTAGTTTAAACTAGTAATGGAGCACGGTGGAACAGTGCGCCATTAGTAGTTTTGCAAAAAAAGGAATAAAAAATATAATAAAAAAAACAACATTAGTGGCGCACTTTCCGACAGGTGCGCCATTACTAGTTACAACTAGTAATGGCGCACTGTGTCCGGATGCGCCATTAGTATGTTTGGACAGACGCACTAGTTAAAAAAAATTGATACTAATGGCGCACCCTGGGCCAGGTGCGCGCCATTAGTATATACTAATGGCGCACCGCTTGTCTGGTGCGCCATTAGTGTCAATCCCATCTATAGCCCTTTTTCTAATAGTGGTACTTGACCCTTGGCTTCGCCACGAAGCCAAGCCCGAGCGCACCTTGGGCCCAGGGGCTACTGTCGGCGTTCTGGAAACGAGGGTCCCCAGACTTGCCTGCCTGTGGCCCGCTGCGTGGCTAAGCCAGCAGGCCGTACGACCCATCTTCATCAACAAGGCATCCAAGACCCTTGTGAGGGGGCCAAACCTCGTGAGACGGACGACACAAGACCTCCTCTAGAGTGGCCTAGTCAGGCAGGCTCACGAGGAGCGGAGATATCAAGGCGAGGCAAACCTCATGAGGCTCTCGTGATGTGAGCCATGACGATCGGCACCAGGCGGGCACCAGGCAGGCGCTAGCGCGCGCAGCGTCCTTGTTTCCTCTTTGGTGCTAAGAAGGCCTACGCAGGCGAGAAGTACCGAGGCATCAGGCAAAGGTTGCCACATCGGTGCAACAAGACCAGGACCAGAAGGACGGCAAGACAGAGGTCATCGTGGAGCCCAAGACGGCGTCACCACCAGAGCCCTTCGCAGGCGGAGACCGCCTTTGTCAAGATAGCTTGTACTAGCTGCCCCCCTTCAAATTTGCCCGCCGTTGTTTGCTCCCTTCCCGCTCAATATTTGGGAAGAGGACCAGGGCCTCTATAAGTAGGACTAGCCACCACCATAGGCAAGGTAGGACCATTTTAGACCATCCAGAACCACACAACTTAGCCAGGCACAAGAACACCTCAATCTCAGGAGGCTGTTCTTCCCATTGTATTATTCATCCTCAGCCCTAGAGGCAATCCACCACTACCACACTGGAGTAGGGTATTACATCACAACGGTGGCCCGAACCAGTATAAATCTTGTATCTTTCTGTGTTGCGAGTTCGTCCGTGAGATCTTAGCGAGCTAGGGCGTAGATCGGTGGGAGGAAAAGGCTTCGCGCGCACCCCAGTGTTCGAACCTTAAGGGTCTGCCGGAACCCCACATCCGACAACATCCACTGTGAATCTTGATATATTGGCTTATTATTAATAATAAAGTAATATATGCAACTAGCACGATCTTTTCACACTTTTAATGTTACTAAATACAAAATCAACACATCTGGAGTTCGTTCCATGTGAGAAATTCGGTGGAGGATGTTGTGGTTTAATAGTCTCTAGGGACAACCGCAAAATGATATGATGATTGCTCTGTTTTTGCCATGAAGCTTACAAGGCACTAGGCGGTGCAGTACCACCTAGGCTCTTTTTTCTCTTCCACGTAGAGGTATTTCGGGCTTGATGTATGCACGAAAATGAGGGCAAATTACACATTACTCATCATTGATATGCTAAATTTCCTTAATTTAGCATGGATTTATCCTAACCGTGCATAGGAAGTAAAATGCCAAGCAACGCCGGGAGTCGCCTAGAGCTTTACGGAACATTGGCTTCAGTTGCTTTATGTAACAGGTGCAATGTTTTTTAAGTGGCATTAAACCAAATTTACAGTATGTAAAGATAAAAACTCGACAAACGACTCAAGAGTATCAGAAATACCATTGGCATGTACGTCACTCTTATTTCCAAATATAATTCTAGCATGTTGCACTGATAACAATAGGAAAAGCTACCTCTGATTTTTTTTATTAGCACTTGCTTGATCACATTTCATACTCCCTCCGTTCCAAAATAGATGACCCAACTTTGTACTAACTTTGTACAAAGTTAGTACAAAGTTGGGTCATCTATTTTGGAATGGAGGGAGTAGTTTTTAATCATGGTCTTATTTTTTCCATCAATGGCTGCTAAATTTGTCTAACATGATTGAGTTATTCCATACTGGACTGTAGCAGCATGTGCATAATCTTGCAGTTGATTGGCTCATTACAATTTTTTTATATCTAATCATTTTCGTTCTCAAAAGTAAAGGTAAAGACGGGAGCAATATTTGCCAATACATCAGTTCCTAGAGTAGAACTGAAACATATTGTGCAAGATGGCTATTGTAGCAATGGTTGCAGACTCCAAGAAGAAATATGCAAAAGTGGTTAGCAGAACAAACCAAAAGAGACAGAGCTATTCAAGTAGAAGACGAGGGCCTCTAGCTGGTGCCTGACCCCACCCTCCAGGGCCTCCCCAACCTGATCCCCAGGCCTATGCAGACCCAAGGCACAATCCATCTTCAGAGAACGAAACAAGGAATGACGCAGCAATTTCAGGTGAAGAAATTAGTGATGTACAGTATGAGAACTAACAGTTGTTCCATGGATACTCAGTCTCACCCACTGGTCTATGTTCCAACTACTACTCTGAATTATCTTGCCTTACAAGGATGAATTTGAGCAAACACACCATGCCAAATTGAGGTGACTAATGTTCAGATCGCTCTATTGAATCTGACATGCACATTAGTCACTGCCTTCAACATGGAAGGGGGTCAAAACAAGCATAGATTGCATGCAACCACATAACAATGAGAGATTCTTGATCATAACATTATATGCATTAACAAATTAGTTAATATGCTCATGGTGGACCCAATTCGTACATATTGCAGCTCATGAGGCTACAAAGCATCTAGGACCTTAATAAGCACAGCTCACTCAACAATCTTCAGATAAAAGGCACATCATTCACAACATAGCCCTCTAGTGTTGGAAAGAAGGCATGTGGAACAAGAGATTGTTTGAGGTGAAATAGTGTAGGCCAGACATCTTGGTGATGGAAAGTGGCCACTAACTTGCCATCCATGTCAACCTGAAGTAGGCACTCGGCAAATTTGACCAGCATGAGGAACTCACCATTGCCACGCACGACCCACGCGCTACAAGATGTGGCATAACGACTCCGGACACTGAAGTCAGTAACCGGCAATGGCAATTGAATCTGGCACTTGAAGGTCCAGACCTCGCTTTCATAGTCCCGCAACACCCAGATATTAACTATTTCGGTTGCACTAGTAAAGTTGTGCACCCCGAGCATGCCATCCATCTCAAACGCTAGAGAGTCGTCGGTACTAGGAGAACGCATCAGATGGAATGACTCGGCTGTGGTGTTGAATACCATCACCATGCTGTCTTCTAGGGCCCAATGCAGCCTACCACGGACCAGGACACCAACCCAATGTATAATGCGCTCCGCCTCCGGCGGCAGCGACCAGATGCTCCTCGGTGGATGGGTGGAGTCCAATGCGAAGATGTAGCAGGCCTCATGGAAGTCGGTCGCCAGTATTCGGTACTCTCCGGTTGGGCTATGCGGGTACATCCCCAAGACCCTGAAACCAGAAAGCTGTGGGAGTGGAGCACACTGACGAGTGGCCGGGTTGCAGATGGAGAAGCGGTCGCCAATCTTGCTGTGAAGGATGAGGAGGCCGTCGCAGGAGGCTTCCGGATAGAAGACCTCGCGAAGCCGGGCGACAGGCTGGAGCTGGGTGGTAGCGGCCCGGTTGTTGAAGACGAGGATGCTTTTGCCGCCGTCGGAGAGGATGCGGAGGGCGGGCTGGCGGGCGTGGTGGGCGAGGAGGAAGGCACGGGCGGAGGTGGCGCGGCGCCAGGCACTGCAGACAGCGCGGCAGCAGAGGAGAGATTTGGGGGGCAGGCGGACGAGGATCTCCCAGACCACGATCTCCTCGGGGAGGCCGCGGTGGGGAGTAGGCGATGCTGCTGCTCCTGCGGCCTCCGCCATGGTCGCCGGCTCCCGGCTGGGTGTGCGCCCTAGATCCGACTCAGAGCAAGAGGTGGGGATTGGGTCTGCTCCTCTATCTCTCTCGCACAAACAACAGGGCTGCATTTGGGCTGGGCTTAGCCCATCTCGCTCATGTGGTGGTGGTTGGACTGTTTGCTCTAAGCACAACAATAAGAGAGTTGTCCCTCAAAAAACAAAAACAATGAGAGAGTTTTTCTCAAGAAAAAAAACCAATGAAAGATTTTTTTGCTTCGCATTCACAAAAGAAAACAAGAGAACCTTCCATCGAAAATAGGGCGGCACTACGCGTTGGACGGCCTATGAATGGTTTTGATCGGTCACCTTCCGGGGCCATCTCCTGCAGTCGTGTATTCTGTCTCGTGATGTCACAAAGTGGAAAATAATAATACTGCATGTCTCCCTCTCCACAGCTCATACACGTACATAATTGACCTTCGACCTTGCTCCTCCATCAACGAGCATATGGCCATCCCACTGTCTCAGCAGCACCACCACATTGTCGCAGCACCTCCTCCCTCTGCTCGCAGCAGAGCGTCCCATTCGCCTCACCCCGTTGTTGCAAAGTGCCGCATGAACAGACTTCATCCTTTGCTTGATGATTTTTTTCCCTGGCTAGAGTGCATTAATTGTTGGACGGATAAACATAACAACTGCCTCCCGACTACGAACACCGCGACTACATCATGTCAGGCTGGGCATGACAAGCGGCATGTACGCCCATGCCGGACTGTGAGTCGATCTAGCAGACAGATCGGGCCACTTGGTTCGCACCGCATACCAACTGTATACGCCCCGTCAGGGGCGGAGCCAGGGGGGACGAGCAGGGGCCTGGGCTTAGCCCATCTCGCTTACGTGGTGGTGGTTGGACTGTTTGCTCTAAGCACAACAATGAGAGAGTTGTCCCTCAAAAAACAAAAACAATGAGAGAGTTTTTCTCAAGAAAAAAACTAATGAGAGATTTTTTTGCTTCGCATTCACAAAAGAAAACAAGAGAACCTTCCATCGAAAATAGGGCGTCACTACGCGTTGGACGGCCTATGGATGGTTTTGATCGGTCACCTTCCGGGCCATCTCCTACAGTCGTGTATTCTGTCTCGTGATGTCACAAAGTGGAAAAAAATAATACTGCATGTCTCCCTCTCCACAGCTCATACACGTACATAATTGCCCTTCGACCTTGCTCCTCCATCAACGAGCATATGGCCATCCCACTGTCTCAGCAGCACCACCACATTGTCGCAGCACCTCCTCCCTCTGCTCGTAGTAGAGCGTCCCATTCGCCTCACCCCGTTGTTGCAAAGTGCCGCATGAACAGACTTCATCCTTTGCTTGATGATTTTTTCCCTGGCTAGAGTGCATTAATTGTTGGACGGATAAACATAACGACTGCCTCCCGACTACGAACACCGCGACTACATCATACCAAGCTGGGCATGACAAGTGGCATGTACGCCCATGCCGGACTGTGAGTCGATCTAGCAAACAGATCGGGCCATCTGGTTCGCACCGCATACCACCTGTATACGCCCCATTAGGGGTGGAGCCAGGGGGACGAGCAGGGGCCTGGGCTAGCCCATCTCGCTCATGTGGTGGTGGTTGGACTGTTCGCTCCAAGCACAACAATGAGAGAGTTGTCCCTCAAAAAACAAAAACAATGAGAGAGTTATTCTCAAGAAAAAAAACCAATGAGAGATTTTTTTGCTTCGCATTCACAAAAGAAAACAAGAGAACCTTCCATCGAAAATAGGGCGGCATTACGCGTTGGACGGCCTATGAATAGTTTTGATCGGTCACCTTCCGGGCCATCTCCTGCAGTCGTGTATTCTGTCTCGTAATGTCACAAAGTGGAAAAAAATAATACTGCATGTCTCCCTCTCCACAGCTCATACACGTACATAATTGACCTTCGAGCTTGCTCCTCCATCAACGAGCATATGGCCATCCCACTGTCTCAGCAGCACCACCACATTGTCGCATCACCTCCTCCCTCTGCTCGCAGCAGAGCGTCCCATTCGCCTCACCCCGTTGTTGCAAAGTGCCGCATGAACAGACTTCATCCTTTGCTTGATGATTTTTTCCCTGGCTAGAGTGCATTAATTGTTGGACGGATAAACATAACGACTGCCTCCCGACTACGAACACCGCGACTACATCATGCCAGGCTGGGCATGCATGACAAGCGGCATGTACGCCCATGCCGGACTGTGAGTCGATCTAGCAAACAGATCGGGCCACTTGGTTCGCACCGCATACCACCTGTATACGCCCCGTCAGGGGCGGAGCCAGGGGGACGAGCAGGGGCCTGGGCTTATCCCATCTCGCTCATGTGGTGGTGGTTGGACTGTTTGCTCCAAGCACAACAATGAGAGAGTTGTCCCTCAAAAAACAAAAAACAATGAGAGAGTTTTTCTCAAGAAAAAAAACCAATGAGAGATTTTTTTGCTTCGCATTCACAAAAGAAAACAAGAGAACCTTCCATCGAAAATAGGGCGGCACTACGCATTGGACGGCCTATGAATGGTTTTGATCGGTCACCTTCCGGGCCATCTCCTGCAGTCGTGTATTCTGTCTCGTGATGTCACAAAGTGGAAAAAAAAATACTGCATGTCTCCCTCTCCACAGCTCATACACGTACATAATTGACCTTCGACCTTGCTCCTCCATCAACAAGCATATGGCCATCCCACTGTCTCAGCAGCACCACCACATTGTCGAAGCACCTCCTCCCTCTGCTCGCAGCAGAGCGTCCCATTCGCCTCACCCCGTTGTTGCAAAGTGCCGCATGAACAGACTTCATCCTTTGCTTGATGATTTTTTCCCTGGCTAGAGTGCATTAATTGTTGGACGGATAAACATAACGACTGCCTCCCGACTACGAACACCGCGACTACATCATGCCAGGCTGGGCATGACAAGCGGCATGTACGCCCATGCCGGACTGTGAGTCGATCTGGCAAACAGACCGGGCCACCTGGTTCGCACCGCATACCACCTGTATACGCCCCATCAGGGGCGGAGCCAGGGGGACGAGCAGGGGCCTGGGCTTAGCCCATCTCGCTATGTGGTGGTGGTTGGACTGTTTGCTCCAAGCACAACAATGAGAGAGTTGTCCCTCAAAAAACAAAAACAATGAGAGAGTTTTTCTCAAGAAAAAAAACCAATGAGAAATTTTTTTGCTTCGCATTCACAAAAGAAAACAAGAGAACCTTCCATCGAAAATAGGGCGGCACTACGCGTTGGACGGCCTATGAATGGTTTTGATCGGTCACCTTCCGGGGCCATCTCCTGCAGTCGTGTGTTCTGCCTCGTGATGTCACAAAGTAGAAAATAATAATACTGCATGTCTCCCTCTCCACAGCTCATACACGTACATAATTGACCTTCGACCTTGCTCCTCCATCAACGAGCATATGGCCATCCCACTGTCTCAGCAGCACCACCACATTGTCGCAGCACCTCCTTCCTCTGCTCGCAGCAGAGCGTCCCATTCGCCTCACCCCGTTGTTGCAAAGTGCCGCATGAACAGACTTCATCCTTTGCTTGATGATTTTTTTCCCTGGCTAGAGTGCATTAATTGTTGGACGGATAAACATAACGACTGCCTCCCGACTACGAACACCGCGACTACATCATGCCAGGCTGGGCATGACAAGGGGCATGTACGCCCATGCCGGACTGTGAGTCGATCTAGAAAACAGATCGGGCCACCTGGTTCGCACCGCATACCACCTATATACGCCCCGTCAGGGGCGGAGCCAGGGGGGACGAGCAGGGGCCTGCCCCCGCCCCCCCCAATGATCAACAATTTTAGTAGAAGCAAGTAGTAATTATCAACAAGATTCGCTCAATATACGTACTCGGCCTCCCCTATACTCGAATCCTGGCTCCGCCACTGCGCCCCATTCAGCCGGCTGAACGAGTCATCGCAAAGCCGGGTAGATCGGGCGGCACATAGCCAGTTGGGCTGCCCTCTGGACAGACAGGTGGACGCAGATCCAGCACAAGCGGAAGAAGCACCACAAGCGCGTGGGGCCAACGATACAGGCCGAAATGGACCACACGAGTGAGGCAGCGGTGTGACGGCCACATACCCTCCGCCGACATGACCGAACTAGCCCAACGTTGACAGATAACACCGATAAGTGGGTCCTGCTCTCTTCACGCGCGTTGGGTAGCGCATGACGGGGCACTCTTGGTCCCGAGTGCACACCCGCGACCCATCCTTCATGGACTCGGAGCACACGTGCCCGCGTGGGGCCAACGGTGCATGTCGAAACTTGTGTTCCGCGAGCTGGCACAAATGGGCGAACAACATGTGCATCTGTAGCGACTGAACCAATAGTCGAGGCCAAGACGCTGACAGGCGGCTTCAACCAGGGCCTCACACACGGGCGCGAGCACGACGAAAGCCACCCAATGATGTTGGCCCTGAACGCACTAGGCGTTCCACCCGTCATGGACCTTCTAGCCGGTTGCCTGGGTCCGAGACATTCGGGCAGACCTTCCAGCTAGGCCACCCGGGTCAGACTCGACCCGACCCAACTCCACGGCTTCGGCCCAGCGCGGGGCATACACACCACCAGGCAGGTGCGGACACGGCTTCGCGTGCAAGAAAGCGCCGACAGGCTCCCGCAGCAAGCCAACGGGTAACCAACGGCCAAGAGACACTCTCGCCTGCATGGAGCAAGGGAGGCGGAGTACTCTAGCATTATTTATATGAGTAATACCCTCCCATTTGATCGTTGACATGCACATTCTCTCCCTCTCGTCTTTCTCTCCAACGAAAGTGCAAACCAACTTAAGTTCGCTGGAGAAGACACCCCAATGGCTGCCGAGAACAACAATGTCGTTCGTGTTTTACCCATTTTATTACTTGATTATGTTTACCGGGGTGGCCCATTTGTCAGGAGATTCAGGGTACCCCCATTTTAGATATGCCGACAACAATGTTAAAGTGGCAAAGTGGCGGTAATTAGAGAGAGATTGGGAAATAAGTTGAGGGCATCGAAAGGGCGATGAAAACTAGCCGGGAGAGAAAGACCGAGAAAGAGAGGGGAAAGAAATAAAATGCAATAAGTCATAAATGCAATGGAAAACATAATAAATGTCATTTTTACATGTCCAATAAAGTTTTTCAAAAAATAGGTAAAGTATAAGCCGAGTGTATTATATCAGGCACTTGGCTTATATTTAGTGTAAGCCGAGCACCTTTAGGCCTACACTCTGCTTATAGTGTACGCCCTCACGGAGCCTTAAACTACATCTATGATGGCCACGTGGTAGAAAACTGTACCGAGTGTTTCTGTAAGTTGAGATCTTTTTGGCTATATGCCGAGCTTCATCTGTAAGACGAATGTAATTTATAACTGCATTCGTCTTACTGTGTCCTAAGCCAAGATCTCATTCTTCTTTTTCATGTGTTCTGTTTTACATACTCGGCTTACTGTCTCCAGAGCCGTCTACCCGAGAAAAGACTCTCGGCTTACTCCCCCACACACGGCAACATGCATGTGTCTTTTCCTTTAGTGAGAGATGTTGAAACTTATCAGAAGATCAAACACAAAGTGGGCACATAGAAGCATCTGAAACTGACGGAGAAGTGTTACTGTGCAGCCACAGTATATAAAAAAATAGCCAGACAGATTAAATACGGCTCAACGAGGCTACATCAACACATAGACCCAGTAGATAGCTTGTTCAAAAAAGGAAAAAAACAAAGATATAGAAAGTAGATCCCATAAGGTGTGGCACTTTTCCAAAAACAAGGTTGGATCGAATCACCTTCATCATCACCATCTGGCTTAATAATTAGTCATGCACTCATGCTTGCAGCATCCTTCTGCTCTGCTGCAGTGATTGGATGGCCTGAAATAATCAGAGCCCGCAACAATACAGAACAAAAGGAAGGGGTTGTCACCAAAAGCCATTCAGATAACAAATCATGGTCCGCGACAATAGGCACTTTCCTCTACCTCAGGCCGAGAAAGAGCTATTGATGGGTAATCTTCTGCTTGAGGAGGGGGGCATGTAACAATCAGAGTCTGCTTCAATAAGAAGAATGTGACAAAGTAATATTTGAACGTATCAATACGCACCGTCCTCCTCTATAGGCCGGGAAAGATAAATCACCTCACGTTCAGTATTCTGCTTGTAAGGGGAAGGGCAATCAGTGTATGACGTCATGAAACTTCACAATGATATAAAAATAGACACTAGTACTTCTCTTCCTTCTCAATATTTCCTACTTCTGATCGCTCATTTCTGTTGTTCTTGGAGGCGGACTGTTCTTGCATCTTGTTCTTTCCGAAGTTAACATTTTCAGTGTTACCCCTAGATATAGGAAATAACAATGATAATAATGATTTAGTAGTGAACGGCCATATATATCAATTTTCACACAAGATAATATCCATCAATAAGTGTGCAGTAGAAAAACAAGAGCGTTATTTATTCACAACATACCATGTAATACGTTGGTTTATTTCCACTGCAGAGACATCATCAACCTCCATTTCGCCGCTGACCTCCAGCGTTTTTGTAGCATGCGATTCAAATTCATTGAATTTGTCACTTAGAAATGCTACGGCATATGTACGGATTTTGGTGGAAATATCTGTGGACTTTGAAGAAGCAGCAAGCCTTGCATTGTCCAACAAAGACTGAGCCTCCTTCGTGATACCCTTCAGATCATTGGTTAATTTTGAAGTTGATGTAAACAAAAAAAAAGCGAAATAAATTGGAAAATACTTATGTGTACACTAAAATTCTCTTTGGAGAAAGGAAGGAATACACATACCAGAAGGAGCGCATCAGCATGGATAGACCAATCCCCTTCGAACATTGCAAGTTCCAGGGGGCACTCACGAATTTCGTAGCACGTGGTGTACTCTTCGTAGGGAACAAAGGAGCCCTGCCTCACCCTCAGCCACTCAATCATCAACTCAGCCTCTTTCATGATACACTTGAAGCCATCCATCCATTATTTTAGCAAATGGTTGACAAAAGGTAACTTGTGAGGCTCTTTCATTTATCAATTTGTTTAAAGTTGAACAGTGAATAAATGAATAAATACTAAATGGCCACTTGTTTATTCTGATTCTTAGAGATAACTACATACAACAGCAGCATCGGTGACAAAAGGGCATCTTGATTCACTTCCTGCACTGTCCACAATGTCAGACATGCATTTCTAGATGTGATTGCTACTCGACTCATCAAAAGAAATGGCTTTGGCCCTCTTAATCTTCCACTCAGAGACCAAGGCTTTCTCCTTCTCTATACACTTTAAAAGAAGGGAACAACTGTTACGTATGCAAATCACGCAGAATAAGAATGTGAAGAATTTCAAATGAAATACACAAACCCCCAAAGTGTATAATGTATGAATTTAAAGCTGCCATTGAGATGAAAGTATATAGGACCCAATGAACAACGGAACAATGTCAAAAGAGCATATAGACTTGCATACTTATGAAAACAATGACATGTCCATATTCCACGGTAATTAATTGAAAACTATTTGTACCAGTGACATGATTTATCCTTACTGATATGCTCAGACAGTTTTACAAAATCTCGTTGGGCTCCTTTGTAAATTCATGACAAGACACAAATGACAGAATATCTTGAAATCTAGAAACTTCCATTCAATTAATGAGGAAAACTCTTCCCTACAGCAGAAGATCGACCTATGAATATATCGCAGAGCCAGTATACCCTTGGCAGTAGTTTATTTTAACAAGAAAATTGCATACGTAATTTGAGAGAACAAGCTGGTTGGGGCAGGCAGGCAGGCAGGCAGGCAGTGACTTTAATTACCTTCAAGGCGGTGTCGCCAGCCGCTTTGCTGTTATGAAGATCAGAAGCAGCAGCACTGTTCACGTTCTAAAATTTCTCGAGGTAGGTCTCGTACATGGGAAGGTGAGATGGATCGTCTAAGACCAAATCATAAGAAAGTAGCCTATCCCATCCTCACAGTTCCTCGAATGCAACTGATGTAGCCAGACAAGGAACCATCCAGCAGTACGTTGAGGAACCAAGAGATTTGTAGATGATACAAGGAAACTAAAGTAAATTAGACGAGGACAACTCAACTAAATGTTGCAGAGAACATTATGTGCTAGACCAAACGGATCCTAGCTTAAGCTATAAATTAAGGATAATTACCAGGGGATTTGAGAATTTTAACCGGCGGAAACCCCTCTGTATCAATCCAGTCATGAAACTCCTCCCATTCGGATGCTTCCAAATCCAAAGTGGCATCGACCCTGTTGCAGTTGCAGCGGACGGCGCTGCCGGAGATGTTGCAACCTTCCTCCTCTTCGGGCCGAGAAAGATACGTCACCTCACATTCAATATACTGCTTGAAAGGGGAAGGGGAATCAATGTATGTCATCATGAAACTTCCCAATGATATAAAACGAGACACTAATACTTCTTTTCCTACCTCTGATCGCTCATTTGTGTTGTTCTTGGAGGCGGGCTGTTCCTGCTTCTTGTTCTTTCCAAAGTTAATTTTTTTTACTGTTACCCCTAGATACAGGAAATAACAATGATATTAATGTACAGTATGTCTTAGTGAATGACCATATATCTGAATTTTCACACAAGATACTACTTATCCATTAATAAGTGTGCAGTAAAAAATAAGTACATTTTTTATTCACAACATACCATGTTGGTTGGTTTACTTCTGCTTCCACTGCAGAGACATCATCAACCTCCATTTCGCCGCTGACCTCCAGTGTTTTTGGAGCATGCGATTCTAATTCATTGAATTTGTCACTTAGAAATGCTACGGCATATGCACGATTTTGGTGGAAATGTCTGTGGACTTTGAAGAAGCAGCAAGCCTTGCATTGTCCAACAAAGACTGAGCCTCCTTCGTGATACCCTTCAGATCATTGGTTTTGCAGTTGATGTAAACAAACAACACAAAGTAAACTGAAAAATACTTCACATGTGTACACTATGTGCGATGGCAGAAACGTCTTACCCGATGTGGGCGACGTGTACGTGTTTATATAGCAGGGGCGCACCTCCCTGTACAACGCATATAAGTTGTTGGAGATTACATCTTGGAGAGAAAGAAAGATCTTAGAGAGCGATAAACCTTAACAACCTAGTCTATCTAACTAGGACTCCTAACAACCGAAAGCAAACCAAGATGGTGCGGCAGATATGATGCGTGTTTGACACCCCCCTTAATCACAACTTCATCAATTCGAGATTATGCCTGAAGTTCTCAAAGCTTCTCACAGGCAAAGCCTTGGTAAAACCATCTGCAAGCTGATCTTTGGAGTGAATAAAGTGAATATCAAGTTGCTTTTGAGCAACTCTCTCTCAAACAAAATGAAAGTCTATTTCAATATGTTTTGTCCTTGCATGAAAGACTGGATTAGCAAAAAAATAAGTTGCACCAAGATTGTGACACCACAGACATGGAGCTGGTGTGTTCTTTATTAAAGGAAATATGCCCTAGAGGCAATAATAAAGTTATTATTTATTTCCTTATATCATGATAAATGTTTATTATTCATGCTAGAATTGTATTAACCGGAAACATATATAATACTTGTGTGAATACATAGACAAACAGAGTGTCACTGGTATGCCGCTACTTGACTAACTCGTTGATCAAAGATGGTTATGTTTCCTAGCCATTGACATGAGTTGTCATTTGATTAATCGGATCACATCATTAGGAGAATGATGTGATTGACTTGACCCATTCCGTTAGCTTAGCACACGATCGTTTAGTATTCTGCTATTGCTTTCCTCATGACTTATACATGTTCCTATGACTATGAGTTTATGCAACTCCCGTTTACCGGAGGAACACTTTGTGTGCTACCAAACATCACAACGTAACTGGGTGATTATAAAGGTGCTCTACAGGTGTCTCCGAAGGTACTTGTTGGGTTGGCGTATTTCGAGATTAGGATTTGTCACTCCGATTGTCGGATAGGTATCTCTGGGCCCACTCGGTAAGGCACATCACTTAAGCCTTGCAAGCATTGCAACTAATGAGTTAGTTGCGAGATGATGTATTACGGAACGAGTAAAGAGACTTTCCGGTAACGAGATTGAACTAGGTATTGAGATACCAAAGATCGAATCTCGGGCAAGTAACATACTGATGACAAAGGGAACAACGTATATTGTTATGTGGCCTGACCGATAAAGATCTTAGTAGAATATGTGGGAGCCAATATGAGCATCCAGGTTCCGCTATTGGTTATTGCCCGGAGACGTGTCTCGGTCATGTCTACATAGTTCTCGAACCCGTAGCGTCCGCACGCTTAAAGTTTCCATGACAGTTATATTACGAGTTTATATGTTTTAATGTACCGAAGGTAGTTCGGAGTCCCGGATGTGATCACGGACATGACGAGGAGTCTCGAAATGGTCGAGACATGAAGATTGATATATTGGACGACTATATTCAGACACCGGAATGGTTCCTGGGGTTATCGGATATATACCGGAGTACCTGGGGTTACCGGAACCCCCCCGAGGGTTTCATGGGCCTACATGTGTTGGGGAACGTAGTAATTTCAAAAAAATTCCTACACACACGCAAGATCATGGTGATGCATAGCAACAAGAGGGGAGAGTGTTGTCCACGTACCCTCGTAGACTGAAAGCGGAAGCGTTAGCACAACGCGGTTGATGTAGTCGTACGTCTTCACGATCCGACCGATCAAGTACCGAACGCATGGCACCTCCGAGTTCAACACACGTTCAGCCCGATGACGTCCCTTGAACTCCGATCTAGCCGAGTGTTGAGGGAGAGTTTCGTCAGCACGACGGCATGGTGACGATGATGATGTTCTACCGACGCAGGGCTTCGCCTAAGCACCGCTACAGTATTATCGAGGTGGACTATGGTGGAGGGGGGCACCGCACACGGCTAAAAGATCAAACGATCAATTGTTGTGTCTATGGGGTGCCCCCCTGCCCCCGTATATAAAGGAGCAAGGGGGTGCGGCCGGCCTAGAGAGGGCGCGCCAGGAGGAGTCCTACTCCCACCGGGAGTAGGACTGCCCCCTTTCCTAGTTGGATTAGGACTTGGGAGGGGGAAAGGAGTGGAGGAGAAGAAGGAAGGGGGGGCGCCGCCCCCCTCTCCTTGTCCTATTCGGACTAGGGGGGAGGGGGTGCGGCCCTTGCCCTGGCCGCCTTCTCTCTCTTCCATCAAGGCCCATTAAGGCCCATTAAGTCCCCGGGGGGTTCCGGTAACCTCCCGGTACTCTAGTAGAATCCCGGAACACTTCCGATATCCAAACATAGGCTTCCAATATATGAATATTCATGTCTCGACCATTTCGAGACTCCTAGTCATGTCCGTGATCACATCCGGGACTCCGAACAACCTTCGGTACATCAAAACATATAAACTCATAATATAACTGTCATTGAAACGTTAAGCGTGTGGACCCTATGGGTTCGAGAACTATGTAGACATGACAGAGACACGTCTCCGGTCAATAACCAATAGCGGAACCTGTATGCTCATATTGGCTCCCACATATTCTACGAATATCTTTATCGGTCAAACCGCATAACAACATACGTTGTTCCCTTTGTCATCGGTATGTTACTTTCCCGAGATTCGATCGTGGGTATCTCAATACCTAGTTCAATCTCGTTACCGGCAAGTCTCTTTACTCGTTCCATAATACATCATCCTGCAACTAACTTATTAGTTACAATGCTTGCAAGGCTTATAGTGATGTGCATTACTGAGTGGGCCCAGAGATACCTCTCCGACAATCAGAGTGACAAATCCTAATCTCGAAATATGCCAACCCAACAAGTACCTTCGGAGACACCTGTAGAGCACCTTTATAATCACCCAGTTACGTTGTGACGTTTGGTAGCACACAAAGTGTTCCTCCGGTAAACGGGAGTTGCATAATCTCATAGTCATAGGAACATGTATAAGTCATGAAGAGAGCAATAGCAGAATACTAAACGATTAAGTGCTAAGCTAACGGAATGGGTCAAGTCAATCACATCATTCTCCTAATAATGTGATCCCATTAATCAAATGACAACTCATGTCTATGGCTAGGAAACATAACCATCTTTGATCAACGAGCTGGTCAAGTAGAGGCATACTAGTGACACTCTGTTTGTCTATGTATTCACACAAGTATTATGTTTCCGGTGAATACAATTCTAGCATGAATAATAAACATTTATAATGAAATAAGGAAATAAATAATAACTTTATTGTTGTCTCTAGGGCATATTTCCTTCAGTCTCCCACTTGCACTAGAGTCAATAATCTAGATCACATCGCCATGTGATTTAACATTAATAATTCACATCACCATGTGATTAACACCCATAGTTCACATCGTCATGTGACCAACACCCAAAGGGTTTACTAGAGTCAATAATCTAGTTCACAGTTCTATGTGATTAACACCCAAAGAGTACTAAGGTGTGATCATGTTTTGCTTGTGAGAGAAGTTTAGTCAACGGGTCTGCCATATTCAGATCCATATGTATTTTGCAAATTTCTATGTCAACAATGCTCTACACGGAGCTACTCTAGCTAATTGCTCCCACTTTCAATATGTATCCAAATTGAGACTTAGAGTCATCTGGATCACTGTCAAAATTTGCATCGACGTAACCCTTTATGACGAACCTTTTTGTCACCTCCATAATCGAGAAACATATCCTTATTCCATTAAGGATAATTTTGACCGCTGTCCAGTGATCTACTCCTAGATCACTATGGTACTCCCTTGCCAAAATCAGTGTAGGGTATACAATATATCTGGTACACAGCATGGCATACTTTATAGAACCTATGGCCAAGGCATAGGGAATGACTTTCATTCTCTTTCTATCTTCTTCCGTGGTCGGGCTTTGAGTCTTACTCAATTTCACACCTTGTAACACAGGCAAGAACTCTTTCTTTGACTGTTCCATTTTGAACTACTTCAATATCTTGTCAAGGTATGTACTCATTGAAAAAACTTATCAAGCGTCTTGATCTATCTCTATAGATCTTGATGGTCAATATGTAAGCAGCTTCACCGAGGTCTTTCTTTGAAAAACTCCTTTCAAACACTCCTTTATGCGTTGCAGAATAATTCTACATTATTTCCGATCAACAATATGTCATTCACATATACTTATCAGAAATGCTGCAGTGCTCCCACTCACTTTCTTGTAAATACGGGCTTCACCGCAAGTCTGTATAAAACCTTTTGGATCAAAGCGTATATTCCAACTTCGAGATGCTTGCACCAGTCCATAGATGGATCACTGGAGCTGGCATATTTTGTTAGCACCTTTAGGATTGACAAAACCTTTTGGTTGCATCATATACAACTCTTTCTTTAATAAATCCATTAAGGAATGCAGTTTTGTTTATCCATTTGCCAGATTTCATAAAATGCGGCAATTGCTAACATGATTTAGACAAACTTAAGCATAGATACGAATGAGAAACTCTCATCGTAGTCAACACCTTGAACTTGTCGAAAACCTTTTGCGACGATTCTAGCTTTGTAGATAGTAACACTACTATCAGTGTCCATCTTCCTCTTGAAGATCCATTTAATCTCAATGGCTCGCCGATCATTGGGCAAGTCAATCAAAGTCCATACTTTGTTCTCATACATGGATCCCATCTCAGATTTCATGGCCTCAAGCCATTTTCGGAATCTGGGCTCACATCGCTTCCTCATAGTTTGTAGGTTCATCATGGTCAAGTAACATGACCTCCAGAACAGGATTACCGTACCACTCTGGTGCAGATCTTACTCTGGTTGACCTACGAGGTTCGGTAGTAACCTGATCTGAAGTTTCATGATCATCATCATTAGCTTCCTTACTAATTGGTGTAGGTGTCACAGGAACCGGTTTCTGTGATGAACTACTTTCCAATAAGGGAGCAGGTGCAGTTACCTCATCAAGTTCTACTTTCCTCCCACTCACTTCTTTCGAGAGAAACTCCTTCTCTAGAAAGGATCCATTCTTAGCAACGAATGTCTTGCCTTCGGATCTGTGATAGAAGGTGTACCCAACTATCTCCTTTGGGTATCCTATGAAGACACATTTCTCCGATTTGGGTTTGAGCTTATCAGGATGAAATTTTTTCACATAAGCATCGCAACCCCAAACTTTAAGAAATGACAACTTTGGTTTCTTGCCAAACCACAGTTCATACGGTGTCATCTCAACAGATTTAGATGGTGCCCTTTTTAACATGAATGCAGCTGTCTCTAATGCATAACCCCAAAACTATAGTGGTAAATCGGTAAGAAACATCCTAGATTGCACTATATCCAATAAAGTACTGTTATGACGTTCGGACACACCATTATGCTGTGGTGTTCTAGGTGACACGAATTTTTGAAACTATTCCACATTGTTTTAATTGAAGACCAAACTTGTAACTCAAATATTTGTCTCCGTGATCAGATCGTAGAAACTTTATTTTCTTGTCATGATGATTTTCCACTTCACTCTGAAATTCTTTGAACTTTTCAAATGTTTCAGATTTATGTTTCATCAAGTAGATATACCCATATCTGCCCAAATCATCTGTGAAGGTCAGAAAATAATGATACCCTCCGCGAGCCTCAATATTCATTAGACCATATACATCAGTATGTATGATTTCCAACAAATCTATTGCTCGCTCCATTGTTCCGGAGAACGGAGATTTAGTCATCATGCCCTTCACAAACATCAAGTGATTCACAATCAAGTGATTCCAAAATTCCATCAGCATGGAGTTTCTTCATGCGCTTTACACCAATATGACCTAAACGGCAGTGCCACAAATAAGGTGCACTATCATTATTAACTTTGCATCTTTTGGCTTAAATATTATGAATATGTGTATCACTATGATCAAGATCTAACAAACCATTTTATTGGGTGTATGACCATAGAAGGTTTTATTCATGTAAACAGAACAACAATTATTCTCTAATTTAAATGCATAACCGTTTTGCAACAAACATGATCAAATCATATTCATGCTCAACGCAAACACCAAATAACACTTATTTAGTTTCAACACTAATCCCGAAAGTATAGGGAGTGTGCGATGATGATCATATCAATCTTGGAACTGCTTCCAACACACATCGTCACCTCGCCTTTTACTAGTTTCTTTTTATTCTGCAACTCTCGTTTCGAGTTACCGCTCTTAGCAACTGAACCAGTATCAAATGCCGAGGGGTTGCTATAAACACTAGTAAAGTGCACATCAATAACATGTATATCCAATATACCTTTGTTCACTTTGCCATCCTTCTTATCCGCCAAATACTTGGGGCAGTTCCACTTCCAGTGACCAGTCCCTTTGCAATAGAAGTACTTAGTCTCAGGCTTAGGACCAGACTTGGGCTTCTTCACTTGAGCAGCAACTTGCTTGCCGTTCTTCATGAAGTTCCCCTTGTTCCCTTTGCCTTTTTTTTGAAACTAGTGGTCTTGTCAACCATCAACACTCGATGTTTTTCTTGATTTCTACCTTCGTCGATTTCAGCATCACGAAGAGCTTGGGAATCATTTCCATTATCCCTTGCATATTATAGTTCATCACGAAGTTCTACTAACTTGGTGATGGTGACTAGAGAATTCTGTCGATCACTATCTTATCTGGAAGATTAACTCCCACTTGATTCAAGCGATTGTAGTACCCAGACAATCTGAGCACATGCTCACTGCTTGAGCTATTCTCCTCCATCTTTTAGCTATAGAACTTGTTGGAGACTTCATATCTCTCAACTCAGGTATTTGCTTGAAATATTAACTTCAACTCCTGGAACATCTCATATGGTCCAGGACGTTCAAAACGTCTTTGAAGTCCCGATTCTAAGCCGTTAAGCATGGTGCACTAAACTATCAAGTAGTCATCATATTGAGCTAGCCAAACGTTCATATCGTCTGCATCTGCTCCTGTAATAGGTCTGTCACCTAGTGGTGCATCAAGGACATAATTCTTCTGTGCAGCAATGAGGATAAATCTCAGATCATGGATCCAATCCGCATCATTGCTACTAACATCTTTCAACTTAGTTTTCTCTAGGAACATATCAAAAATAAAACAGGGGAGCAAAACGCAAGCTATTGATCTACAACATAGATATGCTAATACTACCAGGACTAAGTTCATGATAATTTAAAGTTAAACTAATCAAATTACTTAATAACTCCCACTTAGATAGATATCCCTCTAATCCTCTAAGTGATCACGTGATCCATATCAACTAAACCATGTCCGATCATCACGTGAGATGGAGTAGTTTCAATGGTGAACATCACTATGTTGATCATATCTACTATATGATTCACGCTCGACCTTTCGGTCTCAGCGTTCCGAGGCCATATCTGTTATATTCTAGGCTCGTCAAGTTTAACCTGAGTATTCCGCGTGTGCAACTGTTTTGCACCCATTGTATTTGAATGTAGAGCCTATCACACCCGATCATCACGTGGTGTCTCAGCACGAAAAACTTTCGCAATGGTGCATACTCAGGGAGAACACTTATACTTTGATAATTTAGTAAGGGATCATCTTATAATGCTACCATCAATCAAAGTAAGACAAGATGCATAAAAGATAAACATCACATGCAATCAATATAAGTGATATGATATGGCCATCATCATCTTGTTCTTGTGATCCCCATCTCCAAAGCACCGTCATGATCACCATCATCACCGCGCGACACCTTGATCTCCATCGTAGCATCGTTGTCGTCTCGCCAATCTTATGCTTCTACGACTATTGCTACCGCTTGGTGATAAAGTAAAGCATTACAGGGCGATTGCATTGTATAGAATAAAGTGACAACCATATGGCTCCTGTCAGTTGCCGATAACTCGGTTACAAAACATGATCATCTCATACAATAAAATTTAGCATCATGTCTTGACCATATCACATCACAACATGCCCTGCAAAAACAAGTTAGACGTCCTCTACTTTGTTGTTGCAAATTTTACGTGGCTGCTACGGGCTTAGCAAGAACCGTTCTGACCTACGCATCAAAACCACAACGATAGTTTGTCAAGTTGGTGCTGTTTTAACCTTCACAAGGACCGGGCGTAGCCACACTCGGTTCAACTAAAGTTGGAGAAACTGACACCTGCCAGCCACCCATGTGCAAAGTATGTCGGTAGAACCAGTCTCGGGTAAGCGTACGCATAATGTTGGTCCGGGCCGCTTCATCCAACAATACCGCCGAACCAAAGTATGATATGCTGGTAAGCAGTATGACTTATATCGCCCACAACTCACTTGTGTTCTACTCATGCATATGACATCTACGCATAAAACCCGGCTCGGATGCCACTGTTGGGGAACGTAGTAATTTCAAAAAAATTCATACGCACACGCAAGATCATGGTGATGCATAGCAACGAGAGGGGAGAGTGTTGTCCACGTACCCTCGTAGACCGAAAGCGGAAGCGTTAGCACAACGCGGTTGATGTAGTCGTACGTCTTCACGATCCGACCGATCATGTACCGAATGCACGACACCTCCGAGTTCAGCACACGTTCAGCCCGATGACGTCCCTCAAACTCTGATCCAGCCGAGTGTTGAGGGAGAGTTTCATCAGCACAACGGCGTGCTGACGATGATGATGTTCTACCGACGCAGGGCTTTGCCTAAGCACCGCTACAGTATTATCGAGGTGGACTATGGTGGAGGGGGGCACCGCACATGGCTAAAAGATCAAACAATCAATTGTTGTGTCTATGGGGTGCCCCTGCTCCTGTATATAAAGGAGCAAGGGGTGGGTGCGGCCGACCTAGAGAGGGCGCGCCAGGAGGTGTCCTACTCCCACCGGGAGTAGGACTCCCCCCTTTCCTAGTTGGATTAGGACTTGGGAGGGGGAAAGAGGTGGAGGGGAAGAAGGAAGGCGGGCGCCGCGCCCTCTCCTTGTCCTATTCGGACTAGGGGGGAGGGGTGCGTCCCTTGCCCTGGCTGCCTTCTCTCTCTTCCATCAAGGCCCACTAAGGCCCTTTAAGTCCCTGGGGGGTTCCGGTAACCTCCCGGTACTCCGGTAAAATCCCAGAACACTTCCGATATCCAAACATAGGCTTCCAATATATCAATATTCATGTCTCGACCATTTCGAGACTCCTCGTCATGTCCGTGATCACATCCGGGACTCCGAACAACCTTCGGTACATCAAAACATATAAACTCATAATATAACTGTCATCGAAATGTTAAGCGTGCGAACCCTACGGGTTCGAGAACTATGTAGACATGACCGAGACACGTCTCCGGTCAATAACCAATAGTGGAACCTGGATGCTCATATTGGCTCCCACATATTCTACGAAGATCTTTATCGGTCAAACCGCATAACAACATACGTTGTTCCCTTTGTCACCGGTATGTTAGTTGCCCGAGATTCGATCGTCGGTATCTCAATACCTAGTTCAATCTCGTTACCGGCAAGTATCTTTACTCGTTTCGTAAGACATCATCCCGCAACTAACTCATTAGTTACAACGCTTGCAAGGCTTATAGTGATGTGCATTACTGAGTGGGCCCAGAGATACCTCTCCGACAATTGGAGTGACAAATCCTAATCTCGAAATACGCCAACCCAACAAGTACCTTCAGAGACACCTGTAGAGCACCTTTATAATCACCCAGTTACGTTGTGACGTTTGGTAGCACACAAAGTGTTCCTCCGGTAAACGGGAGTTGCATAATCTCATAGTCATAGGAACATGTATAAGTTATGAAGAAAGCAATAGCAGAATACTAAACGATCAAGTGCTAAGCTAACGGAATGGGTCAAGTCAATCACATCATTCTCCTAATAATGTGATCCCGTTAATCAAATGACAACTCATGTCTATGGCTAGGAAACATAACCATCTTTGATCAACGAGCTAGTCAAGTAGAGGCATACTAGTGACACTCTGTTTGTCTATGTATTCACACAAGTATTATGTTTCCGGTTAATACAATTCTAGCATGAATAATAAACATTTATCATGAAATAAGGAAATAAATAATAACTTTATTATTGTCTATAGGGCATATTTCCTTCAACATGGTCCTTAGTGGAGAAGAGGAGGGACGGCCAGGGCAGGCCGCGCGCCCCCTCCCCCTCTAGTCCAAATTGGACAAGGAGGGGGGCGGCCTTTCCTTCTTCTCCTCCTCCTCTTTCCCCCTTCTCCTAATCCAACAAGGAAGGGAGGGAGTCCTACGATAGTCATGGAAGCATAAGATTGGCGAGACGACAACGATGCTACGATGGAGATCAAGGTGTCGCGCCGGTGACGATGGTGATCATGACGGTGCTTCGAAGATGGAGATCACAAGCACAAGAAGATGATGGCCATATCATATCACTTATATTTATTGCATGTGATGTTTATCTTTTATGCATCTTATCTTGCTTTGATTGACGATAGCATTATAAGATGATCTCTCACTAAATTATCAAAGTATAAGTGTTCTCCCTGAGTATGCACCATTGCGAAAGTTCTTCGTTCTGAGACACCACATGATGATCGGGGCTCTACGTTCAAATACAATGGGTGCAAAACAGTTGCACACGCGGAATACTCAGGTTAAACTTGACGAGCCTAGCATATAACAGATATGGCCTCGGAACACGGAGATCAAAAGGTTGAGCGTGAATCATATAGTAGATATGATCAACATAGTGATGTTCACCATTGAAACTACTCCATCTCACGTGATGATCGGACATAGTTTAGTTGATTTGGATCACGTGATCACTTAGAAGATTAGAGGGATGCCTATTTAAGTGGGAGTTCTTAAGTAATATGATTAACTGAACTTAAATTTATCATGAACTTAGTACCTGATAGTATTTTGCTTGTCTATGTTGATTGTAGATAGATGGCTCGTGCTGTTGTTTCGTTGAATTTTAATGCGTTCCTTGAGAAAGCAAAGTTGAAAGATGATGGTAGCAATTACACGGACTGGGTCCGTAACTTGAGGATTATCCTCATTGCTGCACAGAAGAATTACGTCCTGGAAGCACCACTAGGTGCCAGACCTGGTGAAGGAGCAACACCAGATGTTATGAACATCTGGCAGAGCAAAGTTGATGACTACTCGATAGTTCAGTGTGCCATGCTTTACGGCTTAGAATCGGGACTTCAACGACGTTTTGAACGTCATGGAGCATATAAGATGTTCCAGGAGTTGAAGTTAATATTTCAAGCAAATGCCCGGATTGAGAGATATGAAGTCTCCAATAAGTTCTACAGCTGTAAGATGGAGGAGAATAGTTCTGTCAGTGAGCATATACTCAAAATGTCTGGGTATAACAACCACTTGATTCAACTGGGAGTTAATCTTCCGGATGATAGCGTCATTGACGGAATTCTTCAATCACTGCCACCAAGCTACAAGAGCTTCGTGATGAACTATAACATGCAAGGGATGGATAAGACGATTCCCGAGCTCTTCGCAATGCTAAAGGCTGCGGAGGTAGAAATCAAGAAAGAGCATCAAGTGTTGATGGTCAATAAGACCACCAGTTTTAAGAAAAAGGGCAAAGGGAAGAAGAAGGGGAACTTCAAGAAGAACAACAAACAAGTTGCTTCTTAGGAGAAGAAACCCAAGTCTGGACGAGACTGAGTGCTTCTACTGCAAGCAGACTGGTCATTGGAAGCGGAACTGCCCCAAGTATTTGGCGGATAAGAAGGATGGCAAGGTGAACAAAGGTATATGTGATATACATGTTATTGATGTGTACCTTACTAATGCTCGCAGTAGCACCTAGGTATTTGATACTGGTTCTGTTGCTAATATTTGCAACTCGAAACAGGGACTACGGGTTAAGTGAAGATTGGCTAAGGACGAGGTGACGATGCGCGTGGGAAATGGTTCCAAAGTCGATGTGATCGCGGTCAGCACGCTACCTCTACATCTACCTTCGAGGTTAGTTTTAGACCTAAATAATTGTTATTTGGTGCCAGCGTTGAGCATGAACATTATATCTGGATCTTGTTTGATGCGAGATGGTTATTCATTTAAATCAGAGAATAATGGTTGTTCTATTTATATGAGTAATATCTTTTATGGTCATGCACCCTTGAAGAGTGGTCTATTTTTGTTGAATCTCAATAGTAGTGATACACATATTCATAATATCAAAGCCAAAAGATGCAGAGTTGATAATGATAGTGCAACTTATTTGTGGCACTGCCGTTTAGGTCATATCGGTGTAAAGCGCATGAAGAAACTCCATACTGATGGACTTTTGGAACCACTTGATTATGAATCACTTGATACTTGCGAACCGTGCCTCATGGGCAAGATGACTAAAACGCCGTTTTCCGGAACTACAGAGCGAGCAACAGATTTGTTGGAAATCATACATACAGATGTATGTGGTCCGATGAATGTTGACGGTCGCGGCGGGTATCGTTATTTTCTCACCTTCATAGATGATTTAAGCAGATATGGGTATATCTACTTAATGAAACATAAGTCTCAAAAATTTGAAAAGTTCAAAGAATTTCAAAGTGAAGTTGAAAATCATCGTAACAAGAAAATAAAGTTTCTATGATCTGATCGTGGAGGAGAATATTTGAGTTACGAGTTTGGTCTTCATTTGAAACAATGCGGAATAGTTTCGCAACTCACGCCACCCGGAACACCACAGCGTAATGGTGTGTCCGAATGTCGTAATCGTACTTTACTAGATATGGTGCGATCTGTGATGTGTCTTACTGATTTATCGCTACCATTTTGGGGTTATGCTCTAGAGACGGCTGCATTCACGTTAAATAGGGCACCATCGAAATCCGTTGAGACGACGCCTTATGAACTGTGGTTTGGCAAGAATCCAAAGTTGTCGTTTCTTAAAGTTTGGTGCTGCGATGCTTATGTGCAAAAACTTCAACCTGATAAGCTCGAACCCAAATCGGAAAAATGTGTCTTCATAGGATACCCAAAAGAAACTGTTCGGTACACCTTCAATCACAGATCCGAAGGCAAGCCTTTTGTTGCTAAATTTGGAATCTTTCTAGAGAAGGAGTTTCTCTCGAAAGAAGTGAGTGGGAGGAAAGTAGAACTTGATGAGGTAACTGTACCTGCTCCCTTATTGGAAAGTAGTTCATCATAGAAACCGGTTTCTGTGACACCTACACCAATTAGTGAGGAAGTTAATGATCATGATCATGAAACTTCAAATCAAGTTACTCAACCTCGTAGGTCAACTAGAGTAAGATCCGCACCTGAGTGGTACGGTAATCCTGTTCTGGAGGTTATGTTACTAGACCATGATGAACCTACGAACTATGAAGAAGCGATGGTGAGCCCAGATTACGTAAAATGGCTTGAGGCCATGAAATCTGAGATGGGATCCATGTATGAGAACAAAGTGTGGACTTTGGTTGACTTGCTCGATGATCGGCAAGCCATTGAGAATAAATGGATCTTCAATAAGAAGACTAACGCTGACGGTAATGTTACTGTCTATAAAGCTCGACTTGTTGCAAAAGGTTTTCGACAAGTTCAAGGGGTTGACTACGATGAGACTTTCTCACCCGTAGCGATGCTTAAGTCTGTCCGAATCATGTTAGCAATTGCTGCATTTTAAGATTATGAAATTTGGCAAATGGATGTAAAAACTACATTCCTGAATGGATTTCTGGAAGAAGAGTTGTATATGATGCAACCAAAAGGTTTTGTCGATCCAAAAGGAGCTAACAAAGTGTGCAAGCTCCAGCGATCCATTTATGGACTAGTGCAAGCCTCTCGGAGTTGGAATAAACACTTTGATAGTGTGATCAAAGCATTTGGTTTTATACAAACTTTTGGAGAATCCTGTATTTACAAGAAAGTTAGTGGGAGCTCTGTAGCATTTCTGATATTATATGTGGATGACATATTACTGATTGGAAATGATATAGAATTTCTGGATAGCATAAAGGGATACTTGAATAAGAGTTTTTCAATGAAAGACCTCGGTGAAGCTGCTTATATATTGGGCATCAAGATCTATAGAGATAGATCAAGATGCTTAATTGGACTTCACAAAGCACATACCTTGACAAAGTTTTGAAGAAGTTCAAAATGGATCAAGCAAAGAAAGGGTTCTTGCCTGTGTTACAAGGTGTGAAGTTGAGTAAGACTCAATGCCCGACCAGTGCAGAAGATAGAGAGAAGATGAAAGATGTTCCCTATGCTTTGGCCATAGGCTCTATCATGTATGCAATGTTGTGTACTAGACCTGATGTGTGCCTTGCTATAAGTTTAGCAGGGATGAGGGAGTCCTGGATTAGGGGGTATCCGGACAGCCGGACTATATCCATTCGCCGGACTGTTGGACTATGAAGATACAAGATTGAAGACTTCGTCTCGTGTCCGGATGGGACTCTCCTTGGCGTGGAAGGCAAGCTTGGCGATACGGATATGTAGATATCCTCCCATTGTAACCGACTCTGTGTAACCCTAGCCCTCTCCGGTGTCTATATAAACCGGACGGTTTAGTCCATAGGACAAGAACAATCATACCATAGGCTAGCTTCTAGGGTTTAGCCTCTACGATCTCGTGGTAGATCAACTCTTGTAATACTCATATCATCAAGATCAATCAAGCAGGAAGTAGGGTATTACCTCCATCGAGAGAGCCCGAACCTA
The DNA here is from genome assembly GCF_018294505.1 of Triticum aestivum. NCBI lineage: Eukaryota > Viridiplantae > Streptophyta > Magnoliopsida > Poales > Poaceae > Triticum > Triticum aestivum. The sequence goes on from NC_057800.1 coordinate 699,003,116, forward strand.
GGTAAACATCGTGTCCCCCGCCTCCTGTTACCATCTACCTTAGATGCACAGTTTGGGACCCCCTACTCGAGATCCGCCGGTTTTGACACCGACATTGGTGCTTTCATTGAGAGTTCCACTGTGCCGTCACCGTAAGGGTTGATGGCTCCTTCGATCATCGGTAATGATGCGGTCCAGGGTGAGGTCTTACTCCCCGGACAGATCTTTGTATTCGGCGGCTTCGCACTGCGGGCCAACTCCTTGGCCATCTGGAGCAGATCGAGAGCTACGCCCCTGGCCGTCAGGTCAGGTTTGGAAACTTGAATTACACTGCCGACATCCACGGAGACCTGATCTTCGACGGATTCGAGCCCATGCCAGGTGTGCCGCACGATCACGACGAGCACGATATAGCTCTGCCGTCGGACAGTGTTTGGAAGATCACACCGGCAACTACTCCGGCCTTCAATCCGGAGCAAATTGCGACATCCGAGGACGGGCGGGTAGACCCCGCCTTGAAGGCCGCACTCTCAGCAGCGATAGAGCCGAATACCAACCTTACCCCTCATGAGAGCCGTGACACCGAACCACTGGATTCATCTCCGGCCAGAGACTCCGAACCGCCTGCGCCCATGCCTATCGAATCCGATTAGGCACCGCTCATGGAGTTCACCTCCGTGGATATCTTTCAACACTCGCCCTTCGGCGATGTGCTAAACTCGTTAAGGTCTCTCTCCTTGTCAGGAGAACCTTTGCCAAACTATGTCCGGCTAGAATGGGATGCGGATGACGAGGAAATTCACTCCCCACCCACCACCCACTTAGTAGACACTGTCGACGATTTAACCGACATGCTCGACTTTGACTCCGAAGACATCGATGGTATGAACAGGAACCACTGCCCACAAGGCACTGGACCGCAACCTCATCATATGATATACACATGGTGGATACACCCAAAGAAGGCAATGGCGACAAGACAGCGGAAGGCGACCCCTCCAAGAAGCAACCCAAGCGCCGACATCAGCGGCTCTGCTCTAAGTCTCGCCACAGCAAAAGCGGTGATATCGGCACAGGAGATAATAGAACTCCGGACAGTGACGAAGACGACGACAATCCCCTCCAGCAAGATTTAGGGCCGGAGGATGAACAAGCCAACCCTCCCAAGCAAGCGGCGAAGGGAGAAGCGGAGGATGACAATTACATGCCTCTCTCCAAAGACGAAGTGAGCCTCGGCGACAAAGAATTTGTCGTGCCTGAGGATCCCGTCGAGCAGGAGCGCTTTAAGCGCCGGCTTATAGCCATAGCAAATAGCCTGAAGAAAAAGCAACAACAACTTTGAGCTGATCAGGATCTGCTAGCAGACAGATGGACTAAAGTCCTTGCGGCCGAGGAATACAAACTCGAACGCCCTTCCAAGGGTTACCCAAAACGCAGGTTGCTACCCCGACTTGAGGAGGAAGCATTGAAACCTACATCACCAGCGTATGATGCGGCTGATCGGCCACCTCATGGCCAAGACAGAGAGGCATTCCAGCCTGAAGCTCAGCCCGCACCCCGCCGCCACTCAAACAAAAATACCAAGGCACGGGGCAACATGCGAGACCTGCGAGGTGTATCGGAAAACAAGGCAAAACATGCAAGATCGATCTACGGATCAAGGGGACGCGCACCAGCACGTGACGATGATCATCACGGGGGATACACTAAATGTAAATCCGGCTGAGCCGAATACGGCAGACAATACTCATATGAACTGCGTCGTGATATAGCCCAGCACAGAGGCGCCACACACCCCCTATGCTTCACTGATGAAGTTATGGATCACAAATTCCCGGAGGGTTTTAAACCCGTAAATATCGAATCGTATGATGGTACAACAGACCCCGCGGTATGGATTGAGGATTTCCCCCTCCACATCCTCATGGCCCGCGGTGATGATCTACACGTCATCAAGTACCTCCCACTAAAACTCAAAGGACCAGCTCGGCATTGGCTGAATAGCTTGCCAGCAGAATCCGTCGGCAGTTGGGAGGATTTGGAAGAGGCATTCCTCGACAACTTCCAAGGCACTTATGTGCGACCACCAGACGTTGATGACTTAAGTCATATAATTCAGCAGCCAGGGGAATCGGCCAGGACATCTATACACGGTTCCTAACCAAGAAAAACCAAATTGTCAACTGCCCAGATGCAGAGGCCTTAGTGACATTTAAGCATAACATCCGTGACGAATGGCTCGCCCGACACCTCAGCCAAGAGAAGCCAAAATCCATGGCAGCCCTCACGACACTCATGACCTGCTTTTGTGCGGGCGAGGATAGCTGGTTGGCTCGTAGTACCGATACAACAAGCAAACCTGACACATCAGAAGCCAGGGATAGCAATGGCAAACCACGATGCAACAAACATAAGCGCCGCAAATATGGTGAAAACGTCGAAAACACGGCGGTTAATGCCGGGTTCAGGGGCTCAAAGTCCGGTCAGCAGAATGGGCAACCCAAAAATAAAAATCCGGATCCTTCCAGTCTGGACCGCATAATCGATCGCCAATGCCAAATTCATGGCACCCCAGAAACACCAGCCGCCCATACCAACAGAGAATGCTGGGTCTTCAAACAAGCCGGTAGGGCAGGCGTTAGGGACAAAGGGGAGTCTCAAAGCGACGATAGCGACAAATAGCCCAGACCACCGAACAAAGGAGGGCAAAAGAAATTTCCCCCGCATATTCAATCGGTGAACATCGTACATACCACCCAAATTACAAACTCGGACCGGATATCCATCCTTCGGGATGGCGCACCAACAGAACTTGTCGTCCCACAATATAAACTGGGGCCAGTCACCTTCAACCGCCACTACAAAAAAATACACTTCCGTGATGATACGTGTTTGTCACAATAGGTCACTTTTTTTGTCATGCATGTACATCCATGACAAATTTATGACAGAATCAAGATAGTCATACCTGTGATGTCGTAGAAGTGTTCCATGACATTACCAAAATTATCATCACGGAAGTGTCCACTTCCATGACGATAAATCGCGCGTCACAGAAGTGCTTTCGTCAAGGGTGACCGACACGTGGCATCCACCGTAATGGAACACCGTTAAGCTATCGGGTCGGGTTTTGGATCCGATAACCCGTTAACAACCCCGACCAATGGGGATTTTCCACATGTAATATCATCATTGGCTGGAGGAAACACATGTCGGCTCATCGTTGGGACAGATGTCATCCACTCATTGGACAGAAGGCGCCTATGATACATCGACACGTGGCACGGCCCAATAGAGGCCCATTCCTGTGAAAGGCCGTCCCGTTTGACTTGGTCAAAAGGTGGCGGACTGGCCCATGGAAAGCATGTTAACGGCATGTTCGCATATAGCCCATTTACAACCCGCTAACCCAAGGCCCGTTACGTCCTATCCGAATTAGGCCCAGTAGCGTCATCTGGGCCATCCAATATGATTCCAGCCCATTTTCACTTCTGGCCCATGTATGGCCCATGACGTCTTTCGGCCCATATGAGGCCCTATGTAACTCTTGGCCTATTAACGACCCGTGGTGAAACTGGCCCGTAATGAACAGTGTATCACTTTACACCCATTAACGACCCTTGGTGAAACTGGCCCATAATGAACAGTGTATCACTTTATACCCATTAACGACCCGTTATTCTGTTGGGCCATTTCCAGCCCATGTTATCTTTCGGACTTCTCAGAGCCCAATTATTCTTGGGCTCATTTCCAACATTCGTTTACTTACGGCCCGTTACTGTCATTTTCTACTTGTGGGCCAAATTCAGCCCGTGGTTACTGTCGGCCCGTTTGTGGTCTGTTAATACGTTGGGCCATTTTCATAGCGTCATCAAATACGGCCTACTAACGATGGCCCGTTTACGGCCATAATGCGGCCTGTTATTGGCCCATGTTTGGCCAATCGATCATACGTCCCGTATAAGGCCCATTGATGATACGACCTGTAGAAGGCCCATTGTTTCTACGACCCGTAGAAAGCCCATTGTTTCTACGGCCTGTAGAAGGCCTACTGTTTCTAGGGCCTGTAGAAGGCCCACTGTTTCTATGGCCCGTAGGAGGCCTAGTGTCACTACAGTAAATATTAGCCCATGGTTATTGTGGCCTAGTTTTTAAAAATAGGTTATTGCAGCCACTAGCAAACCGCGGAAAAAGAACCGCACTGACTACAAGCAAACAAATAAACAAGACAACAAGGAAATAAATAAGCAAGCAACTTATGCTAGGCTATCACGGCTATTACATATATTACATCCACTGGGCATCAAAGTTCGCCACCAGTGCAAATATAGGGAACAAAGCAGCATATAAACACCGCAGCAAAACAAGTCCAGAACTGAAACCACTTCAGAAGAGTTCAAGAAACAATATCCTGGGTACCCATAATGCTGGCAAGATGCTTAGCAAGCTATTAACTTTCTCTTGCTTGGCGCTTAAATCCTCCAGCGCTCGCTGTTGCACAAGAAAGAACTGGTGTTTATCAGCCACATCAACTTGCTGTTCGAGTTATTGGCCAGTACCGCTGGCACAAGCGCTTGTAGCTGGCCAGTACCGCTGTCCTGTTCAAGAACCCCCTCCAATTCAAATGGCTGATAAACAAGAAAAGAAATTGAACGTACAAACATTATATGATAGACAGATGTGGTAATTCACATATATGTTGTCTAACCAAACAGGACAGCATGACACAGTTTCACATATGTGATGCCTAACTAAACAGGATAGCATGACACAGTTTCAGATATATGATGGATAACTTAACAGGATATAATGGCATAATTCAACATATGATGAGTACCTAAATAGGATGACATGACACAACTATATGATGTCTTTCTAAAATAGGTTGGGATGAAATAATTCACATATATGTTGTCTAAGTATACAGGATGGCATGATATAATTGACATAATTGATTCATATACTAAGCAGTTGGCACTCGCATGTATGATCTCTAAACTAAGCAGATAGAATTCAATATTGTGCATATGATGTCTAAACTAAGCAATGCAAGACACCATATGCATCATATGAGAAATATAAACATTGCAACTTAGAGCATACACCTCAGGTGGGATATAGGACTGGTCATCTGTCTCTGAATCCTCCTATGAGGAGCTCCCTATAACCATCGAGATATATGCTTCAACAGGTACCATTGCCTGCTTTGAAGACCTTGTTTTCACTCCAGATTTTCCCATAACCGGCTCAAATGGTTGATACACATGAAGAGTAGTTCAATATACACAGATTGTCGACAAATGGAATACGTAATGAAAAAAAGATGGCATGAGATAATTCACATATATGATGCCTGGCTCCATGGCGGTGCATAATTCACATATATGATAACTGGCTGAAAAACATGGCATTGCGTAATTCACATATCTGATATAGAAAGCAAACATGAGGCATTCACACAAAGCATGTCTAATCTAAGCAGATGGCATGGCAATGCAAGACATCATATGCATGATATGAGCAATATAACCCAGCCAAGTTAGAGCATGCACCTCGGGGGGGGGGGGGATACGACTAGTCATCTCTCTCTGAATCCTCCTCTGAGGAGCTATCTATAACCAACAAGAAATCTGCATCGAGAGGTAGCACTGACTGCTCAGAAGACCTTGTTTTCACTCCATATTTTCCCATGACCGACTCAAATGGCTGATGCACAGGAAGAGTAGATGAATGTATAAACATTGTTGACAAATGGAATACATTATGGAAAAAAATATGGCATGATAAAATTCACATACACGATGACTGGCTAAATAGGATGGCATTGCATGATTCACGTATATGATGCCTGGCTAAAGAAGATGGCATTGCATAATTCCCATATACTCCCTCCATTCCTAAATATTTGTCTTTTTAGAGATTTCAAATGGACTACCACATACGGATGTATATAGACACATTTTAGAGTGTAGATTCACTCATTTTGTTCCGTATATAGTCACTTGTTGAAATCTCTAAAAAGACAAATATTTAGGAATGGTGGGAGTATGATATAGAAACCAAACATGTGGCATTCACACAAAGCAAATCTAAACTAAGCTGATGACATATAAGATGTATAATGTAAGCAATGCAAGGCGCCATATGCATGATATGACCAACATCAGCATGCCAGGTTAGAGCAAACACCTCAGGTGGTAAACAGGCGTGGTCGGCTCCTTCTGAATCTCCATCTGAACAGTTATCTTCCTCTGGAATACAATCTGGAAATGAAGGAGGTGGGCACTTCGCCCACCATGGAGCGGCGTCTGCATGACATTATATTCACACGCAACAGTCTTCTCATTTTCTCTACATGTTCAGTACGATTGTGTACAACATCTGACATGCATAATAAAAAAATAGTTAGATTTTGTAAGGCCTAAGGGGTGCATGCAAAAATCAAGACTGATGGTAGCAAATGAGTGGATGGATCCAAAACTAATGATAGCAGGTAGATTATAGCTTCGGTTTAAAAAGATAGACAATGGATCATCTATTGTTTGTTGCCCACCCAACATGAACCACATAGAAGACCCAGATGAACCAGATAGTAGACAGATACTATTCGTTGCTGGCTCGATATGAGACCCATGGGCAATTCAAAACTCAAGATTGAACGATAAAGTAGCAGGTAATAATAACTGATGTATAACGTAAGCAAACACGAAAGACTGCGACCTCTCTTCCGGAACTGTGTAGTCCTCAGGTTCATCTGCTCAAGTCGATAATGGTAATGCAGTTGGCGTGGCTGCTGGCAAGGGGAAGATGATCTGAGGCGGGGAAAGGAAGTCTGCAGGGGGGATCTCTGCTGCAGTGAACGCTTCTGTCGATGGTGCACCTCAGGTGGGGTGGATGACGGCACGGTAGGAGCAGGACATAACACACAAAGTTTTCTTTGACGCCTATCTAAAAATGAAGTAAATCTGTAAGGGCTCCTTAGAATTGGAGGATTGTATAAACGCAGGGACAGGAAAAACACATGAATAGGATAGGAATGCACGTGCAAAACAGAGCATTTGGAAACATAGGATTTCAGTCAACCTGGGTGTTTGGCTCACATGAATTGGAAGAACAGAGGAATGGAGAAACAAAGTGATGCGACGAGTGTACAACCTCTTTGGCATAGCCTTGTGGACCTCAACATCATTGGGTTGGACATGGAGGAAGGTGATGATGCTGGTGTGACTATGAGAGGCGGGGAAGAAGATCCGAGGCCTCTGGAAACGGCGCCGAGGGTACTGCACCGCTGTGATGGACGGTTCCGTTGTTGGAGCAGCTCCGCTAAGGTGTATGGCGACGAGGCTGAAGCATGACAAGACAGACAATGTTAATCTGAAGTGGGACCCTAATATCATCTGCAATAGATGATGTAAAATACATCACCAAAAAGTGCTAGATGTAAAACGCATCAGCCGCGCCACGGCTGCTCCGACAGATGGTGTAAGTACTGTTCACTCTGAACTTAACTGAAGAAAATGAACTTCACAGTCGAAACTGAATTTTACTGTCGAAACTGATTGAACTAGTAACAGAGCATTGCAATAGATGTTTAGGGCGTTCGAGCACTAGTAGCAGAGAAGCAGTGATCTAAATCAGTAGAGGCTCGAGTAGGGAACGCACTAGTAGAGAGCAAGTCGTGCAGTAGCACCGTGAGCGAGTGCTAAAGCAGCAACTCCTGTAGCTGCTGGAGGTCGTGCAGCAGCAGCAGCAGCGCAAGCGAGAGCAAGAGCAGAGCAGCAGCACGAACGAAAGCAGGAGCAGTGCAGCAGCGCGACCGACAACAAGAACAGAGCCACAGCGGAAGCGAGAGCCGGAGCAGCTGCAGCTAGTGCCGTTGTGGAAGTCGCCGCCAAGGAAGCAACGACATTGGGGAGAGACGCCGTGGATGATGTGGCCGGCGATGACGCCGTCGATGGAAACGCCATGTCTGCTCGGTATCGAGCACCGGCAGCCCCGTGAGATCGAATAAAAGATAAAATGTAGCGGTGAGTGCAGAACCTCCTTGGTGGCGCCGAGTTGGCCTCGTCTTCATCGGAGGAATTGGCGAGGGTGTTGCGGTTCTGGAGGGGCAGGTCAAGATGGTGCTATGGGGATTGAGGTGGCGTGATAGATGAGGCGAACGTCGGGGCAGCTCCTTGGAGGTGGAGGACGGGGCGGCTGATCCGACGGGACGACGAGATCGACAACGGATCCTCATCCGGTGCGGCGGATGAGGGACGGTGAGCTGTTGCGGTGGACGACGTAGTCGGGGAAGAGTCTCTGGCTGGGCGGCGGTCGGGAGGCCGACAGAGGAGCGTGGGGTTTCGCGGGTTTTGGCGGCCTCAGTGTACGAATGGGGGGCGAGGGGGGAGGGGTGAGCCAAGCTTAGGGACGCGCTTGTCCGAAATGTAGGGTAAGTTACCAGCGTACCCCCACCGGTTTTGACACCGCGATGTGGAACTTCATTTCCGGTTGAGGGGTAGAAGGGGGATTTCGCGTGTCTGGGCTGCGGGAGCGATTTCAGATGAGGAGGAAGTTCTCACGCGCGTCCAAATTTCGGGATAACAAGGCGCAGTGCGGGTTAAAGAAGCGGGAGTTTCAAAGCAGGTGAGACAAAAGATACTCAAGCTTGAAAATTTCAGGATAACAAGGTGCGGATTCCTTGTTCGGCAGAACAAAGTTAACGTGTAAAAAAAACAATTCATACAAGACACAAGAGAGTCATGTCCCCTTTTACTATATTGCTATAGATGCCATTGAAAAAACTACAAGAAAAATGTAAAAAAATCGGGAGAACAAGATTACCCTGCACAGTACCAAATTGATTCGCACTTCCCTCAACAACAACAAAAAACAAATCAATTCCCACCAAAGAAAGAGTAATGTCCCTTTTTATATGATTATAGATGCCATGATCTCGAATTTCAATTTTTGAATCCATGTTATGTTGAATTCGAATATATCGTTAGGTGACCTTGCGGTTTATAATTGATGTAGTCGTACATTTTGATCTTCCATCATATATGAACATTTTACTCCACCATGTGAACATATATATTGTCGTCTACCATATGGACTAAATTTGAATCAATTTTCCTTACTTGAATACGATTGTTGTCAAGTTATACAATAATTTAAATATTATCTTGATAACAAAAAACATACATATAGTAGTAATCATATTTCACTATGAAGTACATGTACCATACGCTCTCCAATTCAAATATTTGTATCCATTTTATGTTGAATTCAAATCATAGTACATTATTGGTCTTGGTAGCGAGATGTTTGGGATAATCTAAACCCTGTTTTCATACATGTAATTTTTGGCTGAATTGGGACAAGTTTTGGTATAAGCCTCTTGCAAAACTGGAGATTCTCTCAACAAGCCTCGTGGTTCTGAGAGGGAACGTGTCACCTTTATGTGCGAAACGATATACGCTGCCTCGCCCCTGATTTTATTTACAGAGGCAACATAGAACTATATGAGTGCCCTGTTAAATTTTGGAATTATTTCGGGTTAATTTGGCCTTTTTATACATTAATTGAGTTTCTGGACTTTTAATGTGCATAATCTAAATATGAATTGCATGCACATGCTCCGGTGCACCAAAGTGGGTTGAAAAATCACATGTGTGTCCCTGGTTGAATTTCTAGGTCCCATGGAAGAAATGAGAATGAAATTCAAACATCTAGGCGTCATCACTCGGCCGAGAACATCGAGAAACTTTGATTTTAAATTCATGTAAATCAAACTTGCCTGGAAATCATGAAACTTGGCATGGTGTCATGTCATGGCACTAACATGTTGCGGTAAAAAATTGGGCCAATTTGGGATCTCGTGCTTCTAAGAGGGAACGTGCCACCTTTGAGTGTCAAACGATATACGCTGCCCCCCCCCCTTGAGTTTCTTAACAAAGGCAACATAGAACTACATTAGTGCCCTGTTAAATTTTGGAATTATTCCGGGTTCGTTTGTCATTTTTTATACATTAATTGAGTTTCTCGTCATTTAATGTGCATAAGTCAAATTTGAACTACAAGCACATGCTCTCGTGCACCAAAGTTGGTTGAAAAATCACATTTGTGTCCTCGGGTGAATTTCTAGGTCCCATGCAAGAAATGAGAATAAAATTAAAACATCTGGGCATCGTGGCTCGGCCGAGAATATTGGGAAACTTGGTTTTAAAATTCTTGTAAATCCGAGACACGAATGAAAATCATGAAACTTGGCATGGATGTCATGTCATGGTACTACCATGTTGTGGTAAAAAAATTGGTCGAATAGGAACAAATTTTGGTATAAGCTTTTGCAAACCGAAGCTTCTCTCAAGAAGGCTCGTGGTTTTGAGAGGGAACGTGCCATCTTTGAGTGTGAAACGATATACATTGTCCCCCTTGAGCTTATTTACAAAGGCAACATAGAACTACATGAGTGCCCTATTAAATTTTGGAATTATTCCGACTTCGTTTGGCCTTATTTACACATTAATTGAGTTTTTGGTCATTTAATGTGCATAATTCAAAGTTGAACTACAAGCACATGCTCCCGTGCACCAAAGTTGGTTGAAAAATCACATTTGTGTCCTCGGGTGAATTTCTACTCCCTCCTTCCATCTATATAGGTCCTAATGCGTTTTTCCAGGCTAACTTTGACCAAACGTTAGAGCAATAATATATGACATGCAACTTACAGAAAGCATACCTTAAATTTTGTATGTCAAAGGAGCTTCCAATAATATAATTTTCATAGTATACATCTCATGTGCTATTAATCTTGTCAATAGTCAATTTTGCCTACTAATGGCACACTACTGGTGCGCCATTAGTATACCAGATACTAAAGGCGCACCAGTAGTGCGCCATCAGTATGCCTAGAGGTGCGTCATTACTATCTGACTTAGTAATGGCGCACCACATAGAAGTGCGCCATTAGTAATAAAAAAAATTCAATTTTTTTTAAAATTCAATTTTTATATTATTTTCTTAATCTCGGGTCACTATGGCTTAATCTCGGGTCAATATGCTTAATCTCAGGTCAAATCACACTCTGTGGTCAAACTTCCCAAAAGGTCACCCATCCTCACACTACTCCAGCCCGAGCATGCTTAACTTCGTAGTTCTATCCAACCCCAGCACCACCTCACTTCATAGGCACTTGTTGATATATCTATCATATCAATCCTATTAAACCTTGCTGTGTCTAGGACTTTGTTCATGTTCATGAGTATGATGGAATTTTGAAAAAATATTTCAAACTTCCTGGTCATATTACGTATCATATTTTGAAAAATAATTCAATTTTTTTCGAAACCAATTTTTTTCTGTTACTAGTGACGCACCTCGCATACGGTGCGCCACTAGTAAGTTTGAATTTGTTTTTGAATTTTTTGCCTCCGGATCTTAAAAGACCTATAACTTTTTTTCTGTTAGGTTTTTGGGGATTTTGAAAATGTTTAACGGGGTTCCCCCGATTAAATTCGGATGTAACTTTTCAAGTAGATGATTTTTCATATAGAAAACTTTTTAATCGGAGTTCGTATGCAAAATTTATGCCCATTTTACAAATTTCAGAGAGATTTTGCAAATAAAGTCGAAATTCATATTTGTAAATTTTCCCAACAACTAGACCACATATCACATGGGAAACTTATTTTCTTTTATTTTTTTGACATTTCCATCATTTTCTTTCATTTTTTTAAACTCAAAAGGCGGTCCACGGGGGGGGGGGGGGGGGAGGGGTGAGGGTGCATTCGGTGGAAGTTTTGGGCCAAGTTAGTAATGGCGCACCGTGGGAGTGGTGCGCCATTACTAGTTAAACTAGTAATGGCGCAGCACACCCACGGTGCGCCATTACTAGTTTTGAAAAGAAAAATAAAACAAATTCTGATTTTTTTGAAAAAAACTTAGTAATGGCGCACCAGTTGACAGTGCGCCATTACTAGTTTTAACTAGTAATGGCGCACTGTCCACTGGTGCGCCATTACTAGTTTTGAAAAAATATATAAAAAAATTTGAAAATAATTTACTAGTGGCGCACCGTGGATGTGGTGCGCCATTACTAGTTTAACTAGTAATGGCGCACTATCCACTGGTGCGCCATTACTAGTTTTGAAAAAATGAATTTTTTTTGTTACTAATGGCACACCATGGATGTGGTGCGCCATTAGTATTTGGACACTAATGGCGCACCATGTGTTGGTGCGCCATTAGTATATACTAATGGCGCACCACATGTCTGGTGCGCCATTAGTGGCCATATCATCTATAGCTCTTTTCCTAGTAGTGGCAAAGGCTGTCTTCAAAAACACATTAGGCCCTATATAGATGGAAGGAGGGAGTAGGTCCCATGCAAAAAATGAGAATAAAATTCAAACATCTGGGCATCGTGGCTCGGTCGAGAACATTGAGAAACTTGGTTTTAAAATCATGAAACTTGGCATGGTGTCATGTCATGGTAGTACCATGCCGTGGTAAAAAAATGCCGAATAGGAACTAATTTTGGTATAAGCTTCTTGCAAATCGGAGCTTCTCTCAAGAAGGCTCGTGGTTCTAGGAGGGAACGTGTCACCTTTGTGTGCATAATTCAAATTTGAAATACAAGCACATGTTCCAGTGCACCAAAGTTGGTTGAAAAATCACATGTGTGTCCTCGGGTAAATTTCTAGGTTCCATGCAAGAAATGGGAATGAAATTCAAAATTCTCGGCGTCGTGGCTGGGTTGGAAACATTGAGAAACTTAGTTTTGTAATTCCTGTAAATCCAAAACACGCATGAAAATAATGAAACTTGACTTGATGCCATGACATGGCACCAACATGCTGTGGTAAATTTGCAGTCCGATTTGCGAAGGCGCACACATTAACAATCAACAAAGTCATTTTGGAACAAGTGTTGTCACGTTACAATCGGAAACACAACTATTATTGAAACCGTGGGCGTTCGACTTACTAGTACCATTTACGTGCCGCCACGCGTCCCCATTTTTTATTAGCTAGGAGGCGCTGTGCAGGGTAGCTATTTGAGTACGAGAGGCGTGCGATCAGACCCCTGCGCATGCTTACCGGGAGGAGAGCCCTTTGACCTCCATCTACCGTCCACCTCTCTCCCAAGGTCTCCATTAATGGTGCCCGAGCCTCTGTTTAATGGCGTGGCTATGTCTCACTCGACTGAGATTTAAGAGAGAAAAAAGAAAATCTGAAAGCACGGATCTTGATGTAAGATCTGTCGGACCTATATAGCATCTACTGCAACTTATAGCAAGACTAATGAATATATAAGGACGATTAAATTTTTTTTGATCAAAGAAGGGCTTGCCCCTTTCGATTTTCATTACTGAAAACCACCACAATTCACAAGAAGTTCAGCACAACTCCAGCCTAACACGAAGGACTAAAAGCTACTAGATTGAAATCGCAACATCCCAAGAGGCCAACAAAGGCCAAACATCCGCGCTAGAACCCAACATTTCACAACCGACGACACAATCCACATCCTAAACCGATTATTAGATCAAAAGAAACCAGGAAACTAGTCTCCGCGGCAAGCGGCGATGAGCTCTTTCGTGTCCTCAAGATGCTTCTTGAGAACATCCACGGATTCCTCCACCAGCCTTTGGCGCTCGTTGCGGAGCATCTCATTCTCGTCCATCAACAAGGCACTGGTCTCCTCCTGCAAGTCTGCACTTCGGACGATCTTCTCCCTCAGCAGGTCGCGCTCGGCCCGGAGCCTCTAATTGCCCTCCCTTAGTTGCCAAATGACGCCGGTAGCCTGTTCAAACGAGGCTATCATGTCGTCCTGCAACCTCGCCGAGCCGGAGATCTGATCCATCTGGCTATGGACGATCGCATGCATGCGCCTGTAACAGTCATCGCCTGCCCGCGAGAAATTTTCCCAGGCCGCCGCGGCGCGGCGGGACATCTCTGCTGCATTTGTGGTGCTGCGGGACATCTTTGCTGCTTCCGCAGCGCAGCCGGACCAGTCTGCTGCATCGATGGCGCTGCGGGACCTCCGTGCTGCTACTTCCGCGCGGCGGGACATGTCGGTTGCTCTCGCAGCAAGGCGGGACATCTCTCGTGCTTCCGCTTCCATGCTCGCCTCTCCCTGGTGGCAATCTCTCGACCCAGAACTCACGCCGGCCATGGCAGACGCAAGGGAAGGATGCTGAATGACTTGTTTGTTTTTGTGGATGAGGAGTTGAGGAGGAATGTGCAGTCATCTTGGCATTCTAGTATTTATAACCGAGTACTAATACGCTCCTAAGTGGGAAACCGTTTAGGTTGTGATCGGTGTGAACAGGTTTGCAATTGAATATAGCGTGGAGTAATTTGGAATGTGACGAGACGCAAGCTCAAAATTTATTGACGGTTCTAGTTTCGAAGTGCGGCACTATTCCCGGATGGAGTACTTCTTTTTCTAATCCCTCCTTTCCTGTTTTATAGGGCTTATCTCAAATTTTTAGTTTTTCCCTTTTATAAGGCTCAATTTGGTTGTCCCCAACACATGTTCAGATTCCAAGGTGCATTAAATCATTGCATGCAAGTATTAAGAGAAAATTGACCAATGCATGTACTTTATGCATGCATGCATTGCAATTAATGCATTAAACCTATCTCTCGGGACTTCTCACACGCACCATCGTGCCACCCACAAAAACTTGTACTCTGAGTTTAGTAGTATGTTATACAGGAAGAGAAGAGGTGCACGCACGCACTCGTCCTCTCACACACGCATCTGTTTTTTCTCGAAAAGGAGGATGATGACCCCTGGCCTCTACATCTGGGAGTCACACACGCAAATTATTGAAATATATCGAGTGCAGTGCTTTGATGTGTCGCGTCAACTCGTACATCAACAAGAAGTTTGATTGTCCTCTCCCTCGTGGACTTAACTGCACCTGCCTTTGGCTGTATGACAGGTTGGCCACACACTTGTAGGGCCCACCTGTCATACACGCAAAGGCAGGAGCGTCCCTCCCTCGCCCATGAGCGTGGTGGCTGGCAAGACTAGGAGAAGCTTTCACTACACGCTCTCCCTCCCGCACGCGGTGGACATGCAACAGTTCAATCGGTGTCAGATGGCCAGAAGCGTACTGTAGTACTCCTCCAGTGCAGTAGTATTCCATCATTGTTCGACTTCCCGAAGAGGCGAAGAGCCAAGCGCAGCCCGTACGCTCGTGTGGCAGTTTCATGTGTATAGTAGTCTAGGATAGCGTGTACCGTGCCTGTAAGCTTAAAATCGTTGGGATCGGCTCCATGCTATGTGGCCATTTCGAAGTTTAAAAAAATTTAAAATAGTCTTCTAGCCCTACCCGAAAACTGCCACGCGTACTGCCCGGGAAAAGCCCCGTCCTCAACTTTTAACTATGCTAAAATAGTTCGAGCTTGTTCGTTCTATATAAATATAGTACTTACTGTATGTTTATTCACCCGTGGGGTTGTTCAATGAATGGAGGGGCGGGGAGCACAAGTGAACAATACTGTAGTACTACTAGTAGTAAGTAGGAGTCGTAGAGTAGTCACCTTAAATAGAGAGTTTCTTTTCATTAATGCCATGTACACAAATTGAAACGCTTATTGTGGAGAGAAAAAGATAATCACTCCACTATATATGGACGCAGGGGCCTGAGCGCTTGCTTTACTAGGGTTTCTCTCTTCATTCTCTCATCCTCTCCAGATATAAACAAGACAGCGGTAGCGACATTTTCTCTCTGCTCACCGTTGGTCACAGATCCGGCCGGATCCCTTCGGCCGGTGTGTGTAGAGGACTAAAAGGTGGATCATTCACGTGGTCATCGCCGCCGAGGGAGGAAACCCACAGCTGCCAGAGGGGACCGATCCTCTGCCCGTGCCATTCTCTCCGACACATGACCGGCTCGGGAGGTCCTCCGACCCTTCTTCCTCCCTTCCATATTGTCCGCAGATCCGACCTGCCGCCGCCGACATCCCGGCGACCCTCAGGTATAAGTTCTTTGAAAGCGGCCTTGCTCTACTGCCTCAGCTCCCCACGTGTCTGCATGTGCATCTTTTTCTACTCCCATCAGCTCTTCCAAAGCCACCTAAATTTTTAGTATTATTAGAGGTAAAGTTACTTCATGCATTCGAATCTAGGGCTTTGTTCAAACAACGAAGAAAGGGGGGAAAGTTGTAGCATGAATCTAGGACTTGATTCAAAGAGAAATAATATGGTGAAAGTAGTAGAGATCGGATACCCAACCGGTCTCTTGGTTGAAAAGGGAAATAATGGGAAAACGCAGTACAAACTAGATAAGGAACAGATCTATTATTGGTTGAAAAAAGGATAGAAAGTGGCGGCTGGTGAACAAGTCATTAGAGTATGTCCAGGATTAGATTTGCTGCCATCACATAGTAAAAGGTCTCCAGGATTAGAGTTGCTTCCCTCACATAGTAAAAGGTCTCAGGATTATATTTGCTGCCCTCACATAGTAAAAGGTCTCCAGTATTAGATTTACTTCCCTCACATAGTAAAATGTCTCCAGGATTAGATTTGCTGCCCTCACATAGTAAAAGGTCTCCAGGATTAGATTTGATGCCCTCAGATAGTAAAAGGTCTCCAAGATTAGATTTGCTTCCCTCACATAGTACAATGGCACTCCTGCTGTTTTCCCCAGTATGATAAGTAAGTTGCTCCTTTACACTGCTGAGTGTCCTGGTGTCCCCACGGTCCCATGCCCTTAAACCAACTCTTTAGCTGCTGTTGATCTACTATGTCTGGTAAACAAGCAATGCCACCATTAACGTAATCCCATATTTGAGGAATCTCATTGTTGATCGTAATGCTTCTGGTAACATGAAGCATTGCTGACGTTTTAAAATTTCTACTGCCCTTGCGTGATTGCCATGAACATAATTAAGATGCTTCTTTTCATTTTGTATATGGTTCGTATATTCTTATTGACCAACAACTGTTTACTTTCTATCTTTTGTGCAGATAGGGATATCCATTTCACCTTGTTGCTATTGTGACCTTTTGGTGAACTGCACAAAACACTTTTTTTTGGAATGAGTGTCTTGTGCAGTTCAACTAAAATGTCACGTCGGCAACATCTCTCAATTTTGGTGGAACTGAACAAAATGGTGATTAGAGTTTCCAAAATCTCCGTCAAGTTCTGCTGGTAATCTCGTGCAACATTTTATTAGCCTTTGCAAGATGGAGCCGTCACTGTCACCACAATGGCACTTTATTTTAGTGGAACTGCACAAAAGGATAAGAAAATTATAGTTGCACCTTACATGAGCCGGATAGCCAACCTTAATGTTCCTCAATTTTAGTGCAACTACTAAAGAAGAACCTGCCAGCTCACAAGAGCAAGTACTTCTTGCTAGCTGAATGATGCAATCTTTGCTTCATTTCAGGTGAACTGCAGAAAAAGGCGCATGAATTGAATCATGGAACTCCAGGCAGACCTCATCCAAGTAGAGCTGCAGGTTGAGTTCAAGGAGGCCGCTATTAAAGCAAAATCATGCTCTCATGTCTCCTTGTCTGTGCTGTGCAAACAGGAATACTCAACTACAGATGTTGTGACGGTCAAGAGCATTCGCCAAGTTCTTCGATTGTATGACATGGCTAGCCAAGATGGATTTAATCCCGATATTCACTTTATCAAAAGGCTCTAATGGGTTGGTTCTGAATCTTGCAAGCTGGGAATCAGTGAGATGTGTAGGCATCTTTGTTGTACTTATTATTTGGATCTTATTTGTTGGTTCTGAATCTTGCAAGCTGGGAATCAATGAGATGTGTAGGCATCTTTGTTGTACTTATTATTTGGATCTTATTTGTTGGTTCTGAATCTTGCAAGCTGGGAATCAATGAGATGTGTAGGCATCTTTGTTGTACTTATTATTTGGATCTTATTTGTTGGTTCTGAATCTTGCAAGCTGGGAAACACGGCATGATGATGCAGAGGACAACAACCATAACAAACAGTTCAAACTTGGTAGTATTATCTTTGTGAAAGTGCGAAAAATGTGCTGATCGTGTGCGTCCTGAGAATAATAATTCTAATTGTTGTGCATGTTGATCATGTGGCACTGATAGAACAAGCGAATGCATTGCTTCTTTTAAGTACAAATTTCTATTAAAGCTAATTAAATTTAAGTAAAGTGACCACTAACTCATGTTATTACAATACCACTATAGACCCGCTCGTGAACCGACGTGTGGCCGAGGGTGCATCTTCTGTCGGGCATGCAGCGGACGAGGGAGGGGTAGTAACTGTTGTCGCCTGTACACACTCAGCTTACTATTGAATCTAGTTCCCCAAGAGCTGAAAAACGAACTGCTGCCGCAGCCTACACACTCGTTCACTCGAAGAGACTTGAATGGCGATCCGAGGGTGAGCCTGCTGGATATGGACTTCAGCAAGGAGTTCCCCTTTGAGTTCGACATTTAGTCCTATGGCTGCACCAAGTTGAATGTGATGTACACCAACGATACGGACTCGGTGAAGCTCTGCCTCACCTCAGTCCTATGGCTGCACCAGGTTCTGGAGCATTTGCCCGTTTCATCGGCAGCGCCGACTGCACCTTCGCTATGGTGGAGAGAAGGAAGAACTCGACGATTCGGCCATCTGATGCAACAAGCTTGTCGACATCCAGAAGCAATACAAGATCATCAGCAACGGGCAGGAGAAGGACTCTGTGGTTGACCTCGCTGAGACCATCATCGACCCCTGATACGCCAACATGAAAGAAGACGACCTGAACACGTGGGACGTACTTCTGAATCTAGCCTACATAACCTACGTGGCCAAGGACGCATACGCATGCTACGACATGTACAAGCAGATCTTGGACATGAGGTTGTGTCTGCTTCCCGTAACCGACGAGTACATGGACAGCCGCAGCGTCATGATCAAGCGTGCTAGGAAGGTCTAGATGTTGTACTTTATCTGTTTATAAGCACCTTTATCATCTGAGTGTTTCATGCATTAGCCTATGTGTCGTAATTATCTGTTTTGTACGAAATATTTCTTTTAAGAACCCATTAACCTGATTTCTTTTTTAGTGGCTATTTGCTTATGTATCTAAACTAGTTCACTTGTCCATAAAAAAACTAGTTCACTCGGCTGTCGTGCTTTGAATCTCCTTCCTCCCAACATATTCCCCTCCTCAGGTGGACCCAGCGGGTCTCTGAATTTTCTCCCACTTTCTTTTTCGATGTAAACTGAGTTTTCTCCCAGTACTTTCCCCTAGAACCAACTCAACTGTCCCACGTCTAGCCTAAAAAATAATAATACTCCATGTACTATTAAATCATCAAATTAAAATGATATTTTATTTCATAAGTTGAAAGTTCTTACAAAATAATAATAATAATTGTTTATGTATAACTTGGCAAGTTAACTCTTAGTGATTGCGTACATAAGCTTGCAAAGATTTTACTGACGTGCAATCATGTGTTTATGTTTTTATAGCATTTCTCCGTCTAGCCCAACATGATATTTTTACCCAGCCCAGCAAGTCCATGGATTTCGAGAAAAATGCAAATTGCATTTAAACGGGCTGCATAGATGCTACATCATTGTTTCACCCAGCCCAGCAAATGGACTAAAAAACAAATGGACTGACACCTGGGTCCATGGCCACAGCGTAGTTTTTTTGTGATTTGCCAAGTAAGTCGCTTTGTTAGGCCTGTTGGGCTGCAAATCTTTCAAGACGAGGAGAACTTTCATTCGGCTGGCCGAGAAAATGACCCATCAGTAATGAGAAATGGGCTGTACATTTTTAAAACACATCAAACCAGCAATTAGTTTCAAATATCTTTTTTTTCATTTCGAGATTTTCAATTACATTAATTTTTATGCGTGGAGAATTTGTTGGATTTTATATTGATATACATTTATTTTTAAAATCAGTTTGAATGCGAGTCAAAATTTCAGGATTAAAAACAGTCTGGACCGCAATGAAATATGCAAAATTTCGTATAATTTTTTAACCGTGGCCACAATATGGGCTGTAATGCTAACAAAAAGAATATGGGCTCCAAAAAAACCTTAAGAATTAGGAAATGGGTTGTATGCTGTTTTCCACAGATTTGAGGCTTTCCTAAAAAACGGTTGATGCACAAGCAGTGACTGTTGGATGTCCATCGAATGACCGTCGTGCTTCTTCAATCTCTGCTCTTCCTGCTCCAGCCGCTCAAACAAGCGCCGGTGGGAGGACTGCCTGCTCCCTCCTCCCCGCGGCCGGCTGTGCTGCCGCGTAGGCCTCACCGCCCCATCGTACTCCCATCGCTGGCCTAGCCATCCCTCTACTCACCCACACCTGCTGTTATTCTCCAGCGACGGCAGATGGACCAGTAAACCTTCATACAATCGTACTCCCCTCCGCATGGGAAACAACTTGTCGTGGAAACTGATCCACGAACACCTATGGGGATCGGCGGACCGAGCCCCTTTCGGTTCGGTGAGGGCGGAGGTTGAACAAAGAGCGGATCGAGGCAGTACACGCGGGCGGTTTTACCCAGCTTCGGGCCGCACGGATGCCTAAAATCCTACTGCTGCTTGTTTGTGTGTATTGAATCTTTGCTCAGGAGCGATTGACGCTATCAGACTGAGCGTGGGAGTGTTTCTGGTGTTTCGAATGAGCCGAACCGGCCCCCAACCTCCTTTATGTTGCGCTTGGGCCTCCTTTTATACTCTCAAGGGGTCACCCACAGGTGGCAACATAGACTAGAAGGGTAAAAATGGAAAATGATGCGGTAGGTGCAGCTACCGCTACTGTGGATACAGTGCACCCTACCTAACTCTGACGGCAGGGGACAAGGGCATTAAATGCCTGTCTGAGTCTCCTAAACGGTGCAAAAGGTGACCGTTAGGAGCGCCACCGTTTGCCACGATGGGCTTCTCTTCATCTCCGCTTGCCACCACGTACCCCTAGCTGCACGGCCTCCTGCCACGTGTGCTTGGGGGAGATTCCTAGAGCGACACGTTAGCAGGTGTGCTGGAGCGCGGGCACGAAGTGGGGGTTTCCCGCGGCAAGCTCCTTGCCGCGGCCGTCGTCTTGTCGCGTCCGGAAGCTTGTCGCTCGCCGGATCTTGCCGGGACGCAGGGCGCTTCGCGGCAAGCTTTCTTGGTATGCCTTGAGTGGCCTTCCCGGCAAGCCCCTCTTGCCGGGGTCTTGTCTCTTCCCGGCAAGATCCTCTTACCGGGGCCTTGGTTTGTGTACTTTGTTCTTGAATGGTCTTCAAGGGAACCACAGAGGGTCTTGGCGGTCACCCGGCAAGCCTTGCCGCGGGGTGCTGCAACTGCCCGTGCACGAGTTCGGGATACTAGGGTACCCCGACTCTAGTACACCGACAGGAGCCCCCGGGCCTGGGCCATACACGGTGCCGAGCGCTGATGGGCCAGGCCCAAAACAGTGCACGGGCACGCGCGGCCTGGGTCCACACCAAATCTCGCTCCGTATCCACCGCACCCCCCGCAACGGCACGCGTCAATCACGGCGTCGTGGGGGAGATCGTGGGTGGTTCTTTATTCGGAGAGAGCGCAACGTCCGCCCCTTTCTCCTTATAAGCAGGGGAAACAGGGGTATTCCCCCTATCTTCACCATTTGCTGCTGCAATCTCAGAAACCTCCGCCGCCCTCTTCTGCTTCCAAAGTCGAAAGAGAGCAGCGCTCCGCTCCCGTCGCCGTCGCCACCACCAGCGCCGTCGATCTCCCCCACCGCCTCCGCCATGCCTCCGAAGCCCGGGAAGGGGAAGGCCACGAAGGCCGCGGCCGCGAAAGCTGTGAAGTCGACTGAAGCGCAGCGGCTTGAGGCGCTGCGGAAGGAGCGGGCCACTTTCCCCCCCGAGCTCTCCGCGGAGGAGCTGAGGGAGTGGTACTATCTCTTCTGGTCGACGGAGACGCGGGCGCATCCGCGCACGAAGGTACTCTCCGCCGTCGCCTCGCAAGCAGCTCCAGTTGGCGGATATCCTTTCTTCGCCGTGTTCTTCTACTGCGGGCTCTGCCCGCCATTCTCTGATTTCTTTTGCGACGTCATGAACACCTATGGACTCCACCTCCTTGACTTCACCCCGAACGCCGTTCTGACCATGGCAGTTTTCGCCCATCTATGCGAAAACTTTTTCGGAGTCCACCCCAATGTAGCTCTCTTCCGCCATTTCTTTATGCCTCGTGTCGAGAGAGGGGAACCTCTTGCCGGCGGGATCGCCTGGATCTCGCGGGCCGGCAAGAAGGAGACCTATCTGGAGGGGGAGCTCCGCAGCAAGTGGGACGAGTGGAGAGCTGATTGGTGCTGGGTTGTAGAAGAGAGCCCGCAGCCGTTCACCGCCCTGCACCAAGCCCCAGCAATGCGTGGCAATGACTGGAGCGCTCTGTCCGTGGACGACGACAAGCTGATGATCGCCACCACTCGGATCTTGCGCCTCAGGCTTGCCGGGCTAACTGTAGGAGCTGTTGGCGCAGATTTCCTTCGTCGGCGGATCGCCCCTCTGCAGGCGAGGGGGAGACCCGCCTGGGAATTTGGAGGCCCGGCAGATATCATGAAGTTGCGCCTAGGCCTCAACTTCAATTTCACCGTCATAGAGTTGGACGGGATACTTAAGGAGATATTCAAGCATGACCCACAGCATCCCGAGTGGTTCAGGTTGCCGGCGGGCGTCGTTCCTCTGTGCAACAACTCCTCGCGTGACCGCATCTGCGCCATGATGCCGTTGTGTGACTCGCACGGGATTGCTCCAACTTGGCAAGAGCCCGCCGGCGACGTCATGCAGCAGTTCTTTGACAGCCTAGTGGAGGTGGCGGTCAATGCTGACGAGAAGAAACTCCTCACCCGCGACACCACTGAGCAAGAGATGGAGCGCATCGCCACCAGGGCGGAAGAGGCGGCGGCAGCCGCGGCCGCGGGTGAATTCGGGTTCACCGTGGAGGAAGCGGACGCGGCGTTGGCGATGAGTATTGCCGAACGGGAGCAGCCCGAAGAGGAAGAAGAGCTCGCGGCGCCCGACGCCGAGTCGAACGAGCCCGCCGAGGGTGCGAGCGGCCCGCCATCTCCGAGGAGCTTGCCGCGAGCAGGGCCCGCAGCGCAGCCAAGAAGGCGCCTCCGCAGGGTTGGCGACGTAGCAGGGCGGCAAGTGGGTCAACAGCCGCAGCTTCGCGCGACGCGCTTTACCGCGGCAAGTACGGTTGCCGCGGGAGCGCCTCCTGCCGCAGCGACAACTGAAGCGGGGTCGTCTCGGGCTGGCGCCGCAGCCCCCGCCAAGCGGCCAAGGGATCCCACCCCTCCACCTCGTCATGCCGAAGGTGGGCCGAACTTCGACCTCTCCGCGCTCAGCTCTGACGAGGAAGAGGAAGAAGAGTAAGATTCCCTTGTTGTTCTTGTAGTTCTTCAACTTGCTGGTGTTATCTTGCATCTGATCTGACCCATCCTGGACTCTCCCTTTTCAGGACTCTGGCCCAGAGGGGGCGAAGAGGGCCAAGGCTCAGGTGGTGGTCATCGAGGACGAGCCCACTGCGACGACAGGAAGCGTGCCCGAGACCACCTTGCCGGATCCGGCCATCACTTCGCAGAGCAGCCCCCAGCGTGAGCATATGGTTTACTTTCTGTTCCTGGGTGCGCGTGGTTGCTCTTTTTCCTTTGTTGACATCCGATCACTGGTTTGTTTGTGCAGGAGCAGAACAGCTTCATCAGGAGGGCGTGGTGATCTCCTCTGACTCGTCGTCTGCTTCGACTACGCCGCCGAGGGCAGACTCCCCGGCAAGGGAGCGTTCTCCGGCAAGGAAGCGATCTTCGGCAAGGGAGGAGTCTCCGGCAAGGGGGGAGTCTCTAGCAAGGGACAGCGCCAACGATCCCCCGGTGGTGGAGGTCATGACAGCGGATCCCAACACAGGTAGTCCTTCTTGCCTGAAACTTTCCTTGTAGTCTTCTGCTGATTTTTCTTCTCGGATACTTGTTTGATTTCTCCTTCTTCTCCGGTCATCAGACCCACCCTCCGCGGATCCGATGGAGACCGAAGCGGGGGGCGAGGAGGACGCGCGCGGCAATACTGATGATGCCGCGGCCACCGAAGAAAGAGCAGGCGCTGACGTGCCCGCCGACGAAGTGGCCGCCAAGGCTGCTGCCGAAGAAGCTGGCGGGGGATCTGGCAATCGCACTGATGACCCTGAGGCCGCAGGAGCGTCAGGCGCTGCACCGACCGCCGATCCCTCCGCCGCTGCCGCAGCGTCAGGCTCCGAGGAGCCCCAGCCCGGCGCCTATCTGAAAGCTGGCGAGGGCATCTTCATCAAGCTCCCTTGGGCGTCAAGCTCCAGGGCACCGGTGGAAGGAGAAGTTTTGGATGGGGAAGTGCTCGCCACCGCCGGGTTGTCGATCGTTGATGCACCGGGAAGCAGCAATGACGAGCCCGAGGAGGAGCGGCTGCTGCGGAGGCTGCTGGCGCTCTACCGCGCTCGCCAAGTCAAGTTGGAATCCCAGGAAGCGCTTGTCGCGAGGGCGAGCGTGGACATAGAAAAGCGTGCGTAGGAGCTTCGGGGTCTTCGCCAAGAAACTCTCCGGGCCTTGGCGGAGGAGCGGGAGCAGCTTGCTGAGGAGCGGAAGGCCTTCCTCCTTGAGAAGGCTGAGGCTGAAGAGCAGCAGCGGCTCACCGGCGAGAAGATGTACGCGCGAGAAGGCGAGCTGACTCAGCGGAAAGTGAACCTCGACAGCCACGAAGAGGAGCTTGCCGCGCGCGAACGGGCACTCGGCGGGACGCTCCAAGAGGCAAAGGATGCGGCTGCGGCTGCCGAGGCCGCCAAGAAAGAATTGGAGGCAAAGGTGGCGCAGCTAGAAGCTGATCTGAAGGTTGGTGGCGAAGAGCTTGCCGCGCTCAAGCTAGAGCGCGAGAAGAACGCCCTTGCCCACGGTGAGCTGTAGGGCCGACTCGCCGAGAGGGGCAAGGAACTGAGCGCTGCCAAGGATTCCAACACAGATCTGACGCTGAAGCTGGCCACCTTGACAGAGACGTTGGACAGCGCCAAGAAACGGGAGGCGGACTTGGAGAAGGACATCAAGGCCAACGAGGCGCTGCTAGCGAGGGCCGCCGAAACCTAGAATCTTCTCAGAGATACTGTGGAGCTCTGGACGGAGGGCCTTGTGAACATTGCTGCAGTCATCGAAGAGGAGCTGGTGCAATTGGGGGTGGAAGACTTCGGGTACTCCTCCGACGAGAACCTCCAACCTAGCGCCAAGCTCACTCTGTTCTTCCAAGGCGTGGCGGCGGCGCTCCAGCAACTCCGGGAACGGATCCCAAAGCAGTTGGCCGACGAGTCACGCTCGATTTGTGCCGGAGTTCTGGAGAAGGTGCTGGTGAAGGTGGTCTTCCGCAACCCGGGCCTCAGCCTCACCAACGTCCTCAAGAAGCTGCCGGCGGACGCTGACCTTGACGCTCTTAAGGCCCTCTTCGCACCCATTGTGGACAGGGTGAACGAAGTCAAAAGAGTTGACTGCGGTCGCATAGATTAGGCCGTCCGTTTTCTTCTTTTCTTGTCGCTGCCAGTCATGTCATGGGAACACTTTATTAGAGGCGCGACAAGTTATTTTTGTAATATAACTCTATCTTAGGCAGAAAATTGTTGTGTTACTTCCTTTATTCGACTCTTGGCTTTGTATGGTCCTGCCCTACGCTTTCTAGGGAAACTTGCCGGTGCAGGCACCCTTGCCGCGAGCGCCGAGTGCGGAACTTCAGCAGCCTGCTGGCGGGGCCGCTACCGACAAGCAACCTTGTCACAACCAGTTGCAGCTCACTTAAGTTGTTGAGCGGACTCGAAACAAAGTAAGGGCGCTAGCGGCTCACTTAAGTTGCTGAGCGGACTCGAAGCAAAGTAAGGGCGCTAGCAGCTCACTTAAGTTGTTGAGCGGACTCGAAACAAAGTAAGGGCGCAGCTAGTTGCAAATTGGTTCCTACGCGCATAGGTTTTCCATACAAAGCACGATCGTTCAAGGAAAATAACTCAAAAACTTAAAAAACTGATTGCCCAAACTTTAGCAACTTAGCTTTTTTGTCGTCTGCTTCCCGGCAAGGAGAAACTTTCTTGAACGGTCTGGCCCACACCATTATCTTCTCCTCCCCCCCCCCTCCCGGTAAACCTTGTGGGCGAGGGAACCTTCCTTCTTTTGAGAAAGAGACAGAGAAATAAAGTAATGATATGGAGCCTTGGGCTCGTTATCGCTTACCGGGGTCTGGTGCTGCACAAAGTGTCAGATAACATATGCGAAAAAGGATTATAGCATAAAAGAAAGCTGACAAGATGTGCGGGGCACATGAACTTTACTAGTGCACGGGGTCTGCGCCCGGCTCTATACAAAGGATTACATCCAACAGCGGCAAGACTTGTACAGAAAGGTGGTTACCGGACGGGGTCCGACAACCGCGCCTTACGGGTAAAACTTACAAAGATGCTCGATGTTCCAGGAGTTGCTCACCGGAATGCCATCTTCGGTCTCAAGGCGGACAATGTCGGGCCTAGTGACTCGTTTCACCCGATAAGGGCCTTCCCACTTCGGCGTCAACTTGTTGGAATTCTTGGCCGACTGAACGCGCCGAAGAACAAGGTCGCCTTCCTCGAGACTCCTGGCATTGACTCTGTAGCTATGGTAGCGGCGCAGAGCTTGCTGGTAGCGAGCGGCTCGCACAACAGCCTGGAGACGGTCTTCCTCAAGGAGCAGCGCGTCATCTTGCCGCAGCTGCTCTTGCTCGAGCTCATCATAAGCGAGCACTCGAGGTGACCCGTATACGAGTTCCGTGGGGAGAACTGCCTCCGCTCCATAGACTAGAGCGAAGGGTGTCTGGCCAGTGGCTCGATTTGGCGTCGTTCTGATCGACCAAACAACCACCGGTAGCTCCTTGATCCAGTTTGTTCCGCACTTGTGCAGCTTGTCGAAAGTTCTGGTCTTGAGGCCTCGCAGCACTTCAGCATTTGCCCTCTCTGCTTGACCGTTGCTTCTCGGATGAGCAACAGAAGCGAAGCAGACCTTGGCGCCAAGGTCTTGGACGTACAGCGTGAAGGTGCGGCTCGTAAATTGCGTGCCGTTGTCGGTGATGATCATGTTCGGGATCCCGAAACGGCAAACAATCGACCTGAAGAACTTGACTGCTGACTGTGCTGTCACCTTCCTCACTGGTTCCACTTCCGACCACTTTGTGAACTTGTCGATTGCGACGTACAAGAACTCAAAGCCCCCGACAGCTCGGGGGAAGGGGCCGAGGATGTCGAGCCCCCAGACCGAAAATGGCCAGGATAAAGGGATCTTCTGGAGAGCTTGAGCTGGCTGGTGTATCTGTTTGGAATGGAACTGGCACGCTTCACACTTGGTTACTTGTGCAGTTGCATCCTGGAGGGCTGTCGGCCAGAAGAAGCCTTGTCGGAATGCTTTGCCGACAAGTGCTCTTGCGCCAATGTGGTGACCACATATGCCTCCATGTATCTCTGCCAACAGCTGTTGTCCATCTTCCCGGCGAATGCACTTCAATTTCACACCGTTGAGTCTTATTCTGTACAGTGTACTGTCGACAAACTTGTACATACTTGACTGCCGGGCTACTTTTTCAGCTTCTTCTTGCTCTTCGGGAAGCTCTCCCGTCTGAAGGAAACGGACAATCTGCTGCGCCCATGCTGGAGCTTGCGGCTCGACAACAAGGACTAAAGGCATATCTGTTGCTGTGGGAACATCCGCTTCTACAGCAAGAACCTGCGGTTCTGCCGGAGCGTGATATTCCCCGGCAAGCTTGCCGGAGCAAAACTTGTCGGGAGCGTTTGCTTCGACGGAACAAACCATAAGGTTTGCCGGAGCAGACTGCCCCTCAGCATCCTTGGTGTTGATCTTGGGGACTTTCTTGGCGGCGGCTTCGGGGAGCTCTGCCGGAGAGTAGTCACCAGAAACCAACTTCCTCTTCTTATTCTGTCCAGTTGATGGTGTCACGGATGGTTGAGTCAGCTTGAGCACAAAAATCCCTGGTTCCACAGGTAACTTTAGTGCTGCGCACTTTGATAGGCCGTCAGCAATATCGTTCTGAGCTCGTGGAACGTGTTCCATTTGCAGGCCGTCAAAGTGTGCTTCTAGCTTTCTCACTTCATCAACATATGCTTCCATCAACGGACTCTGGTAGTTCTTGAGATCGTGACCCCTGGTGCGGTGAATCTTGCAATACTGCCTGCCGGAGCTGTCCTGCTTGTCGGCGGCCGCCACAGGATGGGCCTCCTTGTCGGAGCCACCAGCCTTAGCTTCCTTGGCGCCACCTCCGTTGCCGGTCTGCTCGACAGCTAACACTTCCTTGCCCTTATTCCTTCTGTTGTTCCGCCGCCGGCCTTTCCTTGCCGGGGCGGCATCCTCACTGTCAGATCCTCCTGCTCCTGTACTCTCTCCGGGGAGCCTCCTCCCCTCTTCAGCGCGTGCACACTTGTCAGCCAGGGCGTAAAGCTCGCTGACGTCTCTGATCTTACACATCGCCATCTCTTTCCTCATCCTTCGGTTTCGCATGTTCTAATGGAACGCGCTGATGATCGCGGCGGGGTGGACGTCCGGGATGTTGTGCTGTACGCGGCTGAATCTCTGAATGTACTTGCGCAGTGGCTCTCCTTCCTTCTGGGCGAGCAGATGAAGATCGCTCTCTTGCCATGTGGCTTGTGGCTGCCTGTAAAGGCGCCGACAAACTGATGGCACAGATCAGCCCAGGAGGATATGGAGTTGTCCGGCAAGTGCATGAGCCAGGATCTGACATTGGGCTTGAGCACCAGCGGGAAGTAGTTGGCAAGGATCTTGTCATCTCGTCCCCCGGCAGCCTGCACCGCAATGGTGTAGATGCTGAGGAACTCCGACGGGTGCGTCTTGCCGTCGTACTTCTCCGGCGCGTCTGGCTTGAAATTCTTTGTGCTGGGCCACTGGACTTGCCGCAGCTCACGGGTGAACGCAGGACAACCTACCGCGTACGGCAGATCGCCTGGTTCTCCTGGCGCATGCATGTCAATAGACAGCCCAGCGCGCTTGTCGGATTGACGTCGCGCTTCTCTTCGGCGCTCAATGCGGGTTCGAGCGTCTTCTTGTTGTCGTTCATGGAGAACTTGGCGCTGGTCGCGACGAGCTCGTGGGTCCGACGACGCGGTGGAGCCGTTGTTGGGGTGGACCCGGCGAGTCGGCGATTTTGGCCTTCGTAGTGGAGAGTGCATGGAAGTCGCACCTCCCTCAGTCTTGTTGCCATCGACTCGCGTTCGGCTGTCCTGCCACGGCAGGGAGGTGCTTGGTCGCCGCGCAGTGTCGCCGTTGGCGAAGCCGATGAGGCTCTGGATAGTGGCCCTCCATTCGTCGGTCTTGTCCGCCATCGGAGGATAGTCCAGGAGCAGCTGGGCCCGCGCCAAGGCTTCTGCTGGGGTGGTGGGCGGCGGAGGTGAACGGTGCGAGGACAGGGGCGTGCTCGGACTCCTAACCAAGTTAGAAGGAGCAGCGTCCCGTCCCGGCGACCGCACTTCGCTGGGGCCGGCATGCTGGCGTGCATGCTGGTCTTGAACGCCACGCGAACCACCAGCTTGATCTTGGGTCAGCGGACGTATGGCGCTGTGAACGCTATGACGCTGCTAGTCCCGCGCCTCCTGAGAGGGACGCGGTGCGCGCATGGACACCAAGGTCTGTGCCGCCTTGTCCTTGGACTTGGCAGCGCTATGGGCACCCTCGTCGACGCCCATTCCTCCGCCGGCGTCCACTCCACCACCCGTTTGTTCCGGAGGCGGTGGAAGCGACGCAGACGGAACAGCTGCCTCCGAATCTTTCTTCTTCGGTGGCATGTCGATGAAGACGATGAAGATTTAGCTTGCGTGCACGCCGGATCGGGTTCGCACAATCTCGACGCCCCCTACCTGGCGCGCCAAAGATGTCGTGGAAACTGATCCACGAACACCTATAGGGATCGGCGGACCGAGCCCCTTTCGGTTCGGTGAGGGCGGAGGTTGAAGAAAGAGCGGATCGAGGCAGTACACGCGGGCGGTTTTACCCAGCTTCGGGCCGCACGGATGCGTAAAACCCTACTGCTGCTTGTTTGTGTGTATTGAATCTTTGCTCAGGAGCGATTGACGCTATCAGACTGAGCGTGGGAGTGTTTCTGGTGTTTCGAATGAGCCGAACCGGCCCCCAACCTCCTCTACGTTGCACTTGGGCCTCCTTTTATACTCTCAAGGGGTCACCCACAGGTGGCAACGTACACTAGAAGGGTAAAAATGGAAAACGATGCGGTAGGTGCAGCTACCGCTACTGTGGATACAGTGCACCCTGCCTAACTCTGACGGCAGGGGACAAGGGCATTAAATGCCTGTCTGAGTCTCCTAAACAGTGCAAAAGGTGACCGTTAGGAGCGCCACCGTTTGCCACGATGGGCTTCTCTTCATCCCCGCTTGCCACCACGTACCCCTAGTTGCACGGCCTCCTGCCACGTGTGCTTGGGGGAGAGTCCTAGAGCGACACGTTAGCAGGTGTGCTGGAGCGCGGGCACGAAGTGGGGGTTTCCCGCGGCAAGCTCCTTGCCGCGGCCGTCGTCTTGTCGCGTCCGGAAGCTTGTCGCTCGCCGGATCTTGCCGGGACGCAGGGCGCGTCGCGACAAGCTTTCTTGGTATGCCTTGAGTGGCCTTCCCGGCAAGCCCCTCTTGCCGGGGTCTTGTCTCTTCCCGGCAAGATCCTCTTGCCGGGGCCTTGGTTTGTGTACTTTGTTCTTGAATGGTCTTCAAGGGAACCACGAAGGGTCTTGGCGGTCACCCGGCAAGCCTTGCCGTGGGGTGCTGCAACTGCCCGTGCACGAGTTCGGGATACTAGGGTACCCCGACTCTAATACACCGACACAACTACCGAGTCTTCCCTGCCTTCGTGTCGTTCCCTTCCTAGGCCTCGCCGTCGTCCACTGCCTTGGTGCTCTCGGCGCGGCCTGGTCAACATGGTCAACGACCGACATGCATCTGAAGTGAACTGTACGTGGAGAAGCCGACAGCTGGGTCCATGGCCGCACGCAAGGAAATGCCTCCTTATTACGCGCAAAATAATGATTCCTCCACCTGACATCAGGGACCCATCGAAAGGGCCTCTGTATTTCGCGAAAAAAATGTTACCGCGATTGACAGCTCGGACCCACCAGCTATATCTTTGCACGCAAGGAAGTGCCTCCTTATTACACACAAAAAAGTGAATACTCCCCTGTTAGCTGGGACCCAGTTTGGCAGGCTGACTTGTGGGCCTACTAAGTTGACGGGGACGGAGGGCTTTGTCAAGTTAGTCAATATATGCACGATTCTAGCTCCAGTGACCGTACGATGTCCATCCAACGGCCGTAGTGCTTCTTCAACCTCTGGTCTTCTTGCTCCAGCCACCCAAACCAGCGTCGGTCATGCCTCGTGCTCCTGCCTCCCGTGGCCGTATGCGATGCGGCGGAGGCCTCACCGCCCCCTACTACTCCTACTGCTGGCCAGGCCATCCCTCTACTCACCCACACCCCCTGTTATTCTGCGGCGACAGCAGCCTCACACCACAGTGAACCAGCGAACCCTCGTACTCCTCTACGCGTGGGCATCCACTGCCGCATCTTCCCCGGCTCCATGTTGCCCCCTTCCTAGGCCTCGCCGTCGTCCACCGCCCTGGTGCTCTCGGCGCGGCGTGGTCAACATGGTCAAGGAACGGCTTCCATCGGGCGTGGAATGTACGTGGAGAGGCTGACAGCTGGGTCCATGGCCGCAGCAAGGAAGTGCCTTCTTATTACATGCAAAATAATTATTCCTCCACCTGACAGCGGGGACCCACCGGACGGGCCACCGTATTTCGCAAAAAAACGTTTCGCCCTGACTGCTAGGACCCACCAGCTACACCTTCACACGCAAGAAAGTGCGTTCAGGCAAAAAACAAAACAATTCGTCGCCCTCTCTGCTGGGACCCACCAGCTACATCTTCGCACGCAAGGAAGTGCCTGACAGTCGGGACCCACCTGGTCGAAGCGTACGTAGCATTGTCATTCTGGTCGCGAACGTGTACATACATATATACTGGTCGATGTAGAGGCACACACGTGTCATAGTAGAGGCACGCACGTGTCGTAGTAGAGGCGCGCACGTAGCATGTACACGTATGTACAGCGGCCAGGGTGCAAGAAAGAAAATACGGCCACGTACGTACATACGGGCAGGGTCTCGAACGCCTACTCGCGCATACGTACGGCCATGGCTCGTGTACATGGCTGGGTCGGAACGGGGAAACAGCATCGTCGTCGTGTTCATGGGGAGGCAGCGTCGTCGTGGTGTTCATGGGGAGGCAACGGAATGCGTCATGTTCATGGGGAGGCAACGGAATGCGTCGTGTTCATCGGGAGGCAACGGAACGCGTGGGAGCCAACCGGCTAGGTCAGAACGGAATGTGTGGTTGTGTTCATCGGGAGGGCTTGTACGGAATAGGCAATGGAAATGAGGCCTGACCGGCGTCCTGTTGATCGGAGGGGTGTGGCGTATCGCAAAACGGAGGAAACATACCTCCTACGGTCGAAACGGGGGTCCTGTTGATCGGGAGGGGTGTGGCGTACCGCAAAACAGACGAAACGGACCTCCTACGGTCGAAACGGGGGTCTTGTTGATCGGGAGGGGTGTGCCATACCGCAAAACGGATGAAACGGACATCCTACAGTCGAAACGGGGGTCCTGTTCATCGGGAGGGGTGTGGCGTACCGTGAAACGGGACTCCACGGGATACTGTTCATCTCCACCGTTGTTGGGGATATTACTACTGGAGGTAAACCGGCCTTATGTAGCCGGGTTGACTCCTTGAAGATTAGAAGCCCATAAAGATGCAAGGATGATGGCGCTTCATGGAGGCCCAAGGCCCAAAGGCGGATTAAAGCCTGTAAATGTAAACCGGCTTAGTCATGTAATTTGTATTGTAAGATAGGAAGGATAGAGACTGAACTGGATACGTTTATGATCCGACTTCGGGACTTTGTAAACTGGTGGGCGTCAACCTATGTATATAAAGGGACGACCCGGCAGCGGTTTAGGGACAGACAACAACTTGAGAGCCAGACAAAGCGGATTCGCTCCCTGGCCTTCGAAACCCTAGCAATACCAATCACTACTAGACGTAGGCTTTTACCTTCCTCGAAGGGGCCGAACTAGTATAAAATTCCCCGTGTCCCCTTGTCCGGTTTAACCCCCTTAAGCTAACCCATAGCGATGGCTCCACGACTAAGTCCTTTCACAAGGACATCTGCCGTGAGAAACCCACGATAGTTGGCGCCCACCGTGGGGCTATCGCACGATGGTTTTGAGTTCTTGAAGGGCAGCTTCGATGGACTTAAGGGATACGCTGTGGGCCGGATGACGAAGAGTCGTCGCGGCAAGCTCTACATTGACAACGCAGGATGGGGTCCCGAGGCCGATTCAATCGAATACGGGTATCGGGTCCCCTTTGGTGGGATTCACGTCTTCATCGGCAAGATCAGCGGACCGGCCCCTGAGCCGGACATCTGCACCGACATCATCGAGACGGCTCGGCGTGGCAAGGCATGTTTTTGTGGGTGTCGTCCATGGACTGAGGTACGAGGACGGGCTGGTGTCCGATGGAGAGACCGTGGTCTGCTCTGATGACGAGTCTTCTGGAGAGACCGAATCACTTTACCAGTTGCAGGACGGCCAGATTGATGGAGGATCTGAGGGCAACAGTATTCCGGATTCCCCTGATTTGCCAAACCGGGCCGCCAACTTCATGGCCGTCACACAATCGGCGCCTCATTCATCTACCGCCGCAGTGATGCTCTCCGGGTCAACAACGGCCACACCAGCAGGGGCAGGAAGCTCAGCACCGCCTCCAGCCCAAGTCCTGTCTGATTTGTTCGACGCCTTGGCAGCATTGATGGCCGTAGAGGTGGATGCAGCAGCCAGGGATCAGCACAATGCGGAGATTGCAAAGGTGAAAGATCAGATAGCCCAGGCTAAAGCGGACCTGGCGACAGAGAATGCTAGGATGGCTACAGAGCGGGCTGAATTGGAATCACAGGCCTACCGGATTAGGCTGGATCAGAATGCTTCAGAGGAAGTCATTAGAAGAAGGTATCGATCACGTATCCCGTCGGTTTATGAGCCGCAAAATCTCTTCAACACACCAGGAGCAAGAGCTGGTAGCCAACCCATACTAAACCGGGCGGAGGCGCCGGGAACAGGAGCCCCGGTTCAACCGCGCACGATGGACCCGCCTCGCCAGAACAACGTTGTGCCATAGTATGTACCAACGCCGCCCGAGCATTATTCCAACCCGTTGGACAACATTGTGGCCGCCGCTTCACGCCTGGCAGCCCTCCCAACCGACAGCGAGTCACCAGGTGCAGTGGAAGCACGTTGGGCCAGGGATCTCCGTCAAACAGCACTAAATCAACAGCATGTGTATTCACACAGTCGTGAGAGGATTCATTCCACTCCCCATCCAAGCCGGAGCTATAGCAAACACGTGGAGGACGAATCGGCCGTGTCCAGTAGTGCACGTCGCCGAAATTCACTATGAGGAAACAACCCGGCCGGGGAAGGCGCTAATGTGCAGGATGTTGTGGACCATGGCCGCACACGTCGGGAGGCCGAGTTGGCAGCTCGACACGGAGCACGACAACATACTTAGGTTCACCCCACGGCCTCCATGGAGCCAGGTGTGGTGTTCAGTTCCTTAGGGGTGTCGTGTCTAACCCCCGCTTTGCGTAATGTGAGACTGCCCAAGGATTTCAAGGGACCTCATAAGGTACCAAATTACACTGCCGATTTGCAACCAGAGGCGTGGGTGGAGAGCTATGAGATGGCAATGGAGATGTTAGATGTGGATCAGGCAGTGTGTGCTAAATATTTCACCATGATGTTGGAAGGAATAGCTCGCACTTGGTTGAAGAGCTTGCTGACCAACTCTGTTGGATCATGGGCTGAATTGAAGCACCGGTTTATCCAGAACTTCAAGGATACATGTAAGCAGTCGATGTCAACCGTGGATCTGGCCGCTTGTGTCCAAGAGGAAGGGGAGTCCACGACCCATTGGGTTAAACGGGTCTCAGCAATTTTGCATTCACCAGATCATATCAATGCAGACACTGCAGTGTTAACATTAGAGGGCAATTGTCGTTTCTTACCACTAAAACAGAAATTGGGAAGGCTCAAACGTCACTGCAATGATATGTCAACACTCATGGCCGCTTTGGTTAAATACGCCGATTCAAATAATACCAAGGATCTGGATTTAGAGGAGGACAAACCAGGGAAAGGTAAGAAGAACGGTAATGCCAAGGGTCAACAGCATAATCCGGCAGGCCATGGAAACGGTGGTAAGCACAAGGCCGACAGTAGCTTGGACTTTGTTGCTAACACCAATGCACAGGAGAATGGCCAGCGTCGTAAGGGCAAGCAGCCCCAGAGGGGCGGAGGTTCAGGTCCCAATTTGGAGTGCCTGTTAAATCAGCCCTGTCCAAAGCATGGATCAAAGGAGAAGCTAGCATCACATCTTTGGAAGGACTGTTATATCATGCGGGATTTCAAGAATTCCAATATGTTCCAGTATGATAACAACCCACCTGGCGGTTTAGGAGGAGGTTTCCATGGACCGGGCTACGGAGGTGGTGGTCCGATTTAGGGTTTCAAGGCAACCAAACCGGACACCTAAATCAAGGGCACCAAGGCAACCAGGGAGGTTACAACCATCAGGGGAATCAGCAGCAGCAGCAGTCGGGTTATCAGAGTAATCTCAAACAGCTAAACAGCGGGCAATATCATGTCTTCACTACTAGTTTGTGTAAATGTGATCAGAAGCTTCACCAAAGGGTAGTAAACTCTGTTGAACCGGCAGTACCTCAGTATTTACGCTGGTCTGAGCAACCTATTCTGTGGAGTAGAGAGGATCACCCACCCCGGGTTGATAATCCAGGTCACTTGGCCCTGGTGGTAGCCCCTCAAGTTGGGGGATACAAGTTTACCAAAGTACTCATGGATGGGGGAAGTAGTATCAACATTTTATATTATGTTACATTCCGCCGTATGGGGTTGACAGATAAGAATCTTAAACCGTCGAATACGGTCTTTCATGGTGTGGTGCCTGGTAAGTCTGCATATCCTGTTGGCAAGATAGCTTTGGAGGTAGATTTTGGAGATGACTATGATTCAAGGTCAGAAACATTGACGTTTGAGGTGGTAAAGATCAAAAGTCCATACCACGCCTTGTTTGGGCGGTCGGCCTATGATAAATTCATGGCGGGGCCGTGTTATGTTTATCTGCAGCTTAAAATGCCAGGTCATAAAGGGACTATCACAGTACATGGAAGTAGAAAGATTGCTTTGGAGTGTGAAGAAGGTGATGTGGCTTATGCTGAGTCGGTTTGTGCCACGGAAGAGTTGAAATTCTATAAGGAGCAAGTTGATCCGGCAGACATGACCTCTTTGAAAAAGCCAACTACAGAACATGATCCAACGTTGAAGTTCAAATCGGCTACAGACACTAAGATGGTTGACTTTGTTCCTGGCGATTCATCCAAACAGTTCAGCAT
Organism: Triticum aestivum; assembly: GCF_018294505.1. Taxonomy (NCBI): domain Eukaryota; kingdom Viridiplantae; phylum Streptophyta; class Magnoliopsida; order Poales; family Poaceae; genus Triticum; species Triticum aestivum. The sequence continues at coordinate 699,039,632 of NC_057800.1, forward strand.
CAACGCTAACCTGGATCCCAAATAGGAAAGCGCGCTCATCGAGTTCATCCATGAGAATCGGGACATCTTTGCATGGAAACCTTCTGACATGCCAGGTGTACCGAGGGAACTCACTGAGCACACACTCAACATTGATCCTAAGTTTAAACCGGTCCGGCAGTTCCTCTGCCGTTTCAATGAAGAGAGATGTAAGGCTATAGGTGAAGAGGTAGCCCGTCTGTTGGCCGCAGGGTTTATTGTCGAAGTTTTTCATCCAGAGTAGTTAGCTAATCTGGTGCTGGTTCTTAAGAAAAACGACACTTGGCGCATGTGTGTGGACTACATAGATTTAAACAAGGCTTTCCCTGCAGACCCCTTTGCTCTCCCTCGCATTGATCAGATAATTGATGCTACGGCGGGTTGTGACCGTTTGTGTTTTCTGGATGCTTATTCTGGTTATCATCAGATCAAAATGGCGGTTAAGGACCAGGAGAAGACAACTTTCATAACTCCCTTTGGAGCCTTCGGCTATGTTTCCATGCCTTTTGTACTCAAGAGTGCCCAGGCAACTTACCAGCGATGTGTTCAGAATTGCCTTCTTATAAAAATTGGGCGCAATGTTCATGCATATGTGGATGATATTGTGGTAAAGTCCAGAAAGGAGGAAACGTTGATAGAGGATTTAAGGGAAACCTTTGACAATCTCCGGATTTACAAGATGATGCTCAATCCGGAGAAGTGTGTTTTTGGTGTCCCGGCAGGCAAGCTCTTGGGTTTTTTGGTGTCAAACAGAGGCATTGAGGCTAATCCGGAAAAAATTGCAGCAATTACATCCTTGGCTAAACCGGCGTGTATCAACGATGTTCAACGTCTGGCCGGCTGGATTACAGCCTTGAGCCGGTTTATCAGTCGCCTTGGAGAGAAGGCCATCCCCTTATATCATATGCTCAAGAAAACAGATAACTTTGTCTGGAGTGAGGCAGCTGATAAGGCGTTCGAGGATCTGAAGAGGCAGCTAGCTGAACCGCCTGTCCTTGCAGCGCCGATCGATAAAGAGCCATTATTATTATATGTGGTTGCTAATGCCCGAGCTGTTAGCGTAGCCATTGTGGTAGAGCGCAAGGATCTTGGCAAGGAATATCCGGTTCAATGGCCGGTTTATTATATCAGTGAGGTGCTCATTGAGTCAAAGTAGAGGTATCCGCATTGGCAGAAGCTGGTGTATGGGGTGTTTATGGCGAGCCGGAAGCTTAAACATTATTTTCAGGGCCATCCTATCACAGTGGTCAGTTCAGCTCCTCTGGGCGACATCATTCAAAACAGAGAAGCAACTGGCCAGATTGCCAAGTGGGCTATTGAACTTGGACCTCACGGGCTCAAGTATATACCCCGCACAACGATAAAATCCCAGACACTCGTAGACTTCATTAATGATTGGACGGAGTTGCAGGCAGCGGAGGAGAAGCCAGATAATACATATTGGACTATTCATTTTGATGGGTCCAGACAGTTGGAGGGCTCGGGGGCTGGAGTCATACTAACTTCCCCACGAGGTGACAAGTTTTGTTGTGTCCTCCGTTTAATGTTCCTTTGTACTAACAACGCAGCTGAATATGAGGCTTAGCTCCACGGTCTTCGAATGGCTAAGGAGATGAATTTGAGCCGGGTTAAGTGCTTCGGCGATTCAGATCTAGTGGCTCAACAGGTGTCTGGCACTTGGGATTCTAAGGACCCACTCATGGCTACATATCGGCGAGAGGTGGACGCAGTGGCCGGTCACTTTAAAGGTTATCAGGTGGACCATATAGACCGGAGGAAGCATGAAGCGGCGGACGCTTTAAGTCGTCTTGGTTCCCAACGTAAACCGGTCCCGCCCAATGTCTTTCTTGATGTGTTGCATAATCCGTCAGTCAAAGTGCCAACCGAAGAAGATTTGGCTATTCCTGATCCGGAGGCTCACTTGGTGGCACCTCTGCATGTCATACCGGATTGGACGATCCCATATCTGGCTTACATGAACCGGGGCGAGTTACCAGACGATGAAACGTTGGCTCGACAGATAATCCGGCGTTCCAAGTCCATGACCATACTCAACGGGGAGTTACATCATTATAGTGTTTCAGGAGCAATTCAGTGATGTGTTTGTCCTCAAGAAGGTTGTGAGGTTTTGCGAGAAATCCATGAAGGGAATTGCGGTCACCATGCCGGTTCAAAGTCATTGGTTGCCAAAGCTTTTTGCCACGGTTTTTACTGGTTGACGGCGCATGCTGATGCGGAGGATTTAGTCAAGAGATGTGATGGATGTCAAAAATTTGCCCGTTGTGCGCACATTCCGGCTCAAGAATTGCGGATGATTCCAATTACGTGGCCGTTTGCAACTTGGGGGCTTGATATGGTTGGACCCTTCAAGCGTTCTAAGGACAAAAAGACCCACATGTTAGTAGCAGTTGATAAATTCACTAAATGGGTGGAGGCAGAGCCAGTCAGCAAGTGTGATGCAGCCACGGCGGTTCAATTCATCAAGAAGGTGATATTCCAGTTTGGCTATGCGCACAACATTATAACAGATAATGGTAGTAACTTGTCAAAAGGGGAGATGGAAGAATTTTGTCAACGTGAGCACATCCGGCTCGATCTAGCATCAGTGGCTCACCCCCAATCTAATGGTCAAGCAGAGAGGGCAAATCAAGAAATTCTACGAGGTATCAAACCCAGGCTTATGGTTCCCTTAAAGCGGATGCCGGGTTGTTGGGTTGAGGAGCTGCCTTCTGTGTTATGGAGCATCAACACCACACCCAATAGGTCTACGGGTTACACACCTTTCTTCATGGTTTATGGAGCGGAGGCCATTCTTCCTAGTGACATCTGTCACGATTCACCCCGTGTGATAGCTTATGTTGAAGCTGATAATGAGAAGGCACGTCAGGATTCTCTGGACCTGTTGGATGAAGAGCGTGATCTTGCAGCAGCACGGTCGGTGATTTATCAACAAGATCTCCGACGTTATCACAACCGCCGGGTAAAACCAGGACCTTTCAAGAAGGCGATTTGGTTTCCGGCTCATCCAGGATCAGACTGATATGCATAAATTATCCCCACTGACGGTGTCCTGGACTAGGGGGTACTCAACACGTCATCTCCCGATCTGATAGATTGGGCCGAGGACCCCCGTGGCCGTATACTCATGGGCCAGTTCGGACAGCAGCCACATACAAGGAAGACTCCACAAGACTTGGCGATCTAGACAAGGACTCCTCCCCACCGGCGTATTTGGCTACGACTCTTGTTATCCTAGGCCTCTGGTGCATTATATAAACCGAGGCCAGGCTAGTCGATAGAATATATAAATACAATCATACCATAGGCTAGCTTCTAGGGTTTAGCATCTCTGATCTCGTGGTAGATCTACTCTTGTACTACCCATATCATCAATATTAATCAAGCAGGACATAGGGTTTTACCTCCATCAAGAGGGCCCGAACCTGGGTAAAACATCATGTGCCCTGCCTCCTGTTACCATCCGCCTTAGACGCACAGTTCGGGACCCCCTACCCGAGATCCGCCGGTTTTGATACCGACACCCACCTTGGGAAGGACCCTTTGTGGTCAGCAAAAATCTGCACAACGGCTCTTACTACCTCATTGATGTTCGAGAGCATAAAGACTCACGTCAATCAGAGGAGGAGACCAAGCGGCCATGGAACATAGCCCTTCTTTGGCCTTACTATACTTGAGCCATAGGCTCTTCCTATGTACATATTTATGATAATGTATATATTATATAATAAACTGGAGCCTCCATTAAAGCGGAGTCTCTGTTCTTTTTACATCATGTGTGCTCTCACAAGAGTTTCTACTGACAAAGCGGAGTTTTTTGTTAAACCGATTTCTACAGCCGCACAGGTGTAAAGAATATCACTAGGGGTGTCATGGATTGTCACAGCAGATGTCCTTAGTGTCAGGACTTAGTCGCGAGGCCAACGCATCTATGTGGTAGCTTGAGAGGGGTTGAGCGGGACGAGAGACGCGATGTTTTACCCAGGTTCGGCCCCTCACGGCGGAGGTAAAAGCCTACATCCCGCTTCATTGATATTGATGATGATGATCATGGTTACAAGTGTGCTCTATCTCGAGAGCTATTGTCTAAACCTAACTTGTCCAACTTGTGCAACTTGTCCCCCTTCTCCCTTTTGAGGAGCCCTGCCCCTCCTTATATATGTTGAAGGGGCGGGTTACATGTGGAGTCCTATTAGGATTAGGACTAGTCTATCATCTAATACAAACCGGATATAAGTCCGGGTCTTGACTCCTTGTAAGGGAAATACACATTTTCTCTTAAACCGGCCCACCATTAGCATAAACCGGCCTTCTGGGCCTTGGGCCTTGTCATTCATCTGACCCATCCGCCGGGTCACCAGTGTGTCATAATGTTCCGGCGGGTTGCTTGTAAACTGCCAGGTCAGGGCGGGTCGTCGGTGAATCGCCAAGTGTAAACCGGGTCTCAAGTAAACCGCCAAGTCCAGTCGGGTTATACTTCCGGCCGGTTTACGCCGCGGGGTATATCCCCGACAAGGGGGCTTGGTCATATCTGAACCATAGCTACACCTCCTGATCGGTTTGAAACGACAAAGGGACATCACTAGGGGGTTTGGTTGTTATCACACCACAGCTACACCTCTTGATAGGCGTTTAGCCAGAAATGTAATTATGTGGGGCGAAAGAGAGTGTTGCACAAAGCACAAACTCAAACATGGGCACCCACGGAGCACAGCTCACAAAATTACTTGGGGGCTCTTTCTGCAAGCAATAAAGAGTTTGAAATGACCCTCGTAATTGGCTATCAAGCCACGGCTTGGAAGCCTGGTATATTCACCTAAAAACCCGGGTTAATCTGCCTTCATCAAGTAAGCCACTCATGTCCAGGTAATCCTGGTATGACCCATCGAACGTTTGACAAGTCAATCTTTTACATACCCTGAACTTGTCATAGTTAAAATGATGATTGGTTAATTGCAGGCCCATCTTAAAAGGCTTTGTTAAATAGTTTCACTCAGAGGCCTGGCAGCCCATGAAAAGCCTCGATTTGGAGCCTGGCAGCTCGTAAAAAGTCTTGCATATTTTCCTGTTTGAATTTTGTTTGTTGAAAATCATAAGTATTTTTTGATAAACCTGTGTCCTTGACCCGTCTTGCTTCTCAACTACAAGTTGTTGGCACATGATCAGTTATAAACCGGTGTTTATTGACCCAGTCTGGTTTGACTAAATCACCAGTGTTATAAAGAAAGCCCGGTAGTTATCCCGGTCCGGTTTAAACCGGCAATACAGAGATAAGGTTATCAACGTTCCGGATTGGTATTAACACCTTTGCCGTATGCACTGTTGGTCAATCAATGAGGTATGTTATGTATATTCTTTTTTATACAAACACATTGATTATTTCGTCTATATCCTATGCACTTCTTGGATATATTGACCCATCTAGCGGTAAACCGCTAGACACTTTTAAGTTGTTGAAACCAGGAACACAACTCATCATGGGTTATGCATAAATAAATCCCAAAGGGTGGCAAAAGTTGTCATGAGGTATTACAAAACATGCTCAAAGGCATGGCAAATAAAGGAGTTTTGGCTGTCCTATTACAGGAAGCCTTCAAAGCGGCTCCAATGGCATAATTGTTTTTCATAAAATCGGCACACGATGGACACTAAACCGGTGACTGGTTCAGGATGCTTCGTCGAGACGGTTTGATGGTTGAGGGTCCGTTGGTCTAGGCACTTCTTCATCCCTCCCTAGTCGCTGGAAATCAACCGTTGACCAATCGATTCCAGTTAAAGCTTGAAACACTGCTTCTTCATGGATAAGATTGGAGAGGTTAATATCAGGAGCATAAGTGTGCTTACGAATCGGAGGCACATGTTCTTCAACTTCATGGATGTCGGCCGGCTGCCTTTTCCCCTCCGCATTGTAAAATGGGACAAATCGGTATCATCGGCCAACTTGCTAGCTGATGGCCGCATCTGTTTAGTCAGCCGCCGGAGATCATCATTGTCAAAGTTGGAACCATCTTCTTTAACACCTGGGTATCCTTTGATGATGTCTTCTGCTTCAAGATCCGGAATCCAGGCTTTTGCTCGAATAAGTGTAGTTAAAGCTTCAGCTCTGGCAGCTGTTTTCTTCAACTTGGCGATGCGGGCTGGTAACATGGCCAACTTCTCAAGAGTTTCTTTAATCAAAGAGGGAGCCGGTTTGTTATAAGCTGTCGTGCAAATAGCCCACTGCGACCCAAAGTACAACCGTTCAATCAACGTGTATGCCGCTTTGAGATTCATCCGCATATCCGAACCAAGGTGAGTGATCCGGGTGCCTGCCAAAGATTTTATCAACATTTTGGTTAGCTGTAAAGTTCATTGACTTGTGCAACACACATAAGCAAGCACTTACCAAAGATAGCAAAGGTCATAGCATTGATTTGATGTTTCAAACCGGCTAGTTCATTAACCACTGGCTTCAGGGTTGCCTCAGTGTCTACAGCTCTTTTGGTTAAATCGGATTTCTCGGTTTCCCAGTCAGCACGATCTTTATTGAAAGATTCTTTCAATTTTTCCATCACGGCCAGGGCCTGGGTCAGCTCCTCTTTGGCTTTTTCAGCCTCGGCTTGTTGTGATTTCACATTCTCTTGCAAGTCAGAATTTTGGGCGTCTTTGCTTTTCAGTTCAGCCTACCACATTGAAGGTATATTAAACAAACAGCATATATATGTGCTAAGTACAAAGCGTATAACAAGTTATGCACTTCATACTTGGGGGCTAATGCCTATTTTGCTCTCAAGTGCAAAGTTTTATGCAAGTCTCCAGAATAATGCAAGCATTATACTTGACACTTGGGGGTCTAATGTACGTCTGTTCTAAAACGGATGTGTTGATCAAAAAACCGGATTAACTTGCCAAGTTAAACCGGCCTTTGGGGGCTATGTTGCAGAAAGTTATCTAATTATTTCAATATGAGTCTTATCTATTATTAGAGATCTGCTAGTGCAAGGATCAATAATGAGAAGTGTAAAGTGTTACAAAGACCCGGTTTATGATTAATAATCATACAAACGGCCCTTGGGGGCTACTTGAGATAGTAGTTCAGCTATAAATCAATCAACAAAGGGAGATGAATTTACCTCATATCGTTGTTTCATCAAGTTCACCAAACCGGCTTCATAATTCCGGTTTGAGTGTAGATGGTTCAAGAAGCCAGAATGAAGCTCATCAGCGTTAAGATGAGCATAGCTTGATAAGTCGCTGCTCCATTTACCTTTATCCCGGGCAGCTTGCTCTTCTTTGGCACTGTGCTGAGCCAAAATGACGGGATGGCCAGGAGAGCTGTGGCCCATTCCAGTAATAATAACATCATCACCTTGGCCTTCAAGATTTTTGGTTGATGATACTGGAATTTCAGCATCTTTCACCGGACTAGACCGGTTTGGTTCTGCCGGTTCAGAATCGGGCATGGCAGGCTCAGCGTCTATGGGCCCATCAGTATTTTGGCCTTCAAGGGGCGGGTCATCAGAAGTAGCTTCAGGATGAGGACCTTCCGGTTGACATGTTTGTACCGGTTCACCTCTGGGTTCTTCTTCTTCAGCGACCGGGTCTTCAGATGGATTGGTGACCCGAGCTTTCTTGTTAGGTCTAGCTTGGGCTCTGCAAATAAAGATAAAGGATTAACATCTTATTCAAATTCTGCAATGCGTTAAAGGAAAAGGTTTTACAACTTACCCGGCCATAGTTTTCAGCGGAGGGAGTTGAGTTGCGGTTGACTCGCCAGATGATGAGGGAGGTGTCACCTGATAATTTGAATCGAACGGATTAAGAGGTTGTCTGAAATAAGCTGCCTTGGGGTAAGAATGGTCAGAAGTAGCAGAGACCTCAGACTTGCGCATCCGAACCGGAGTATCAGGTAAACCGGCTGAAGTGACCTGTTGGCCACTTTGTCGGGTTGTCCGGCAAGCTTCATGCTGCTGAGTCTTCAAAATAAATGTTGGATCCAAGTGAGCAAGAGGATGAGAAAAGCTTACTTTCCAGACTGTTTGGCGAGTTTTTTGTGTTGGCATAGAGTCTGAACCGGAGGAAAGGGTAATTACCTCTACATCATCAACTTGGCTAGCTTCTGCGTCCTCCTGAGGAAGATCATTGTTAATGAGATGGATGAAAAGAGAGCCAAGTGAGTCAAGTTCTACCTCAACTTCTGGATCATCAGTGTCATCATCAAGCTCCATGTTAATCCGGTCAGCCGTTTTCCATTTTGACGTCTGCTTTACGGCTTTGGTCTTTGGGCGGGATGGCTTGACCGCTTTATCTCCAGTCGGCTATGCCGCTTTCTCTACGGTTTTCTGTTTCCAGAAGGGGTCATCTCCCTATATACAAAGAAGAAGGATTACAGGTTGCATAAGCTAAAAACATTAGAAATGAGGGGGAAATATAATGCTTACAGCAGCCGGTTTGTTCTTGGCATAGAGGGGACTCAGACCGGTTTGACTACAGATCAGTTCCGACTCATTCAGAATCTTCTTTACGCCTTCAGTGACTTATTCCTCAGATAATTGGATGTTGCAGTGGCGTTGAGGATCGTCAACCTCACCGGTATATTCACACATTAAACCGGGACACCGGCTTAGCGGCAAGATACTCCAGGATATCCAACAGCGCACAAAGTCCACACCTGTTAAACCGTTTGCCATAAAGGCCTGGAGTTTGGCGAGTTGAGGAGCGTATTTCGCCCTTTCTGAAGAGCTCAGGCGTTGTGGCATTGGGTGAGTATTGGATAGTCTGTGATCATGAAAGTCGGGGAGGGGATTTTCATCTTCAGGTGAAGTGTCTCTGCAATAAAACCAAGTTTGATTCCATTCCTTTTGGTGGCTATGATGTTTGGCATGAGGAAATTCAAATTTTTCCGCTTTTGAATTGAGACACCACCAAGTTTTGTGTTCGGGCCATTTACAAACTCCGTGCGCCAGTTTCAGTGAAAGAAATCCTGGAACAATTCTGCAGTTGGTTCTTCTTCTAAATATACTTCACAGAAGACCTGGAAGTTGCATAAATTGGAAACCGAGTTGGGACCAATATCTTGCGGATGAAGTTGGAGCTGGCAAGCACATCTCGATAAAACTTTGACCCTGGTGGTTTGAAGCCACAGCCTATATGGTCAACAAAGACCACCACCTCGCCTTGCCTTGGGGTTTGAGGATTTTCTGTTCCTGGAACTCGCCATTTGATTTCAGTTTTCTTAGGCAGGGAGCCGATGGTAGCCATCTCATTCAAGTGATCTCAGTAACCCGGGAACGAGCCCACTTGCAGGCAGTGAATTGTTTGGCCATTGTGGAACAAATAAAGCTGAAAATGAAAGGCCAGTTTATAAATTATGCCTGATTATATGCAATATACAAGGGAGTAAGAAACATACTGATATGTGAAATGGTGTAAAACGGAGACTAATGCAATAAGGGAAAAAGGTAATACTAGCACAGGATTACTCAAACACTGTTAAACCGGAGTATAATTATGAAGGTAAAATGCTCCTCCGGTTTATCAGAGGGCTAATGGCATAGACTGCTTATACAAGGTCAAACCGCCTATGTTGGCATAAGGAGAAACAGATCTCACAGGGACATAGAAACAGATCTCACAGTGACATATGAAATTTTCGGATCTAAGATAAGACAGAAAAGTAAAAATAATTGGATCTAGAAGGGGTGCAGAACCGAAGCAACTTATGAAGGACTAGATCAGTTCTTTACGCATAAGGGTTTGTGGTGACAATGGAAGGTTAGCTATGGCAAGGAGTACGTCAGATACGAAGTATTCACCTAAAGGCCGTGAAAGAGCAACACTGAAAGCTCTGATGAACCTCAAGAACAGCGAAGAACAAGGAAACCCTAATGGATCTAAGAAAGAAAGGGGAAAAGACTTACTGCAACGGCGGAAGCAGCGGAAGGGCGCTGTGGAACTCTGGTGCAAACAGGTTGATGCAGCGGCCAACGGTGAAGCAGAGGCGGAGTTCGAAGATGACGGCGGCGCTCGGGTGCGGGGTCGTCGAGAGGAAGAAGAAGAGATGAGTGGGTAGCGGAAAGAAAAGAAAAGGGGTCCGCTGTCCCTATTTATAAGGCGAAGAGATGAAACGGCAAGTGCGGGAATCGAGGAGCCCAAAAATGGATAAGTTAATAAGGGTGTCGCCTTGATGGCTGAAGACATATTAAATGAAGGTAATCTTTGACATCAACGAATGGATGACGTCAGGACGGTTTATCATAATCTTGAAGTGTGATGTCACGGCAATTTACAAGATCGAGGTGAAGATATGAGGGACGAATTTTTCTAACTATAGAAGATTGACATGAACGAGTTCAAACCAATCTGGGGCCTAATGTTGGGGATATTACTACTGGAGGTAAACCGGCCTTATGTAGCCGTGTTGACTCCTTGAAGATTGGAAGCCCATAAAGATGCAAGGATGATGGAGCTTCATGGAGGCCCAAGGCCCAAAGGCGGGTTAAAGCCTGTAAATGTAAACCGGCTTAGTCATGTAACTTGTATTGTAAGATAGGAAGGATAGAGACCGGACTGGATACGTTTATGATCCGGCTTCGGGACTCTGTAAACCAGCAGGCGTCAACCTATGTATATAAAGGGACGACCCGGCAACGGTTTAGGGACAGACAATAACTTGAGAGCCAGACAAAGCGGATTCGCTCCCTGGCCTTCGAAACCCTAGCAATACCAATCACAACTAGACATAGGCTTTTACCTTCCTCAAAGGGGCCGAACTAGTATAAAATTCCCCGTGTCCCCTTGTCAGGTTTAACCCCCTTAAGCTAACCCGTAGCGATGGCTCCACGACTAAGTCCTTTCACAAGGACATCTGCCGTGACAAACCCACGACAACCGTCGACCTCCTCCAGCCTCCACGGGCTACCGTCAACCTCCTCGAGCCTCCACGGACTCCTGTTCATCCAGCCTCCACCGTGCGCTACTCCACCGGCTACTGTTCATCCAGCCCTCCACACCACGGGGTCCTGTTCAACCACCCCTCCACGGGCACCCCTCCACCATCTACTGTTCATCCAGCCCTCCACCACACCACGGGGTCATGTTCATCCAGAGGCAACGCCACCGCTCACTGTTCATCCAACCCCCCCCCCCCCCCCGCAATGCTCACTGTTCATCCCAGAGGCAGCATCGATCGGCTTCAGTTAGTAGCAGTAGCGAAGGAATCGCTTGATCGGGTTCAATTAACATCCATCGATCGATCGCTCGGGTTCAGTAACGTGTAGCCTGCAGTGCAATCGCTCGGGTTCAGTTAGAGCCCAACGGCTCGCTCGAGTTCAGTTAGAGCCAACGCCTTGCACACATGCACGTACGTGTACGAGAGAAACGTGCATCGCTCGGCCCCCGACTTCCCACCGTAACCGGGAACTCCCCGAAATTTTCCTCCCCCTCGCTTCTACCACGGTTTTCTCTGTCATGGACGGCCCAAAGAATGTCATGCAGCTGCATCTCCGGCCCGCCCAGGACGAAAAGCCCATTTTCTATCATGATTTTTTGTCATAGAAGTAGGAGCCCACCACATCTATGATGATACCAGGTTTTGTCACAATTATCGTCATAGAAGTGTCATATGTATGACATAAAAAAATTTCGTTTGGCCCAAAATGTCACGGATGTGTCTTTTTTTTGTAGTGCGCACTGATCGTCCGGTCAACGCCAGTCAGGGCATCCCAGCCGCACTAGTCCTGGACCCAATAATCGATGGGTTCCACCTCACTCGAGTCCTCATGGATGGAGGAAGCAGTCTAAATCTGCTCTACCAAGACACAGCGCGCAAGATGGGCATCGATAATTCAGCGATCAAACCCACTAAAGCCACTTTCCGAGGCATCATACCAGGTGAGGAGGCTTGCTGTACAGGCTCCATTACCCTTGAGGTAGTCTTCGGACCACCAGAAAATCATCGTATCAAAGAGTTAGTCTTCGAAATCGTCCCCTTCCGTAGTAACTATCAAGCACTGCTCCGATGAACCGCATTCGCTCGGTTCAACGCGGTGCCACATTATGCCTACCATAAGCTCAAGATGCCCGGTCCACGTGGCGTCATCACGGTTAATGGCAAGACCGAACATTCCCCGGGCCCCAAAATACTCACCACTACCCTAGTACCAGAAACAACAAGTAGCACCTCGCAGCCAAACCTTGAACGAACGTCCAGGCTTCCGGACACCGTCAAGGGACTCCGACCTAATTCGCGGCAGGATAGCCCGGCCCGTCCAGGGCTCAACTAAACACTCCGGCAAAGGCCAGGACAGGCCGCACTCGGCGGCTCAACCGCCCTGCGGCACATAAATATTTCTTACATTTCCCTCATAGGATCACCTTTGCGCCGACAAGGACGGGCTACATGAAGGCAGCTTGAACGCGTAAGGGAATCCTTAGACATTCCCCGCAATGACCATACGGTTATATTACGGATCCGCACTCAGCCTCTTCCACCTGGTCTCAGCAGGTTCCGCAATCATATCCCTTTCTTTTATATATTACATTATCTGTAACTATACGCATAGACGTACCACCCAAATACAACATGTGGATTTATATGACGCTTACCTGCTGTTCTTTCTTATTGAAATTCTTTTGTCAAAGTGGCATCTACACATAGCGATATTCCTTAAAATATGCCAGGGGCTACGTTTTACCCATAATACAACAGTAAAGTCCGAACACCTTCATGGAAGTTCGGCACCCCGAACTTATAGCACTATATGCATCATCTCCGAATCATGTCTTGGGTCAATAGTTGGGTTTTCCCGGCTCCCATGTTTTGGTACCTTACGTTCTGCTATACCGCCTAAGGTAGCACTGGGAGAACTACTGCGATTGTGTCCCGGTTCTTCCAGACGAGCACCTCAGTAGAGAAAGCCAAAATTGACTATCATGATACGGCGAGAGCTGGTCAGCTGTTCGAGAGGTTGCAAAATCTTTAAGGATTTCTTCTGCACAATGCCATAACCAATTCAGCATGCGATGGATCGGTTTTTCTTCCGATCAGGCGCCTATAGAGCCCCTCGTGCGGTATTCCGAACACCTGGGGCTGCGCCTACCATACTAAAGCTCCTATGGCTAAGTGAGAGTGATAAAGACCTATAGTCCGATTGCCTGGTTCGTTGTGCTGAGCACCTCCTTCGAAGGACCCAAAACTGGGATAAAGAGTGCTCAGGTTTATCCCGAACACCCCCGTATCTTTACGTGGGGGAAGAAGCCGACGAGTGGCCAACTCTCGGGAATAACATATAAAACGGCCGCACAGGAGGGTAAACTTTTATACAACAGGAAATAAATAAATGACCTCGTTCAAACTTTACAAAGGACAACATGATTGACATTCATGGAAATATAATGTCCTTGGCACATTGCTCTGCCGCAAGGTAGGGTCCTTTCAGGACTCCTTCATAATATAATTCGGGCTTGCGGTGCTCCTTCCCCTCCAGCGGTCCTTCGGTCATCAGCTTTTTAGCATCCATCTATTCCCAGTGCACTTTTGCGTGGGCGAAGGCCATTCTCGCACCCTCAATACAGACCGATCGCTTGATGACGTCAAGTCGAGGGAAGGCATTTACAAGCCGCTTCACGAGCCCAAAGTAGCTGTTTGAAATTGGCTCGGCAGGCCATAGCCGGATAATCAAATCCTTCATGGCTAGCTTCGCCGCCTTCTACAGTTCAATCAGCTGTCTCAGTTGATCGGCAAAAGGCACAAGATAATTCGGTGCCAAATACTGCGACCAGATGAGCTTATCTGCAGTGTTCCTTTCTTCGGCTCGGTAGAAATAGGCAGCATCTGATATGTTGCGGGGCGGCTCAGCAAATACCCCTGAGAATTCCAAATTTAAAGTTGGAAGGATCATTCTCTTCGCAAATACTTGTTTTACAGAGAAAAATCCTTACCCGCCGCGATCTTCCGCGCCTCTTGGATCTCCTGCCGGACGCTGTGGGTTTCCTCCCGGGCCTCGCTCATGGCCTGATGAGCCTTGGTAAGTTCGGACTCTTTCTCCGTTAAACTCTTCTCCAAGTTCTCACATTTCGTCATGGCCTCTTGAAGCTCCTGCTCAGCTTTAATGACCCTGGCCTCGTGCTTTTCACAAAGAGCCTGCTCAGTGGATGCCTTTTTCTCGGCCTCGGCCACAGCCTTCTTAAGGGCTTTGACTTCGGTCACAATCCCTAGCAAAGTCACAAAGCTCAGTTCATACTACAAATTCACCCGCAATAAACGCGAACATGACTAGGAGCATACGTTGCTTATCCCTCAATTGCACTTTCAATTGGCCAATTTCTTCTATGGCCCGCTCCAGACTTTGCTTCAGCCCGGAGATCCCCGCAGTATGAGAAGTAGCAGCCGCTGCTGCAGACGCCTGCTTATAACAGAAGAGAAATTGATGTCATTCACTAAGTCTTCATATGATCATAAATTCGATCCTCTGTCCGGCTCTTTCTTTCGCCGAACAGTGTATCAGGGGCTACTATCTATACTATGACACTTTTCGACAACCCATAAAACATACCCCAAAACCTCTTATAAGGCTGACAGGCTTTGTTCAGTCCACTCTCGGTTGACTGAATCTTCTCAATCATCAAGAATGGAGGCATCTTCCAATGCCACCAACAAAGCATCCGACACTTCTGGGTAGACAGAGGTCATCGACGGAACAGGCACGTGCCTTCCAACCAAAGGAGGCTGCCTGCTTGATTCTGGAGCCATATAGGTCTCTAGAATCGCATCCGGCTGGGTGCCGAACTCAGGATCGCCCCCGCCATCAGCCCCCATAGGGATCTTTTCCCGCACGTGTCTGGCCCCTAAGGTTTGACCTCCAGGCGCCGCCTTCACGGTTTATTCCTTTCCTCCTTGGTTGGGGTCATTTTGGGATGAAGGCTCGGTGTTATACGCCTGTTCGGAGGAAGGGGCCTTTGTGGACGTCCCGCTCTCTGATACGTCTCCGTCGTATCTACTTTTCCAAACACTTCTGCCCTTGTTTTGGACTCTAACTTGCATGATTTAAATGGAACTAACCTAGACTCACGTTGTTTTCAGCAGAATTGCCATGATGTTGTTTTATGTGCAGAAAACAAAAGTTCTCGGAATGACCAGAAACTCCACGGAACATCTAGTTAAAAATAATAAAAAACCCTTGCCAAAGATGAAGACCAGGGGCCCACACCTGTCCTCGAGGGTGGGGGGCGCGCCCCCTAGGGCGCGCCCCCCTACCTCGTGGGCCCCCTGAGGCTCCTCCGACGCCAACTCCGACTCTATATATTTGCTTTTGGGGAGAAAAAAAATAAGAGAGAAGAAATCATCGCGTTTTACGATATGGAGCCACAGCCAAGCCCTAAAACCTCTCGGGAGGGCTGATCTGGAGTCCGTTCGGGGCTCCGGAGAGGGGGATTCGTCGTTGTCGTCATCATCAACCATCCTCCATCACCAATTTCATGATGCTCACCATCGTGCGTGAGTAATTCCATCATAGGCTTGCTGGACGGTGATGGGTTGGATGAGATCTATCATGTAATCGAGTTAGTTTTGTTAGGGTTTGATCCCTAGTATCCACTATGTTCTAAGATTGATGTTGCTATGAGTTTGCTATGCTTAATGCTTGTCACTAGGGCCCGAGTGCCATGATTTCAGATCTGAACCTATTATGTTTTCATGAATATATGTGAGTTCTTGATCCTATCTTGCAAGTCTATAGTCACCTATTATGTGTTATGATCCGGCAACCCCGAACTGAGAATAATCGGGACCACTCCCGGTGATGACCATAGTTTGAGGAGTTCATGTATTCACTATGTGCTAATGCTTTGTTCCAGTTCTCTATTAAAAGGAGGCCTTAATATCCCTTAGTTTCCATTAGGACCCTGCTGCCACGGGAGGGTAGGACAAAAGATGTCGTGCAAGTTCTTTTCCATAAGCATGTATGACTATATTCGGAATACATGCCTACATTACATTGATGAATTGGAGCTAGTTCTGTGTCACCCTATGTTATGACTGTTACATGATGAACCGCATCCGGCATAATTATCCATCACCGATCCAATGCCTACAAAATTCCATCTACTAGTTTACGCTTATTTACTTTTCCGTTGCTATTGTTACAATCACTACAAAATACCAAAAATATTACTTTTGCTTTCATTACTCTTTTGTTACCAGTACCACTACTATCATATTACTTTTCTACTAAATACTTTGCTACAGATATTAAGTTATCCAGGTGTGGTTGAATTGACAACTCAGCTGCTAATACTTGAGAATATTCTTTGGCTCCCCTTGTGTCGAATCAATAAATTTGGGTTGAATACTCTACCCTCGAAAGCTGTTGCGATCCCCTACACTTGTGGGTTATCAAGACTAATTCCTCACACCGTTGCCAGGGAGCATAGCTCTATTCTTTGAGTCACTTGGTTTTTATATCTGCTGCACACTATGAAGAACTTGAAAGACGCTAAGACAACAATTTATCCCTCAACTACGAGGGGAGGTAAGGAACTGCCATCTAGCTCTTCACTTGATTCACCTTCTGTTTTGAGTAAGCTTGCGACACCTAAACCTGCTTCTGCTATTCGTTCTGATATGTCGCATGTTATTGATGATGCCACTTCTGCTATGCATGATACTTATGATGAGACTACTTCTATGCTTGATACTACTATGCCCCTTAGCGAATTTGTTGATAAACAAATTGCTAAGGCTAGAGAGAAAGAAATTATTGAAACTAATTATAATGATGAAAGTGATGATGAAGATAGGCTTGTTATTCCCGAGGGTTATGTTTTTGATAAAGAAGCTTCTGCAGCTATTTTAGCTTGCAGAGATAGTCATGAACTCAAAAGGCTATTAATTAAATGGAACAAGGAATCTCTTAGAGATAGAATGAGGCCTGACCCTGCTTTTGCAACTTCACCTATTTGTGTTGCCGATAAGGATTATGAATTCTCTGTTGATCCTGATATAATTACTCTGGTTGAATCTGATCCTTTTCATGGCTATGAATCTGAAACTATTGTGGCACATCTTACTAAATTAAATGATATAGCTACCGTATTCACTAATGATGAGAGATCTCGCTACTTTTATATCCTTAAAATATTTCTGTTCTCATTAAAGGGTGATGCTAAGATATGGTTTAATTCTCTTGATCGTGGTTGTGTGCATAGTCCCCAGGATACTATTTATTACTTCTCTGCTAAATATTTCCCTGCTCATAAGAAACAAGTTGCTTTAAAGGAAATATACAACTTTGTGCAAATTGAAGAAGAGAGTCTCCCACGAGCTTGGGGGAGGCTTCTTAAGTTACTTAAAGCTTTGCCTGATCATCCTCTTAAGAAAAATGAAATACTTGATATATTTTATAATGGACTAACCGATGCTTCAAGAGATTACCTGGATAGTTGTGCTGGTTCTCTTTTCAGGGAAAGAACACCGGATGAAGTTGAAATTCTATTAAATAATATGTTGACAAATGAAAATAATTGGGCACTTCCTGAGCCAGCTCTTGAGCCAATTACTGAGCCTATTCCTAAACCAACTCCGAAGAAGAGAGGTGTTCTATTTCTCAGTCCTAAAGATATGCAAGAGGCAAATAAATCTATGAAAGAAAAAGGTATTAAAGCTGAAGATGTCAAGAATTTACCTCCTATTGAAGAAATACATGGTCTTAATTTACCGCCTGTTGAAGAAACATATGATCTTGATCCACTACCTATTGAAGAACCTCCTGATCTTGACAACTCGACACGGGTAGTAAAGGTAAATTCTCTCTATAGATTTGATGAAGGTGATATTCCTCACTATAAGTCTGCTAGACAATGCTTAGAAGAGTTTGATAATTTTATTGTCAAACAAGAAAATTTCAATTCTTATATTGGTAGACAATTGAAATACGATTCCGATATGATTAGACACTTGGGTGACTATATGGCTAATATTAGAGGTGAACCTAAACTTGTTAGCAAGCATGCTTCTATGGTTACCACCCAAGTAGAACAAGTACTTAAAGCTCAAAATGAATTGCTCAATGAAATGAATAGTAAGAAAAATGATTATGATGTTAGAGTGGCTACTAGAACTGGTAGAATGACTCGGGAACCTTTGTATCCTGAAGGCCACCCTAAGAGAATTGAGCAAGATTCTCAGAGAAATAATATTGATGCACCTAGTTCTTCTAAAAGGAAGAAAAAGAAAAATGATAGGACTTTGCAAACTTCTAGTGAACATATTGCTGAACCACCTGAGAATCCAAATGATATATCTATGTCTGATGCTGAAACACAATCTGGTAATGAACATGAACCTGGTGAAAATGTTAATGATGATGCTCAACCTAGTAACGATAATGATGTAGAAATTGAACCTGCTATTGATCTTGATAACCCACAATCAAAGAATCAACGTTATGATAAGAGAGACTTTGTTGCTAGGAAACATGGTAAAGAAGAGAACCATGGGTTCAGAAACCAATGCCTTTTCCTCCCAAACCATCCAAGAAAAAGGATGATGAGGATTTTGAGCGCTTTGTTCAAATGATTAGACCTATCTTTTTGCGTATGTGATTGGCTGATATGCTCAAAATGAATCCTTATGCTAAGTATATGAAAGATATTGTTACAAATAAAAGAAAGATACCGGAAGCTGAAATTTCCACCATGCTTGCTAATTATACTTTTAAGGGTGGAATACCAAAGAAACTTGGAGATCCAGGAGTACCTACTATACCATGCTCCATTAAAAGAAACTATGTTAAAACTGCTTTATGTGATCTTGGAGCCGGTGTTAGTGTTATGAATCTCTCTTTACATCGTAGACTTGATTTGAATAAGTTGACACCTAATGAAATATCTTTGCAAATGGCTGATAAATCAACTTCTATACCTGTCGGTATTTGTGAGGATGTGCCTGTTGTGGTTGCAAACATTACTATTTTAACGGACTTTGTTATTCTTGATATTCCCGAGGACGATAGTATGTCTATTATTCTTGGAAGACCTTTTTTGAATACTGCAGGTGCTGTTATTGATTGCAACAAGGGCAATGTCACTTTTCATGTTAATGGTAATGAGCATACGGTACACTTTCCAAGGAAACAAACTCAAGTTCATAGTATCAACTCTATTGGAACAATTCCATCGATTATATTTGGAGGTTTTGAATTTCTTCTTCCTACTGTCAAGAAGAAATATAATATTCTTATTATTGGGGATGTGCATATCCCCGTTGAGGTAACATAGTGTTATTCGAAATTTCTCCGGTTTCATGTTATTCGGAATGAGTTTATTAACAAGACCTGATCAACCTTGTTAGTGGATTCTTTTTTGATGAGCATGAGATGGATGAATCTAGAAGGCACAACCTTGTGTACCCTCCTTCTACTTTCTGTTATTTAGTTGAAATAAAGTAAAAATAGTATTTTTCTGTCTGTTTTCTGATTTATCCGTGCAATATAGAAATACCCCGAAAATAAAAGTTCTCCAAATGCCCTGAAAATGAAATATGATTTTTTTTCTATAATATTTGAGGATTTATGGAACTGAGAGCACACCAGGGGGGTGAACCACCTGGCCACGAGGGTGGAGGGCGTGCCCTACCCCCCACCCCCCAGGGCGCGCCCCCTGCCTCGTGGGCCCACAGTGGCCCTCCTCCACTTATTCCTGCACCCATACAGTTCTTCTTCCTCCCACAAACACGAATATCTGGCTCAAGCACGAGTTCTAGCTCACTTTGCTGTGATTTTCGATCTCCTTGCTCAAAGCACCTCTCACAAAACTGCTTAGGGAGATTGTTCCTTGGTATGTGACTCCTCCATTGGTCCAATTAGTTTTTGCTCTAGTGCTTTATTCATTGCAAATTTGTGCTTCCTAGGTGACCATGTTCTTGAGCTTGCATGTCGAATTTATATGGTTCCAAGTAGTTCTAATGCTTGATATAGGCTCTAGGCACTTGTAGGAGTAGTTCCTATCAATTTTGTTGAGCTTGGTTCACTTTTGTTACTGAAAAATTCAGAAATTTTTCATAGGAAGCAATATGCTTAGGGAAATGTTCCAAGGTGGTTCCTCAAGGAAGCAAAGACCCAGGCTTGCAATGTGTGATGCTGATGAAGAGCCCCCAAGGTGCAGCCCTGTGAATGGCCTTCGGAAAATTTTATGGATCGAGCGGGAATCAAAGAGGAATTTAACGCATATTTGCATAACTCCGATCTTGTGAGCTTTGAGGCAGACAAATGCCCCCAGTATCATCAACTCACTAGTTCATTTGTGAGGAGGTTTGACTTCTCATCTTCATGTAATTCTCCAACAGTCATGTTTGATCTTTATGACAAATCTTATACCATGGACTTAGAGTATTTTACTTTTGCTTGCAAACTTCAACAATGGGGTAGTGCTAGGGATCCCCCTAAATCTGAATTTAGAAACTTTCTTGCTAGTATAACTGTAGGGGAATCTACATATATAACACAAGCTACCATAGGGAGCATTCACTTTCCTGCTATACATTATTTTGCTCTCTTCATAGGTAGGTGCATAAATGCTAAGGATGAAGCATGTCACATGTGTGTCCCTGACCTTAGCATTCTCAGGAGTGCTGTGTTAGGAGACCAATCTTATCATATGGGAGCCATTGTAGCACGTAGGTTGCATCATAATAGATATAATGGAGATTTCTTTGGAGGAATTTATGCAACCCGCTTAGCTAATTTTCTTGAGGTGGACGTTCGTGGGGGTGATATGGAGTTGCCTCCTACTTATTTAGATTTTAATTCTATGGTTTCTCACCAATTTGTCGAGAGTACTGAATCACCTCTCAAGTATCGATTAATCTTTGACAAACGGTGGGTTGTCCATATTACTCTCCCTGCTCCTGCCTTCTTTGATTATCAGGAAAAACGAAGATATATTATTACCAGAGAGGAGGTGGATGAGTACGAGAGGAGAGCGGAGGCAGCCCGACGCCACGCTGCAGCTCAGGAGGCGATAAACGCTGCATCGCAGTACGACCCCAGCTACACCTACGGGTATCCGCCAGGCTATGGCTGGCAATGAACCAACTTAGGCCAAAAGCCTAAGCTTGGGGGAGTAGGTATTTCTCACCGACATTACATTTATGTTTACACACACTCATTGCTAGATGTCGGTGCTCATATTCTTTCACTGTAATATCCATGCTAGTTTATTTTCTTTTTTCTGCTTTCTTCTTGTGTGTTTGTTAAACCTTAAGAAAAACTAAAAAAATTAGTAGTAGCTTACTTTTCTTGCTGTAGTAGTAATAATTAAAAAGAAAACCCAAAAATATTTCCCGTTCTTCTTTTGCTTGTTGGGATCTTTCCCGTGTAAATAGTTTTTATTTCTTTTCTTTGGGGGTCGATAGAAGAAGACCATAATTAAATTGTTGAAGTGGCTCTTATATGCATTATTGTTGATTTAATCAAGAGCCCATATTGCCTTGTCTTCTCCTGTTTATTGAATGCTCGCAGATTCCAGCTTAGTCCAACGCACGTGCACTCTTATTATTATTCACATCGTTCGGTCGTGCAAGTGAAAGGCAATTATGATCATATATGATGGACTGACTGAGATGAGAAAAGCTGGTATGAACTCGACCTCTCTTGTTTTTGTAAATATGATGAGTTCATCGTTCTTGATTCAGCTTGTTATGAATAAACATGTTTGCAATGACAATTAGAGATCATAGTTGCTTATGCCATGCTTGATTAGCTATGAGTTATAATGGTTTACCTTGCGTGCCAACATGCTATCGAAATAGTTGTGATGTGGTATGATGGGTTGGTATCCTCCTTTGAATGATTTTCGTGACTTGACTTGGCACATGTTCACGCATGTAGTTGAAACAAAATCAACATAGCCTTCACGATATTTATGTTCATGGTGGATTATATCCTACTCATGCTTGCATCCAATGTTTATTAATTTTAATGCATGTTCATGGCTGTTGTCGCTCTCTAGTTGGTCGCTTCCCAGTCTTTTGCGAGCCTTCACTTGTACTAAGCGGGAATACTGCTTGTGCATCCAATCCCTCAAACCCCAAAGTTATTCCATATGAGTCCACTATACCTTCCTATATGCGGTATTTACCTGCCGTTCCAAGTAAATTTGTATGTGCCAAACTCTAAACCTTCAAATAAACATTCTGTTTTGTATGCTCGAATAGCTCATGTATCAACTAGGGTTGCCCTTATCTTCCATGTTAGGAGGGTTATTCTCAAGAGGAGTGGACTCCGCTCCTGATTCACGAGAAAATGGCTGGTCTCCGGGATGCCCAGTCCCATGCTTTGCGCAAACTAAATCAAAATTAATTACAAACAAAACTCCCCCTCGGACTGTTGCTAGTTGGAGACACTCGTTGTTTCGAGCAAGTCATGGATTGATGCTTGTTGGTGGAGGGGGAGTATAAACTTTACCATTCTGTTTGGGAACCGCCCATAATGTGTGTAGCATGGAAGATATCGCCATCTCTTAGTTGCTATGTTGACAATGAAAGTAAGCCGCTCAAAATATTATTTATCTCTATTTCAAAACCGAGCTCTGGCACCTCTACAAATAACTGCTTCCCTCTGTGAAGGGCATATCTATTTACTTTTATGTTGAGTCATCACCCTCTTATTAAAAAGAACTAGCTGGAGAGCACAGCTGTCATTTGCATCCATTACTGTTAATTTATATTGGGTATGACTGGATCTCTTTTACCATGAATTACAATGTCTAGTCAATCCTTGATCTTTAAAGGTGCTCTGCATTTATGTTTTGCGATCTCAGAAAGGGCTAGCGAGATACCATCTTGTTATATCATATTATGGTTGTTTTGAGAAAGTGTTGTCATCCGAGATTTATTATTATCGCTCTCTAGTTGATTATGCTATTGATATGAGTAAACATGAGACCTGGGAGTTATTGCAAATGTGGTTAGTCATGATATTTGCTGAAAACTTGAATGCTGGCTTTACATATTTACAACAACAAGAGCAAACAGAGTTTGTAAAAGTTTTTTCCTTATAACTTTCAGTTTGTCAACTGAATTGCTTGAGGACAAGCAATGGTTTAAGCTTGGGGGAGTTGATACGTCTTCGTCGTATCTACTTTTCCAAACACTTTTGCCCTTGTTTTGGACTCTAACTTGCATGATTTGAATGGAACTAACCCGGACTGACGCTGTTTTCAGCAGAATTGCCATGATGTTGTTTTATGTGCAGAAAACAAAAGTTCTCGGAATGACCTGAAACTCCACGGAACATCTAGTTAAAAATAATAAAAAATCCCTGCCAAAGATGAAGACCAGGAGGCCCACACCCTGTCTACGAGGGTGGGGGGCGCGCCCCCCCTAGGGCGCGCCCCCCAACCTCGTGGGCCCCCTGAGGCTCCTCCGACGCCAACTCCGACTCTATATATTTGCTTTCGGGGAGAAAAAAATAAGATAGAAGAAATCATCGCATTTTACGATACGGAGCCACCGCCAAGCCCTAAAACCTCTCGGGCGGGCTGATCTAGAGTCCGTTCGGGGCTCCGGAGAGGGGGATTCATCGCCGTCGTCATCATCAACCATCCTCCGTCACCAATTTCATGATGCTCACCACCGTGCGTGAGTAATTCCATCGTAGGCTTGCTGGACAGTGATGGGTTGGATGAGATCTATCATGTAATCGAGTTAGTTTTGTTAGGGTTTGATCCCTAGTATCCACTATGTTCTGAGATTGATGTTGCTATGAGTTTGCTATGCTTAATGCTTGTCACTAGGGCCCGAGTGCCATGATTTCAGATCTGAACCTATTATGTTTTCATGAATATATGTGAGTTCTTGATCCTATCTTGCAAGTCTATAGTCACCTACTATGTGTTATGATCCGGCAACCCCGAAGTGACAATAATCGGGACCACTCCCTGTGATGACCATAGTTTGAGGAGTTCATGTATTCACTATGTGCTAATGCTTTGTTCCGGTTCTCTATTAAAAGGAGGCCTTAATATCCCTTAGTTTCCATTAGGACCCCGCTACCATGGGAGGGTAGGACAAAAGATGTCATGCAAGTTCTTTTCCATAAGCACGTATGACTATATTCGGAATACATGCCTACATTACATTGATGAATTGGAGCTAGTTCTGTGTCACCCTATGTTATGACTATTACATGATGAACCGCATCCGGCATAATTATCCATCACAGATCCAATGCCTACGAGCTTTCCATCTACTGGTTTACGCTTATTTACTTTTCCGTTGCTATTGTTACAATTACTACAAAATACCAAAAATATTACTTTTGCTTTCATTACTCTTTTGTTACCGTTACCACTACTATCATATTACTTTGCTACTAAATAGTTTGCTGCAGATATTAAGTTATCCAGGTGTGGTTGAATTGACAACTCAGCTGCTAATACTTGAGAATATTTTTTGGCTCCCCTTGTGTCGAATCAATAAATTTGGGTTGAATACTCTACCCTCGAAAGCTGTTGCGATCCCCTACACTTGTGGGTTATCACTCTCCATAGCATTTGAGCTTACCAGGTCCTCTGACAAGGATCACTCAATACAGGACTTCGCTGGACTTCAAAAAATATGGCATAAGTTAAAATACTAAGCCACAGTGAGTCCGGACGCCTAAAAACGTACTCGGATTTTACACACTTATGAGTTCACCAGGGGCTGGGCCCTGGGATCCCATGCCATGCCGCTGTCGGCGGCGGCAGTGGACTCCTCCGGAAGGGGAACATTTCCCCTTTTGGGCAGCTCGGCCTCCAAGTGTGCGGAGGCCGTCCTCTTCTTTCTTCCCCCCGTGGGGGACTCATCCTCCTCCTCCTTGTCCTCTTCGGAGGCGGGGTGGGCATCGGAACCTTCGGATATTGTGTCAGAAGTGTCGTGACGACGAAGGTCGCCCCGGATCTTTTTGGCCTCCTTCTCAGCCACCTTCTTCGGCACCTTGTAAGGCGCCGGGACCAACATCTTCGTTAGAAGTGGGATGGCCGGTTCTTCGGGCAGCGGGGCCAAACAATGGATCCGCTCCGCCTTCTTCGTCCAGCCCTGGAGATTGTACAAAACACATTAAGCGCTTCCTTTGGGTTACACAGGTAAAGGTATGATGACTTACCGAACTTGCAAGACGGGACAATTGGTACCCGCGGTCCTCGGCGGAGTCCGGCCATGATTTGCTGGACTTGAAAAGCACCCTCCAGATGTCCTTGTGTGATGAGCCGAAGAGCTCTCGTAAGGTCTGGTGCTTGGCCGGATCGAATTCCCATAGATTGCAAGTCCGGTGTTGGCAAGGCAGGATCCGCCGGACTAGCATCACCTGGACCACATTGACAAGTTCAATGTTCTTGTCTCCCATGTATTTGATGTGTGTCTAGAGCACCGACAGTTCGTCGGGTGAGGACCAGTTCAAGCCCTTTTTTACCCAGGATGTAAGCCGCAAGGGCGGTGAAATTCGGGGGTAGTAGCCGGTTCCATGCTGCGCGGCTCAGTGATATAAAACCAATGCTGTTGCCACTCCTTGACGGAATCATTGAAGTTGCATGTTGGCCATATGACATTGGGCATCTTGCTCACCATAGCGCCCCCACACTCGGCATGCTCGCCTCCCACTACATTGGGCTTCACATTAAAAATCTTCAGCCATAGGCCGAAGTGTGGCGAGATGCGGAGAAAATCCTCGCACACGACAATGAATGTCGAGATATTGAGGAAGGAATTAGGGGATAGATCGTGAAGATCAATCCCATAATAATACATGATGCCGCGAACAAATGGGTGGAGGGGAAACCCCATCCCGTGGACGAAATGAGGGAGGAATACAACCCTCTTGAGGGGTTCCGGAGTAGGGACGATTTGTCCCGCCGTCGGAAGACGGTGGCTGATTTTCTTGGCCAGGTACCCGGCCTTCCGAAGCTTTTTAATATCCTTCTCTTGGACGGTAGAGGCCATCCATTTGCCTCCCGCTCCGGATCCGGACATTTTTGGAGGACCTCTTGTGGGCAGAGAAGAGGAACGCTTGAGCTTGAGCGGAAGGGAATGAGCTGGGAGGAAGGCGTGGGTTAGAAGAATGAATCCTTGTCCCCTTATAAGGACGGAAGAGGCGATGCGCCTCCCCACTTACCTGGTAAAACCTCTTACTCCCCAAATGCCGTAATTGATGGCATGGTTGGGTTACCCACATCCGTATTGATGAGAATCCCATGATAAGGGGACGCGGTCTCTGCTTCGACAAGACGTGTGATACGTCTCCAACGTATCTATAATTTTTGATTGCTCCATGCTATATTATCTACTGTTTTGGACTATATTGTGCTTTATTTTCCACTTTTATATTACTTTTGGTACTAACCTATTAACCGGAGGCCCAGCCCAGAATTGCTATTTTCTTGCCTATTTCAGTGTTTCGAAGAAACGGGATATCAAACGGAGTCCAAACGGAATGAAACCTTCGGGAACGTGATTTTCTCATCAGATATGATCCAGGAGACTTGGACCCTCCGTCAAGAAAGCCACGAGGCGGTCACGAGGGTAGGGCGTGCCCCCTGCCTCGTGGGCCCCTCAAAGCTCCACTGACGTACTCCGTCCTCCTATATATACCTACGTACCCCCAAACGATCACATACGAAGCCAAAAACCTAATTCCACCGCCGCAACCTTCTGTACCCACGAGATCCCATCTTGGGGCCTATTCCGGAGCTCCGCCGGAAGGGGAATCCACCATGGAGGGCTTCTACATCATCATCATAGCCTCTCCGATGAAGTGTGAGTAGTTTACCTCAGACCGTCGGGTCCATAGTTAATAGCTAGATGGCTTCTTCTCTCTTTTTGTATCTCAATACAAGTTCTCCCCCTCTCTCGTGGAGATCTATTCGATGTAATCTTCTTTTTGCGGTGTGTTTGTTGAGACCGATGAATTGTGGGTTTATGATCAAGATTATTTATGAACAATATTTGAATTTTCTCTGAATTCTTTTATGTATGATTGGTTATCTTTGCAAGTCTCTTTGAATTATCAGTTTGGTTTGGCCAACTAGATTGGTTTTTCTTGCAATGGGAGAAGTGCTTAGCTTTGGGTTCAATCTTGCGGTGTCCTTACCCAGTGATAGAAGGGGCAGCAAGGCACGTATTGTATTGTTGCCATCGAGGATAACAAGATGGGGTATCTATCATATTGCATGAATTTATTCCTCTACATCATGTCATCTTGCTTAAGGTGTTACTCTGTTTTCATTAACTTAATACTCTAGATGCATGCTGGATATTGGTCAATGAGTGGAGTAATAGTAGTAGATCCAGGCAGGAGGCGGTCTACTTGTCTCGGACGTGATGCCTATATACATGATCATACCTAGATATTCTCATAACTATGCTCAATTCTGTCAATTGCTCAACAGTAATTTGTTCACCCACCGTAGAAATACTTATGCTCTTGAGAGAAGCCACTAGTGAAACATATGGCCCCCGGGTCTATTCTCATCATATCAATCTCCAATCACTTTATTATTGCTTTGCTTTTTACTTTGCCTTTTATTTTACCCTGCATCTTTATACCAAAAATACCAAAAATATTATCTATCATCTCTATCAGATCTCACTCTCGTAAGTGACCGTGAAGGGATTGACAACCCCTAATCGCGTTGGTTGCGTTGAGCTATTGTTTTGTGTAGGTACGAGGGACTCGCGCGTAGCCTCCTACTGGATTGATACATTGGTTCTCAAAAACTGAGGGAAATACTTACGCTACTTTGCTGCATCATCCTCTCCTCTTAGGGGAAATCCAACACAAGCTCAAGAGGTAGCAAGAAGAATTTCTGGCTCCGCTGCCGAGGAGTCTACGCAAAAGTCAACATACCAAGTACCCATCACATTCCCTATCTCTCGCACTACATTATTTGCCATTTGCCTCTCGTTTTCCTCTCCCCCACTTCACCCTTGTCGTTTTATTCGCCCTCTCTTTCCCATTTGCCTTTTTCTCGCTTGCTTGTCGTTATGGCTAGTCTTATATCTTCTCCGTTGTCTCCCGAGAATGAAGTTCTAAATTTTAAGCAAAGGGAGGGAGAAAATCTAAAAGATGCTTGGTATAGAATTTGCAATGCCGAAATAGATCTACCAGGAAGCAATCTAATTCAGTTCTTCTTCACAATTTTTATGTAGGTGCCAATCCTTGGTATAGATATATCCTTGATACCATTACCAGAGGGAATTTCTTGGGTAGCCATACTTTTGATTCTTATAATGCTATGATAGATTTATTTGGCTCGCCACCTCTTTTTGTTAATGGAACTATGTTAACTTTGGAGCATGTTATGCAAAGACTTGAAATTATTGAAAATAAAGTTGCTACCATTGAATGAATTGAAAATCTATATAAAAAGATCCACAATCAAATTACCCACTATGGATCTAAGGTAGGAATGACTTTGAAAAATATTAAGGAAAAGGAACCCATAGTTAATGAGAAAAGAAATCTAGATTCCACTAGAATCGATGAACTTGAGGGTATCATTACCAACTTGGGAACCGCTTTTTCTTCCGTTAAGAACACTCCAAGTCCTTCTACTAAAAATACTAAGATTAAGTATGTTCCTAAGAATAAGGGTGAATCATCTAGTAAGGAAACTGCGGATCTTAAATCTATAAGTATTCATCCCAATCTTTTTTCTATCATTAAGGAACCATTTGCTACAAATGAATTTTTCTATCTTGTGCCTAAGAGTTTGATAATTACTAGAAAGAAAGAAATTTCTAAGGAATATAGATACCTCATTGAAGAATTGCCTACCAAAGATGGCAATACCTAAATCTATCCTCGCTTTTATGCCTAGCTAGGGGCGTTAAATGATAGCGCTTGTTGGGAGGCAACCCAATTTTATTTTAGTTTTGTTCTTTTTGCTTCTGTTTAGGAATAAACAATCCATCTACCTTCTGTTTAGATGTGGTTTTATCTTTTAATTAGTGTTTGTGCCAAGTTAAACCTATAGGATCTTCTTGGATGATAGTTATTTGATCTTGCCGTAATTTCCAGAAACTTTCTATTCGCGAAAACAATTATTAAAAATCACCAGAACGTGATAAAATACTTATTCCAATTGCTGCTGATAAATAAACAAATTGCCTAGGTCCTCCTATTTTTTCTGATTTTTTGGAGTTCCAGAAGTTTGCGTTAGTTACAGATTAGTACAGACTGTTCTGTTTTTGACAGATTCTGTTTTTCGTGTGTTGTTTGCTTATTTTGATGAATCTATGGCTAGTAAAATAGTTTATAATCCATATAGAAGTTAGAATACAGTAGGTTTAACACCAATATAAATAAAGAATGAGTTCATTACAGTACCTTGAAGTGGTCTTTTGTTTTCTTTCGCTAACGGAGCTCACGAGATTTCTATTGAGTTTTGTGTTGTGAAGTTTTCAAGTTTTTGGTGAAATCTTTTGATGGGTTATGGAACAAGAAGTAGCAAGAGCCTAATATTGGGGATGCCCATGGCACCCCCAACATAATCCAAGGACACAAAAAAGTCAAAGCTTGGGGATGCCCCGGAAGGCATCCCCTCTTTCGTCTACTTCCATCGGTAATTTTACTTGGAGCTATATTTTTATTCACCACATGACATGTGTTTTGCTTGGAGCATCTTGTATTATTTGAGTATTTGCTTTTTAGTTTATCACAATCATCCTTGCTGTACACACCTTTTGAGAGAGCCATACATGAATTGGAATTTGATAGAATACTCTATGTGCTTCACTTATACCTTTTGAGCTATATAGTTTTACTCTATGTGCTTCACTTATATCTTTTGAGCTTTATAATTTTGCTCTATGTGCTTCACTTAGATCTTTTAGAGCACGGTGGTGGATTTTTTTTAAAGAAACTATTGATCTCTCATGCTTCACTTAGATTATTTTGAGAGTCTTAAATAGCATGGTAAATTGCTTAATAATAATATGCTTGGTATTCAAGATTTGTAAAACTTTATTTTGAGTGCATTGAATACTAAGAAAAGTTTGATGCTTGATAATTGTTTTGAGATATGAAGATGATGATATTAGAGTTATGCTAGTTGAGTAGTTGTGAATTTGAGAAATACTTGTGTTGAAGTTTGTGATTCCCGTAGCATGCACGTATGCTGAACCGTTATGTGATGAAGTCGGAGCATGATTTATTTATTGATTGTCTTCCTTATGAGTGGCAGTCGGGGACGAGCGATGGTCTTTTCCTACCAATCTATCCCCCTAGGAGCATGTGCGTAATACTTTGCTTTGATAACTTCTAGATTTTTGCAATAAGTATATGAGTTCTTTATGACTAATGTTGAGTCCATGGATTATACGCACTTTTTCCCATCCTTCCACCATTGCTAGCCTCTCTACTACCGCGCACCTTTCGCCGGTATCATACACCCACCATATACCTTCCTCAAAACAGCCACCATACCTACCTATCATGGCATTTCCATAGCCATTCCGAGATATATTGCCATGCAACTTTCCACTGATCCGTTTATTATGACACGCTCCATCATTGTCATATTGCTAGCATGATCATGTAGTTGACATCGTATTTGTGGCAAAGCCACCATTCATAATTCTTTCATACATGTCACTCTTGATTCATTTCATATCTCAGTACACCGCCGGAGGCATTCACATAGAGTCATATTTTGTTCTAAGTATTGAGTTGTAATTGTTGAGTTGTAAGAAAAATAGAAGTGTGATGATCATCATTTTTAGAGCATTGTCCCAAGTGAGGAAAGGATGATGGAGACTATGATTCCCCCACAAGTCGGGATGAGACTCCGGACAAAAAAATAAAAAAAAGAGAGAAAAAAGAGGCCATAAAAAAGGCCCAAATAAAAAATGAGAGAAAAAGAGAGAAGGGACAATGTCACTATCCTTTTACCACACTTGTGCTTCAAAGTAGCACCATGATCTTCATGATAGAGAGTCTCTCATTTTGTCACTTTCATATACTAGTGGGAATTTTTCATTATAGAACTTGGCTTGTATATTCCAATGATGGGCTTCCTCAAATTGCCCTAGGTCTTCGTGATCAAGCGAGTTGGATGCACAACCACTTAGTTTCTTTTGATGAGCTTTCATATACTTATAGCTCTAGTGCATCCGTTGCATGGCAATCCCTACTCACTCACATTGATATCTATTGATGGGAATCTCCATAGCCCGTTGATACGCCTAGTTGATGTGAGACTATATTCCCCTCTTTTTGTCTTCTCCACAACAACCATTCTATTCCACATATAGTGCTATATCCATGGCTCACACTCATGTATCGCGTGAAGATTGATTTTTTTTTGAAAATGTTAAAGTATGAAACAATTGCTTGGCTTGTCATCGGGGTTGTGCATGATTTAAATACTTTGTGTGGTGAAGATAGAGCATAGCCAGACTATATGATTTTGTAGGGATAACTTTCTTTGGCCATGTTATTTTGATAAGACATAATTGCTTTTTTAGTATGCTTGAAGTATTATTATTTTTATGTCAATATGAACTTTTGTCTTGAATCTTTCAGATCTGAATATTCATACCATAATTGAAACGATTTACATTGAAATTACGCCAAGTAGCACTCTGCATCAAAAATTCTCTTTTTATCATTTACCTACTAGAGGACGAGCAGGAATTAAGCTTGGGGATGCCTGATACGTCTCCAACGTATCTATAATTTTCGATTGCTCCATGCTATATTATCTACTGTTTTGGACTATATTGGGCTTTATTTTCCACTTTTATATTACTTTTGGGACTAACCTATTAACCAGAGGCGCAGCCCAGAATTGTTGTTTTTTGCCTATTTCAGTGTTTCGAAGAAAAGGAATATCAAACGGAGTCCAAACGGAATGAAACCTTCGGTAACGTGATTTTTTTATCAGATATGATCCAAGAGACTTGGACCCTCCGTCAAGAAATCCACGAGGCGGTCACAAGGATGGAGGGCACCCCCCTAGGGCGCGCCCCCTGCCTCGTGGGCCCCTCGAAGCTCCACCGACGTACTCCTTCCTCCTATATATACCTACGTACCCCCAAACGATCAGATACGGAGCCAAAAACCTAATTCCACTACCGCAACCTTCTGTACCCATGAGATCCCATCTTGGGGCCTATTCCGGAGCTCCGCCGGAAGGGGAATCCACCATGGAGGGCTTCTACATCATCATCATAGCCTCTCCGATGAAGTGTGAGTAGTTTACCTCAGACCTTCGGGTCCATAGTTAGTAGCTAGATGGCTTCTTCTCTCTTTTTGGATCTCAATACAATGTTCTCCCCCTCTCTCGTGGAGATCTATTTGATGTAATCCTCTTTTTGTGGTGTGTTTGTTGAGAACGATGAGTTGTGTGTTTATGATCAAGATTATCTATGAATAATATTTGACTTTTCTCTGAATTCTTTTATGTATGATTGGTTATCTTTGCAAGTCTCTTCGAATTATCAGTTTGGTTTGGCCTACTAGATTGGTTTTTCTTGCAATGGGAGAAATGCTTAGCTTTGGGTTCAATCTTGCGGTGTCCTTACCCAGTGACAAAAGGGGCAGCAAGGCACGTATTGTATTGTTGCCATCGAGGATAACAATATGGGGTATCTATCATATTGCATGAATTTATTCCTCTACATCATGTCATCTTGCTTAAGGCGTTACTCTGTTTTCATTAACTTAATACTCTAGATGCTTGCTGGATAGCGGTCGATGAGTGGAGTAATAGTAGTAGATGCAGGCAGGAGTCGGTCTACTTGTCTCAGACGTGATGCCTATATACACGATCATACCTAGATATTCTCATAACTATGCTCAATCCTGTCAATTGCTCAACAGTAATTTGTTCACCCACCGTAGAAATACTTATGCTCTTGAGAGAAGCCACTAGTGAAACATATGGCCCCCGGGTCTATTCTCATCATATTAATCTCCAATCACTTTATTATTGCTTTGCTTTTTTACTTTGCCTTTTATTTTACCTTGCATCTTTATACCAAAAATATTATCTATCATCTCTATCAGATCTCACTCTCGTAAGTGACCGTGAAGGGATTGACAACCCCTAATCGTGTTGGTTGCGTTGAGCTATTGTTTTGTGTAGGTACGAGGGACTCGCGCGTAGCCTCCTACTGGATTGATACCTTGGTTCTCAAAAACTGAGGGAAATACTTACGCTACTTTGCTGCATCATCATCTCCTCTTCGTGGAAATCCAACACAAGCTCAAGAGGTAGCAACGTGCCAAGGAAACCGCCTCGCAATATGCGCTGAGGCTGGTTGAGAAAATGGTTCGATAATGATCGGGCCATGGTGTGATGTCATACTATGAAATGCGTCAGCATATTAGATGTGTGGAAATATTATTCTCTCTACGGTGGTATGTGGAAATTGTTTTGCAGAGCCAGACACTATCCTTGTGTTCTAAATCTTCTATGGAGTATTCGGAGGAGGAACCCGCCTTGCAATGCCGAAGACAATCTGCGCGCCGGACTCATCGTCATTGAAGCCTGGTTCAGGGGCTACTGAGGGAGTCCTGGATTAGGGGGTATCCGGACAGCTGGACTATATCCTTTGGCCGAACT
Organism: Triticum aestivum; assembly: GCF_018294505.1. Classification (NCBI taxonomy): domain Eukaryota; kingdom Viridiplantae; phylum Streptophyta; class Magnoliopsida; order Poales; family Poaceae; genus Triticum; species Triticum aestivum. Next base: position 699,073,247 of record NC_057800.1, read on the forward strand.
ATTGGACTATGAAGATACAAGATTGAAGACTTCATCTCATGTCCGGATGGGACTCTCCTTGGCGTGGAAGGCAAGCTTGGTGATACGGATATGTAGATCTCCTCCCATTGTAACTGACTCTGTGTAACCCTAGCCCTCTCCAGTGTCTATATAAACCAGAGGGTTTAGTCCGTAGGACAAGAACAATCATACCATAGGCTAGCTTCTAGGGTTTAGCCTCTATGATCTCGTGGTAGATCAACTCTTGTAATACTCATATCATTAAGATCAATCAAGTAGGAAGTAGGGTATTACCTCCATCGAGAGGGCCCGAACCTGGGTAAACATTGTGTCCCCCGCCTCCTGTTACCATCTGCCTTAGACGCACAGTTCGGGACCCCCTACCCGAGATCCGCCGGTTTTGACACCAACAAGGGAGGTACCAAAGTAATCCAGGAGTGGATCACTGGACAGCGGTCAAGAACATCCTGAAATACCTGAAAAGGACTAAGGATATGTTTCTCGTTTATGGAGGTGACAAAGAGCTAGTCGTAAATGGTTACATCGATGCAAGCTTTGACACTGATCTGGACGATTCTAAATCGCAAACCGAATACGTGTTTACATTGAACGGTGGAGCTGTCAGTTGGTGCAGTTCTAAACAAAGCGTTGTGGCAGGATCTACGTGTGAAGCGCAGTACATAGCTGCTTCGGAAGTAGCAAATGAAGGAGTCTGGATGAATGAGTTCATATCCGATCTAGGTGTCATACCTAGTGCATCGGGTCCAATGAAAACCTTTTCTGACAATACTGGTGCAATTGCCTTGGCGAAAGAATCCAGATTTCACAAGAGAACCAAGCACATCAAGAGATGCTTCAATTCCATCGGGGATCTAGTCCAGGTGGGAGACATAGAAATTTGCAAGATAAATACGAAATTGAATGTTGCAGACCCGTTGACTAAGCCTCTTCCAGGAGCAAAACATGATAAGCACCAAGACTCCATGGGTGTTAGAATCATTACTGTGTAATCTAGATTATTGACTCTAGTGCAAGTGGGAGACTGAAGGAAATGTGCCCTAGAGGCAATAATAAAGTTATTATTTATTTCCTTATATCATGATAAATGTTTATTATTCATGCTAGAATTGTATTAACCGGAAACATAATACTTGTGTGAATACATAGACAAACAGAGTGTCACTAGTATGCCTCTACTTGACTAGCTCGTTGATGAAAGATGGTTATGTTTCCTAGCCATTGACATGAGTTGTCATTTGATTAACGGGATCACATCATTAGGAGAATGATGTGATTGACTTGACCCATTCTGTTAGCTTAGCACATGATCATTTAGTATTCTGCTATTGCTTTCTTCATGACTTATACATGTTCCTATGACTATGAGATTATGCAACTGCCGTTTACCGGAGGAACACTTTGTGTGCTACCAAACGTCACAACGTAACTGGGTGATTATAAAGGTGCTCTACACGTGTCTCTGAAGGTACTTGTTGGGTTGGCGTATTTCGAGATTAGGATTTGTCACTCCAATTGTCGGAGAGGTATCTCTGGGCCCACTCGGTAATGCACATCACTTAAGCCTTGCAAGCATTTCAACTAATGAGTTAGTTGCGAGATGATGTATTACAGAACAAGTAAAGAGACTTGCCGGTAACAAGATTGAACAAGGTATTGAGATACCGACGATCGAATCTCGGGCAAGTAACATACCGATGACAAAGGGAACAACGTATGTTGTTATGTGGTCTGACCGATAAAGATCTTCGTAGAATATGTGGGAGCCAATATGAGCATCCAGGTTCCGCTATTGGTTATTGAGTGGAGACGTGTCTCGGTCATGTCAACATAGTTCTCGAACCCGTAGGGTCCGCACGCTTAAAGTTTCGATGATAGTTATATTATGAGTTTATATGTTTTGTTGTACCAAAGGTAGTTCGGAGTCCCGGATGTGATCACGAACATGACGAGGAGTCTCGAAATGGTCGAGACATGAAGATTAATATACTGGACGACTATATTCGGACACCGGAATGGTTCCGGGGGTTATCAGATATATACCGGAGTACCGGGGGTTACCGGAACCCCCCCAGGGGTTTAATGGGCCTACATGGGCCTTAGTGGAGAAGAAGAGGGGCGGCCAGGGCAGGTCGTGCGCCCCCTCCCCCTCTAGTTCGAATTGGACAAGGAGGGGGGGCGACGGCCCCTTTCCTTCTTCTCCTCCTCCTCTTTCCCCCTTCTCCTAATCCAACAAGGAAGGGAGGGAGTCCTACTCCCGGTGGGAGTAGGACTCCTCCTGGCGCGCCTCCTCCTGGCCGGCCACCTCTCCCCCCTTGCTCCTTTATATATGGGAGCAGGGGGCACCCCATAGACACAACAATTGATCATTGATCTTTTAGCCGTGTCCGGTGCCCCCCTCCACCATAGTCCACCTCGATAATACCGTAGCGGTGCTTATGCGAAGCCCTGCGTCGGTAGAACATCATCATCGTCACCACGCCGTCGTGCTGACGAAACTCTCCCTCAACACTCAGCTGGATCGGAGTTTGAGGGACGTCATCAGGCTGAACGTGTGCTGACCTCGGAGGTGCCGTGCGCTCGGTACTTGATCGGTCGGATCGTGAAGACGTACGACTACATCAACCGCGTTGTGCTAACGCTTCCGCGTTTGGTCTACGAGGGTACGTGGACACACTCTCCCCTCTCGTTGCTATGCATCACCATGATCTTGCGTGTGCGTAGGAAAGTTTTTGAAATTACTACGTTCCCCAACATTTATACCCAGTTCTTTCAGCATGGATTGGACCAATATAATTTTAGCTGTAGCATTTGCATGTGCTTTATATTCTGCTTCTGTGCTGGATCTGGAAACAGTAGCTTGTTTTCGAGCACACCAAGAAATCAAGTTTGGTCCAAAAAAGATTGCAAAACCACCAGTGGAGCGCCTGTCATCCAGGTATCCTACCCAGTCAGAGCCAGAAAAGGCACAGACCAGATTAGAGGATGATTTGCTGAAATCTAGGCCAATGCTCAAAGTTCCTTTGACATATCTCACTATGCGTTTTACAGCAGTAAAATGAACATTTGTAGGGGCATGAAGGAACTGGCATACTTTGTTGACAACAAAAGATATATCAGGCCTAGTCAGAGTAAGATATTGAAGTGCTCCTACCAAGCTTCTATACTTTGTGCTATCTTCTTGACTAAAAAGATTACCTTCTGTGAGAGACAATTTTTCTGAGCTGGATAATGGAGTAGGTGTAGGCTTACAACCTTGTAGACCAGCCTTTTTTACCAGATCTGTTGCATACTTTTCCTGGGAGAGATGGAGTCCATCTGTGTGCTTCTTCACCTCAATTCCAAGAAAATAATGCAAATCACCAAGATCTTTTAGAGCCAAATCTGCACTCAAATCTTTGAACAGTCATGTGATTGCTTCATTTGATGAGCTTGTCACAATGATATCATCAACATATATTAAAACAAATATGCATGTGTTGGACTTGTTGTAGATGAACAAAGAAGTGTCTGATTTTGATGGAATAAAACCAAGTGCTTGCATTTTATGACAGAGTCGAGAGTACCATGCTCTCGGTGCTTGCTTGAACCCATAGAGTGCCTTGTCAAGTTTACACACATAGGAGGGAGATTTCTTACTTTCAAACCCAGGAGGTTGCTTCATGTACACTTCCTCTTCTAGAACACCGTGAAGAAACGTGTTCTGTACGTCTAATTGTCTGAGGCTCCAGCCCCTAGAAACAACAATAGACAAAACTAGATGAATGGTTGCAGCTTTAACAACTGGACTAAATGTATCATCATCGTCAATACCATATCGTTGTTTAAACCCCTTTGAAACTAGCCTAGCTTTGTAACAGTCAATGGTTCCATCAGATTTTCTCTTGATCCTGAAAACCCACTTGCAATCAATTAAATTTTTACCTTGCTATGGAGGAACTAAGTGCCATGTGTTATTTTTTCCTTAGAGCCATATATTCTTCATTCATCACTTTTTGCCATTTTTCATCACCAAGTGCTTCTTCTAGAGTGTGAGGTTCACCTGGTTCACCTGTAGAACAAAGCATGCCATATTTTGTTACACGTTTGTAATCAACAGGTTGTATTACTCCCTTTTGTAGTCTTGTACGCCTCGGAGACACAGCCAAATTTTCGGCCGCAGAGGATCCCGCAGTGTGAAGTTGCTGCAGGAACTGATCCCAAGGGAGATCCACGCGCTGCAGTGGCAGGTTCTGCCTCGCTTGGATTTTCTGTGGCTGAATCCAGCAGTCATGCAGGTGCAGACACCGCAGAAGATCCCGCCGGAGGGGTGGACTCATCATGGCCACCTGATGATGAATCAGCCTCTGGTCGGGCGATGGTCGGGCGCGTGGGCACGCGTGCATCGACACTGGATCCCGCGGCAGCTTTGGGCCCCACATTGGTCGGGCGAGTCAGGAGTCGCCGCTAGTAGCGTACGGGTTGGCTGGAGAAGCGTGCGCCGCCCGCGCTAACCGTGCGATGACATGTAGCAGATGGCGATTGGCGCGGAGGCGGTGTCGTGCTGCAGCCCGCAGGTGACGACGGGGCGTGCGCCTGGACCGAGGCGGGTGCGTGTGCAGACTACACCTCTGGCACGTCTGCCGCCACCGATCCCGAGGAGGATCTGATGCCCTGCGGGCGAAAAGATCCCGATGAGGACTTGTCTCCAGATTCCGGGCACATGAAATATGGCTCCGGATGAGGGTTATTTTCACAATTTTCTTCTCTATTTTTGTCGTTTTCTTCATTGTTTTCACCTGTAACACCACAAGGCTCATGCTTGTCATCAGTAAGAGGGTTAGTCGGTAGTTGATCATCACAATCGTTTCCCTCTTGATCAACACCGGAGAGATGAGGAGGCAAAAGAAGAATCTCTTGGTGAAGAAGAGCACCGGCGCTAGGATGAAGATCAGCAAAAGTAAACTTGGTTTCATCAAAGACAACATCACGTGAAATGTAGACACAGTCAGAGGCAACATCGAGGCACTTGACACCTTTATGTTGGTTGCTATAGCCTAGAAAACACATTGTTTTGAGCGAAACATGAGCTTGCGTTTGTTGTATGGGTGAAGATTGGGCCAACAGGCACACCCGAAGACACAAAGAGATTTGTAGTCGGGTTTAGTGTGAAGGAGTCGTTCTAGTGGAGTTTCATTGCTGATGACTCGACTAGGGAGCATGTTTATGATATGAACAGCTGTGAGGAAAGCCTCATCCCAGAACTTGAGAGGCATTGATGCATCAGCTAGGAGGGCTAACCCAACCTCAACTATGTGTCTGTGCTTATGTTCGGCAGAGGCATTTTGTTGGTGAGCGTGGGGGCATGACATATGATGTGATATGCCAAGGGTTTGGAAGAAAGAGTTTAATTTCTCGTATTCCCCTCCCCAATCAGACTGAACTGCAATGATCTTACTATCAAATTTTCGTTCAACGAGAGCTTGAAAGTTTTGAAAAACTTGAAAGACATCTGATCTTCTTTTGAGAAGATAGATCCAGGAGAATTTACTATAGTTATCTATGAAACTCACATAATAAGTATGTCTACCAACAGAACTGGGGGCAGGGCCCCAAACATCAGAGAAGATTAATTGCAAGGGTTTGGTAGAAACACTAGTAGATATAGGATAAGGCAATTGATGACTTTTCGCTCATTGACAAGAATCACCAATAGTTTCAAGATCACGCTCACCAACATACGGGAGCTTATTTTTCCTAAGCAAATTTTCAACTAAAGAGAAAGCAGCATGTCCTAGTCGATCGTGCCACCGTGTTGACGACAGTTTGGCAGCACCATAGGCTTGTTTATTGGATCTTCTACGCTCCGGGATCAACGGGTAGAGTCCTCGAACGCATCTACCTCGATAGATAATTTCCTTCGTTGCCTGATCCTTGATCAAGAAAAAATAAGGATGAAACTCAAGGAAGACATGGTTGTCAATGGTAATTCTATGCACAGAGAGTAGATTATTATCGTCACTAGGAACTAGCAAGATTTTCTTTAGATGAATTTTACGACGAGGGTTACTAAAAAGTGAATGACCAACGTGACTGATCCTCATACCTTCACTGTTGTCAGTGTAGATTTGGTCTTTGCCATGATATTTCTCCTTCATGGTGACCTTCTCGAGCTCGTTGGTGATGTGATTGGTCACCCCGCTGTCGACGTGCTAGTTTGTGTCCACGTCGTAGGAGCCGTCCGCAGCTGCAGCAACCTTGTCCTCGTCTTGGGAGGAGTCATCATCTTCGTCATAATGATACCAACAGTCTTTGGCCGTGTGCCCAAGCTTGCCACAGATCTGGCAGCGTGGTGCATCAGGGCAAGACCTGCTGGAGCCGCCGCCACGACAAGGCTTGGAGTTGGTGGGGCGCCCGTTGCGAGAGTTGATGGAGCCGCCGCCACCCTTGTTGTTGCTTCCTGACTGCCCCTTGTTGCGGGGAGATCCACGCGAGCGAGGGCCACCACCACGGCCACGAGACGCGGTGTTGGTAGAGGACTTGAAGCCGCCGGAGGAGCCGTGGAACTGAGCCATGCGCTGATCAAAGTTACTCGGCATGGCGTAGAGCTCGTCGATGGTGATGGGCGTGACGCGGGCGTTGAGGGCAGAGACGAGCGGCTGGTAGTCGATGTCGAGGCCGTGGAGGATGTACGAGATTTATTCGTCATCCTGGATAGGCTTGCCGGCGGCAGTGAGTTCATCAATGAGGCCACGGAGGGAGGCGAAGTACGAGGCGACCGACTAGTTGCCCTTCTGCGCGTTGATGAGCGCGGTCCTGATGTTGTTGACGCGGCTGAGTGACTGGGACGAGAACATGCCCGCCAGTGCCACCTAGAGTTCACGCGCCGTGGTGATCGCGGTGACCGCAACCAGCACCTCCTTAGAGAGGGTACTCAGCAAATAGCCAAGCACCTGTTGATCCTCCAGGACCCAAAGTGGGTGGAGAGGGTTGGGAGCAGAAGTCTCCTTGTCGTCCTTGTCTTTCCTGACGTGGAGTCTGGCCGGCTCCGGCGCGGTGCCGTCGACGTAGCCAAAGACACCGACGCCCCGCAGGTGGGGTGTGACCTGCGTGCGCCATAGCACGTAGTTCGTGTTGGAAATATGCCCTAGAAGCAATAATAAAATGGTTATTATTATATTTCTTTGTTCATGATAATTGTCTATTGTTCATGCTATAATTGTGTTATCCGGACGTAATACATGTGTGAATACATAGACCACAACACGTCCCTAGTGAGCCTCTAGTTGACTAGCTCGTTGATCAAAAGATAGTCATGCTTTCCTGACTATGGACATTGGATGTCATTGATAACGGGATCACATCATTAGGAGAATGATGTGATGGACAAGACCCAATCCTAAGCATAGTTCAAAGATCGTGTAGTTCGTTTGCTGTAGCTTTTTTGAATGTCAAGTATCATTTCCTTAGACCATGAGATTGTGCAACTCCCGGATACCGTAGGAGTACCTTGGGTGTGCCAAACGTCACAACGTAACTGGGTGACTATAAAGGTACATTACAGGTATCTCCGAAAGTGTCTGTTGGGTTGGCACGAATCGAGACTGGGATTTGTCACTCCGTATGATGGAGAGGTATCTCTGGGCCCACTCGGTAATGCATCATCATAATGAGCTCAATGTGATCAAGTGGTTGATCACGGTATCATGCATTACGGTATGAGTAAAGTGACTTGCCGGTAACGAGACTGAACAAGGTATTGGGATACCGATGATCGAGTCTCGGGCAAGTAACGTACCGATTGGCAAAGGGAATTGTATACGGATTGATTGAATCCTCGACATCGTGGTTCATCCGATGAGATCATCGTGGAGAATGTGGGAGCCAACATGGGTATCCAGATCCCACTATTGGTTATTGACCAGAGAGGCTTCTCGGTCATGTCTGCATGTCTCCCGAACCCGTAGGGTCTACACACTTAAGGTTCAGTGACGCTAGGGTTGTAGAGATATTAGCATACGGTAACCCGAAAGTTGTTCGGAGTCCCGGATGAGATCCCGGACGTCACGAGGAGTTCCGGAATGGTCTGGAGGTGAAGATTTATATATAAGAAGTCAAGTTTCGACCATCGGGAAAGTTTCGGGGGTAATCGGTATTGTACGGGGACAACCGGAAGGGTCCCGGGGATCCACCGGGTGGGGCCACCTATCCCTGAGGGCCCCATGGGCTGATGTTGGAGGGGAACCAGCCCCTAGTGGGCTGGTGCACCCCCCTTGGGCCTCCCCCTGCGCCTAGGGTTGGAAACCCTAGGGGTGGGGGGCGCCACCCTTGCCTTGGGAGGCAAGGCACCCCCTTGGCCGCCGCCCCCCCCCCTCCTAGGAGATTGGATCTCCTAGGGCTGGCACCCCCCTAGGCACCCTATATATAGTGGGGGGAGGGAGGGCAGCCGCACCCAAGCCCCTGGCCTCTCCCTCCCGTGACACTCCTCCGTCTCCCTGCGCTTGGCAAAGCCCTGCTGAGATCACTGTTGCTTCCACCACCACGCCATCGTGCTGCTGGATCTTCATCAACCTCTCCTTCCCCCTTGTTGGATCAAGTTGGAGGAGACGTCTTCCCAACCGTATGTGTGTTGAATGCGGAGGTGTTGTCCGTTCGGCACTTGGTCATCGGTGATTTGAATCACGTCGAGTACGACTCCATCAATCCCATTCTCTTGAACGCTTCCGCGCGCGATCTACAAGGGTATGTAGATGCACTCCTCGCTCCCTCATTGCTAGATGACTCCATAGATTGATCTTGGTGATGCGTAGAAAATTTTCAAATTCTGCTACGTTCCCCAACAGTGGCATCATGAGCTAGGTCTATGCGTAGTTTCTATGCACGAGTAGAACACAATGTAGTTGTGGGCGTCGATATTGTCAATTTGCTTGTCGTTACTAGTCTTATCTTGATTCGGCGGCATCGTGGGATGAAGCGGCCCGGACCGACCTTACACGTACGCTTACGTGAGACTGGTTCCACCGACTGACATGCACTAGTTGCATAAGGTGGCTGGCGGGTGTCTATCTCTCCCACTTTAGTCGGATCGGATTCGATGAACAGGGTCCTTATGAAGGGTAAATAGAAATTGGCAATTCACGTTGTGGTTTTGGCGTAGGTAAGAAATGTTCTTGCTGGAATCCTATAGCAGCCACGTAAAAACTTGCAACAACAATTAGAGGACGTCTAACTTGTTTTTGCAGCAAGTGTTTTGTGATGTGATATGGCCAAAGGATGTGATGAATGATATATGTGATGTATGAGATGATCATGTTCTTGTAATAGGAATAACGACTTGCATGTCAATGAGTATGACAACCGGCAGGAGCCATAGGAGCTGTCTTTATTTATTTATGACCTGCGTGTCAACATAAACGTCATGTAATTACTTTATTTTATTGCTAAAGCATTAGCCATAGTAGTAGAAGTAATAGATGACGAGACAACTTCAAGAAGACACGATGATGGAGATCATGATGATGGAGATCATGGTGTCATGCCGGTGACAACGATGATCATGAAGCCCCGAAGATGGAGATCAAAAGGAGCAAATGATATTGGCCATATCATGTCACTATTTGATTGCATGTGATGTTTATCATGTTTTGCATCTTATTTTCTTAGAACGACGGTAGCTTAAATAAGATGATCCCTCGAAATAATTTCAAGAAAGTGTTCCCCCTAACTGTGCACCTTTGTGAAGGTTTGTTGTTTCGAAGCACCACGTGATGATCGGGTGTGATAGATTCTAACGTTCGAATACAACGGGTGTAAGCCAGATTTACACACGCAATACACTTAGGTTGACTTGACGAGCCTAGCATGTACAGACATGGCCTCGGAACACAGAAGACCGAAAGGTCGAGCATGAGTCGTATAGAAGATACGATCAACATGAAGATGTTCACCGATGTTGACTAGTCCGTCTCACGTGATGATCGGACACGGCCTAGTTAACTCGGATCATGTTATACTTAGATGACTGGAGGGATGTCTATCTGAGTGGGAGTTCATTGAATAATTTGATTAGATGAACTTAATTATCATGAACTTAGTCTAAAATCTTTACAATATGTCTTGTAGATCAAATGTCCCACGTTGTCCTCAACTTCAACGCGTTCCTAGAGAAAACCAAGCTGAAAGACGATGGCAGCAACTGTACGGACTGGGTCCGAAACCTGAGGATCATCCTCATAACTGCCAAGAAAGATTATGTCCTAGAAGCACCGCTAGGTGACGCACCTGTCCCACAGAACCAAGACGTTATGAATGCTTGGCAGTCACGTGCTGATGATTACTCCCTCGTTCAGTGCGGCATGCTTTACAGCTTAGAACCGGGGCTCCAAAAGCGTTTTGAGAGACGCGGAGCATATGAGATGTTCGAAGAGATAAAAATGGTTTTTCAAGCTCATGCCCGGGTTGAGAGATATGAAGTCTCCGACAAGTTCTTCAGCTGTAAGATGGAGGAATATAGTTCTATCAGTGAGCACATACTCAAAATGTCTGGGTTGCATAACCGCTTGACTCAGCTAGGAGTTAATCTCCCGGATGACGCGGTCATTGACAGAATCCTTCAGTCGCTTCCACCGAGCTACAAGAGCTTTGTGATGAACTTCAATATGCAGGGGATGGAAAAGACCATTCCTGAGGTATATTCAATGCTGAAATCAGCAGAGGTGGAAGTCAAAAAGGAACATCAAGTGTTGATGGTGAATAAAACCACTAAGTTCAAGAAAGGCAAGGGTAAAAAGAACTTCAAGAAGGACGGCAAGGCAGTTGCCGCGCCCGGTAAGCAAGCTGCCGGGAAGAAGCCAAAGAATGGACCCAAGCCCGAGACTGAGTGTTTTTTATTGCAAGGGAAGTGGTCACTGGAAGTGGAACTACCCCAAATAGTTAGCGTACAAGAAGGCCGTCAACACTAAAGGTATATGTGATATACATGTAATTGATGTGTACCTTACCAGTACTCGTAGTAGCTCCTGGGTATTTGATACCGGTGCGGTTGCTCACATCTGTAACTCAAAGCAGGAGCTGCGGAATAAGCGGAGACTGGCGAAGGGCGAGGTGACGATGCGCGTCGGGAATGGTTCCAAGGTCGATGTGATCGCCGTCGGAACGCTACCTCTACATTTACCTACGGGATTAGTTTTAAACCTCAATAATTGTTATTTAGTGCTAGCTTTGAGCATGAACATTGTATCAGGATCTCGTTTAATTCGAGATGGCTACTCATTTAAATCCGAGAATAATGGTTGTTCTATTTATATGAGAGATATGTTTTATGGTCATGCTCCGATGGTGAATGGTTTATTCTTAATGAATCTCGAGCGTAATGATACACATATTCATAGTGTGAATACCAAAAGATGTAAGGTTGATAATGATAGTCCCACATACTTGTGGCACTGCCGCCTTGGTCACATAGGTGTCAAACGCATGAAGAAGCTCCATGCAGATGGACTTTTAGAGTCTCTTGATTACGAATCATTTGACACGTGCGAACCATGCCTCATGGGTAAAATGACCAAGACTCCGTTCTCAGGAAAAATGGAGCGAGCGACCAACTTATTGGAAATCATACATACTGATGTGTGTGGTCCAATGAGTGTTGAGGCTCGCGGTGGCTATCGTTATGTTCTCACCCTCACTGATGACTTGAGTAGATATGGGTATGTCTACTTAATGAAACACAAGTCTGAGACCTTTGAAAAATTCAAGGAATTTCAGAGTGATGTTGAGAATCAACATGACAAGAAAATCAAGTTCTTGCGATCAGATCGTGGGGGAGAATACTTGAGTCACGAATTTGGCACACACTTAAGAAAATGTGGAATAGTTTCACAACTCATGCCGCCTGGAACACCTCAGCGTAATGGTGTGTCCGAACATCATAATCGCACTCTATTAGATATGGTGCGATCTATGATGTCTCTTATCGATTTACCGCTATCATTTTGGGGCTATGCTTTAGAGACTGCCGCATTCACTTTAAATAGGGCTCCGTCGAAATCCGTTGAGATGACACCGTATGAATTATGGTTTGGGAAGAAACCTAAGCTGTCGTTTCTAAAAGTTTGGGGATGCGATGCTTACATTAAGAAACTTCAACCTGAAAAGCTCGAGCCCAAATCGGAAAAATGCGTCTTCATAGGATACCCTAAAGAAACTGTTGGGTATACCTTCTACCTCAGATCCGAAGGCAAGATCTTTGTTGCCAAGAATGGGTCCTTTCTAGAGAAAGAGTTTCTCTCGAAAGAAATAAGTGGGAGGAAAGTAGAACTTGATGAAGTATTACCTCTTGAACCAGTAAGTGGCGCAACTCAAGAAAATGTTCCTGAGGTGCCTGCACCGACTAGAGAGGAAGTTAATGATGATGATCATGAAACTTCAGATCAAGTTGCTACTGAACTTCGTAGGTCCACGAGGACACGTTCCGCACCAGAGTGGTACGGCAACCCTGTCTTGGAAATCATGTTGTTAGACAACGGTGAACCTTCGAACTATGAAGAAGCGATGGCGGGCCTGGATTCCGACAAATGGCTGGAAGCCATGAAATCCGAGATAGGATCCATGTATGAAAACGAAGTATGGACTTTGACTGACTTGCCCGATGATCGGCGAGCCATAGAAAATAAATGGATCTTTAAGAAGAAGACAGACGCGGATGGTAACGTAACCATCTATAAAGCTCAGCTTGTCGCTAAGGGTTATCGACAAGTTCAAGGGGTTGACTATGATGAGACTTTCTCACCCGTAGCGAAGCTGAAGTCCGTCCGAATCATGTTAGCAATTGCCGCATTCTATGATTATGAGATATGGCAAATGGACGTCAAAACGGCATTCCTTAATGGTTTCCTTAAGGAAGAATTGTATATGATGCAGCCAGAAGGTTTTGTCGATCCTAAGAATGCTGACAAGGTGTGCAAGCTCCAACGCTCGATTTATGGGCTGGTGCAAGCATCTCGGAGTTGGAACATTCGTTTTGATGAGATGATCAAAGCGTTTGGGTTTACGCAGACTTATGGAGAAGCCTGCATTTACAAGAAAGTGAGTGGGAGCTCTATAGCATTTCTCATATTGTATGTGGATGACATACTGTTGATGGGAAATGATATAGAATTCTTGGAAAGCATAAAGGCCTACTTGAACAAGTGTTTTTCAATGAAGGACCTTGGAGAAGCTGCTTATATATTAGGCATCAAGATCTATAGAGATAGATCGAGACGCCTCATTGGTCTTTCACAGAGTACGTACCTTGACAAGATATTGAAGAAGTTCAAAATGGATCAGTTAAAGAAGGGGTTCTTGCCTGTATTGCAAGGTACAAGATTGAGCACGGCTCAATGCCCGACCACGGCAGAAGATAGAGAAAAGATGAGTGTCGTCCCCTATGCCTCGGCCATAGGGTCTATCATGTATGCTATGTTGTGTACCAGACCTGATGTAAACCTTGCCGTAAGTTTGGTAGGAAGGTACCAAAGTAATCCCGGCATGGAACACTGGACAGCGGTCAAGAATGTCCTGAAGTACCTAAAAAGGACTAAGGATATATTTCTCGTTTATGGAGGTGACGAAGAGCTCGTCGTAAAGGGTTACGTCGATGCTAGCTTCGACACAGATCTGGATGACTCTAAGTCACAAACCGGATACGTGTATATTTTGAATGGTGGGGCAGTAAGCTGGTGCAGTTGCAAGCAAAGCGTTGTGGCGGGATCTACATGTGAAGCGGAGTACATGGCAGCCTCGGAGGCAGCACAAGAAGCAGTTTGGGTGAAGGAGTTCATTACCGACCTAGGAGTCATACCCAATGCGTCGGCCCGATGACTCTCTTCTATGACAACACTGGAGCTATTGCCCTTGCCAAGGAGCCCAGGTTTCACAGGAAGACTAGGCATATCAAGCGTCGCTTCAACTCCATTCGTGAAAGTGTTCAAAATGGAGACATAGAGATTTGTAAAGTACATATGGACCTGAATGTAGCAGATCCGTTGACTAAACCTCTCCCTAGAGCAAAACATGATCAACACCAGAACTGCATGGGTGTTCGATTCATCACAATGTAACTAGAATATTGACTCTAGTGCAAGTGGGAGACTGTTGGAAATATGCCCTAGAGGCAATAATAAAATGGTTATTATTATATTTCTTTGTTCATGATAATTGTCTATTGTTCATGCTATAATTGTGTTATCCGGAAATCATAATACATGTGTGAATACATAGACCACAACACGTCCCTAGTGAGCCTCTAGTTCATTAGCTCGTTGATCAAAAGATAGTCATGGTTTCCTGACTATGGACATTGGATGTCATTGATAATGGGATCACATCATTAGGAGAATGATGTGATGGACAAGACCCAATCCTAAGCATAGCTCAAAGATCGTGTAGTTCGTTTGCTGTAGCTTTTTTGAATGTCAAGTATCATTTCCTTAGACCATGAGATTGTGCAACTCCCGGATACCGTAGGAGTGCCTTGGGTGTGCCAAACGTCACAACGTAACTGGGTGACTATAAAGGTACATTGCAGGTATCTCCGAAAGTGTCTGTTGGGTTGGCACGAATCGAGACTGGGATTTGTCACTCCGTATGATGGAAAGGTATCTCTGGGCCCACTCGGTAATGCATCATCATAATGAGCTCAATGTGATCAAGTGGTTGATCACAGGATCATGCATTACGGTACGAGTAAATTGACTTGCCGGTAACGAGACTGAACAAGGTATTGGGATACCGACGATCGAGTCTCGGGCAAGTAACATACCGATTGGCAAAGGGGATTGTATACGGATTGATTGAATCCTCGACATCGTGGTTCATCCGATGAGATCATTGTGGACCATGTGGGAGCCAACATGGGTATCCAGATCCCGCTGTTGGTTATTAACCGGAGAGGCTTCTCGGTCATGTTTGCATGTCTCCTGAATCTGTAGGGTCTACACACTTAAGGTTCTGTGACGCTAGGGTTGTAGAGATATTAGCATACGGTAACCCGAAAGTTGTTTGAGTCCCGGATGAGATCCCGGACATCACGAGGAGTTCTGGAATGGTCCGGAGGAGTTCTGGAATGTTCCGGAAAGTTGTTAGTATATAGGAAGTCAAGTTTCGGCCATCGGGAAAGTTTCGGGGGTAATCGGTATTGTACCGGGACCACCGGAAGGGTCCCGGGGGTCCACCGGGTGGGGCCACCTATCCCGGAGGGCACCATGGGCTAAAGTGGGAGGGGAACCAACCCCTAGTGGGCTGGTGCGCCCCCCTTGGGCCTCCCCCTACGCCTAGGGTTGGAAACCCTAGGGATGGGGGGCGCCATCCTTGCCTTGGGGGCCAAGGCACCCCCTTGGACGCCACCCCCTAGGAGATTGGATCTCCTAGGGCCGGCCCCTCCCCTAGGCACCCTATATATAGTGGGGGGAGGGAGGGCAGCCGCACCCAAGCCCCTGGCCTCTCCCTCTCCCTCCCGTGACACTCCTCCATCTCTCTGCGCTTGGCGAAGCCCTGCTGAGATCATCGTTGCTTCCACCATCACGCCGTCGTGCTGCTGGATCTTCATCAACCTCTCCTTCCCCCTTGCTGGATCAAGTTGGAGGAGATGTCTTCCCAACTGTACGTGTGTTGAACGCGGAGGTGCTGTCCGTTCGGCACTTGGTCATCGATGATTTGAATCACGTTGATTACGACTCCATCAACCCCGTTCTCTTGAACGCTTCCGCGCGCGATCTACAAGGGTATGTAGATGCACTCCTCTCTCCCTCGTTGCTAGATGACTCCATAGATTGATCTTGGTGATGCGTAGAAAATTTTAAAATTCTGCTACATTCCCCAACAGTTCGTGCGGTTGAGCTTCTCGGTGACCTGGCCATTAAGGCTAGGGGAGATGCCGGAGGATGAAGACATGGCTATGCACTAGGTGCAATCGGGAGACTAGTTTGGAAGAGGAAGACTCTGATTACCATGTGCGATGGCGGAAACGTCTTACCCGACGTGGGCGACGTGTACGTGTTTATATAGCAGGGGCGTACCTCCCTGTAAGCGCATACAAGTTATTGAAGATTACATCTTGAAGAGAAAGAAAGATCTTAGATAGAGATGTCAGGACCCCGACTCAATGTCACATCGATCTAGCCTGTAACACCTCATATCACTTTGCGGCCTCACGCACGGTATCCCCACGGGTGTCGCCTTACCTTTGCCCGGGACCGTTTGCGCCTTTTGGCTCACGTATATGATAGTGTCGCTAGCATCCATATGATAAGGAGCCCGGGCTGACATGACTAGTCGTAAACCCAAAGTGGCACAGACTTACAGGGACAGACATCCATGACCCAGCATCGAACGTGTCGGTCATCAGCAAGTGGGTCCGGGCTGTAGCACTGGGCTAGCAGGACTCCGGTAAACCGGGCTGTAGCGGGCTAACAGGACTCCGGTACTCAATGCGTGACATTTCCCCGAAGGGACAGACACAGGAACGAAGAAGGACACATGCCGGCCAGCCTAAGTGTCCCAAAGCAGTAGCAAGCTACCATGGCTCAGTGGTAACACTAGGAGACATTTCCCGGTAAGAGAGGCTACTAAAGATAAACAACTAGATAGTCAGATCCCACACATACCAAGCATTTCAATCATACACACAATATGCTCGATATGTGCAAATACAACAAGGCATCACAACATGACTCTACGACACAAGTACTTTATTTATGGCTCAGAGAGCCATACATAACATACACACAAGTACGGGTCACACGACCCAGCACTCAAGTCATACAGTCATACAAACCAGCAGCGGAAGTAACTTGTCTGAGTACAGACAACTAGTAAAATAAAAGACGCTTGGAAAGCCTAGCTATACTACGTGGTCCTTCACAAGCTCAGGATCACCACCTGGGCCTTAGCCTACTCATTGATGTCAACGTCTACGAAGAACCCATCAGAAGGGGTTGCAGCGTCTTCTGTAAAAATGTAAATTATAGCAACATGAGTACAAAGGTACTCAGCAAGACTTACATCAGATCCTACATACATGCACATTATCAAGAAGGGTTGGTGGAGTTATTGCAGCAAGCCAGCTTTGACTCTTGGCTAGGCTATCCTACGAGACTCCATCTTGAAATGGTTTTGCGCACACGAGTCCACTACTCACCACTTCAATACACTACCGAGGATCCACCTCCGTCTTCCTACGGAAGAGCCATCCTCGGCACTCACACTTATCTTGAGGCTTTTAGTAGTTTCCATTTACTTGTCTATGAACTGTATAGGCAACCAAGTAGTCCTTTACCGCGGATGCGGCTATTCGAATAGATCATGATAACCCTGCAGGGGTGTACTTCTTCATACATGTTTCCACCACTTAGCGTCTGCACACGACATGTGCTCGGCAGACTTCAAGCGAAAGCCGACGTGGGTGTAGACCACGACCTACCTAAACACCTAAGTCTCCAATCCAGGTTTATCGCCTATCCAGGTTCCATCCGCAGGGAGTCCGTCCGAGGTTTCCCATACGGCCCCGAACGATGTGTACAGGGTTCCGTGACACCTAACGGGTGCCCGGTATTCCCGGCCACGTACCTACCGCATCACAACCCACCCCTACGGTCAGCGCTGTCCACGGCCTCCAGTAGGCTACAAACACCAGAAACTACTTGCAACTCCTGGACAGAGGACTAGGGTGAATAAGAAGTCGAGCGGGGTCATATTTCAGGGCCCAATGCATGGTAGTAGTTGTATCTTAAATCACACACACATATCTCAGTGCTTAAGGTCGGCTTCAATGAAACAACCCACCATGTACTCCTACATGGCCTCTCATCGATACATTTACCAAATCGTGTTCACCACACCACTCTCATTACCGACATAATCATTTCGCTCTAGCCCATCACCCAGATGAACCAGACCTGACACGACTCTAAGCATAGCAGGCATAGCAAGGTAGGAACAACACATACATATGGCTCAATCAACTCCTACACATGCTAGTGGGTTTCATCTAGTTACTGTGGCAATGACAGGTCATGCAGAGGAAATGGGTTCAACTACCATAGCACACAGCAATTTGAAACGCGTTGTCTTAATGCAGTAAAAGGGAGCAGGAGCGAGAACATGGGATTGTATCGATATGATCAAATGGTTGGTTCCTTGCCTGATGGTTCGATGCACTGATATGGTTCTTCGCTAGGGTAATCACGGTACTCCTCGGAGGCAGAACCTGCCGCAAAGAACACCGATACACAGCCATCACCAAACAATGTGCGACAATATGATGCATGCATGAAACATGGCAATATGAGTGTGTTGGGCTAATGCAACTAAGACCAGAAGGGTTTGAACCAATTTGAACCAAAGATTCAAATTTCAAACTCATACATGGCCCTTTAAAGTGTTTTATCTTGTTCTGCATTAAACAGCAAGTTAACTTGTTTAATCATGCATGAAAACAGTACAGATGGATAGATTGGATTTTTCTGATCATTTTTCATATATAACTTGTCTGATTTGGAGTTACAGATTAAAAGTTATGAATTTTTGAAGTTTAAACTATATTCTGGAATTTCCTATATTAGAATAAATCCAGAAATTAATTTATTGCGTCAGCCATGCGTCAGGATGACGTCAGGGTCAACGGAGACGTCCAGGTCAAACCTGACTGTGGGTCCAGGGTGTCAGGGTAATTAGTTTAGTTAAAGTTTAATTAAAACTAACCCTATTTAGTTAACAGGGCTGGGCCCCACCTATCATTGACTCATCGGGGTCAACCAGGGCCCACCCGCGGTCAAAGCCAGGTCGGCTGCACCGGCGTTTAGCCGCCGGCGAGCCCGACGCGGCGGCGGAAGTGGTTTTGGTCGTTCCGGCAACCAAACGAGTCGCGGAGGCCATCGGAGTGGAGCTGAGGAGGAGCCGCAGCTCTTGGTGGAGTCCGTTGGGGTCGGGGTGGCCGGAGTTGGCGCCGGCGATGACTTTGGCGGCCACCGGAGTTCGGCCGAGGGCGAACTTGATGCTAGAGGGGTCGGTGAGGTGCGGGGAGTAGCTGGTTAGGTGCTACGTGACGTGGTGAGCATGATAGACACCAAGTTGTGGCCGGATGGTGACCGGGAGCACGTCGGCGACGAGCTCCGCGGCGGTGGGTGCGGTTGAGCTCCGGGAGGTCACTACACAGCTCGGGAGCAAGAAAAGAAGGGAGGGGAAGATGGTTAAGCTCACGGGGAGTTCGACGAAGCACTTGGTGCGGCCGGGGACGGGCCGGAGCGACGACGGCGTTGAAGGGGATCTCCGGCGACGGCGGTTCGGTCGAGGTCGATGCGGTGGACTCGGGCCTTGCGAGCGCTCGGGGCTCGGCTTGCTCGAAGGAGAGGAGGGTGGCGGAGCTCCTGGACACGGCGGCATGGCGTGGGGTTGACGGAGGGCGTGGCTACGGCGAGGGGGTGGCGGCGATGGCGTCGGCCATGGCGGGGGAGCGCGAGAGAGAGGAGTTGGGGGACAATGAAGGTGTCCTGGGGGTTCACGGCTCGGCGTGGAGTTCATCCATCCAGCAACGAGGCGAGGAGGTGAAGCAGGGCGACGGCCAGCTGCGTGGCGCACGCTGCGGCCGCCGTCGGGCACCTGCCTGCCTGCCTGGCTGGCAAGCAGCTCGCTGGCGCGACGCTGGGCTGGGCCGGCAGGTGGGCCGGGTGCTGGGCGCCAGGTAAGTTTTTTGTTATTTCTCCTGTTTTCTGTTTTTTTAATTCCTCTGCAACTTTGTTGAATTATTAAAAATACTTAGGCAACTCCTAAAATCACCAAACTACTCCTGGTCCATAGTTGGATTATTTCCAACATGAAACATTTTAGTTTGGAGATATTTGAGCATTTGAAATATTTTATATAATTTTAAATGCCCAAATTCAAATATCTATGATTTAATTCAAAGACCCTAAGATGGCCTAGGAAAATGTGCACCACTTTTGGCAGAGGTTCTGAACCAAGACAAAAATGATGGGCATTTTAGAAGGGCATTTCAGGTTCATTGGAAAAGTTTTTAGTAAACCCTAGTTGGTTTCAGAGGGGGCTGGGGGTTCTGTCATCCCCATTTCAGGTTTCTGATGAAAGAATAGACATGATGCAACACTCTAATGCATGAACTAGCTAGGATGTGACAAGAGATAAACCTTAACAACCTAGTCTATCTAATTAGGACTCCTAACAACCGAAGCAAACCAAGATGATGCGGCAGATATGATGCGTGTTTGACACACTAGAATTCTCTTTGGAGAAAGGAAGGCATACACGTACCAGAAGGAGCGCGTCAGTGTGGACAAACCAATCCCCTTCGAACATTGCAAGTTCGAGGGCACACTCCCGAATTTCGTAGCACGTGGTGTACTCTTTGCAGGGAACAAAGGAGCCCTGCCTCACCCTCAGCCACTTAATCATCAACTCAGCCTCCTTCATGATACACTCGTGAGGCTCTTTCATTTATGACAATCAATTTGTTAAAGTTGAACAGTGAATAAATGAATCTATACCTCTACATCTACATCTACACTACTAATAAAACAAGGTGTGTTTCTCCAATTTTTTCATCCGTTCACCGCCGTAAAGTTTTTTTTCCTATTCGAGGTGGTACTAAATTTTTCTGCATCCGTCTGCTCGAAAAGATAAAATAATTTTTGTACATGGGCCGCACGCGCTATGGCCCGGCGAAGCCAGCCCAAATATTTATCTGCCCAGACACCTGCGAAAGCCTATTTGCCGCCCACGGCATCAAATAGTTGGAACTTCCCACAGGACGCCGAAGACTTTGCCAGCCCATTTTCTTTTTCTATGTGTTCTATTTCTATTTTTTCCTATTCCTTTCTCTTTTTCTTTCATGATTACTTTTTCCTACCAATTTTACATTATTTTTCCTTTTCACAGATATTAAAATCTTGAGAAAATCGTCCAAAATTTCAATTTTGCCATATTTAGACAAAAAGTCGGAATATAATTTTTTTGTTCCTATCTTGTAAAATGTTCAAACTTTAATTAGTTTTATCCCCTTCCAAAATGTGTTCGAAATTAAAAATGTTCCCATATTTTTAAAAAAAAATTGTGAATCAGAATAAAAAATCAAAAATTTCAAAATAAGTTGCATTTTAAAAAGTATTCCAGATTTCCAAAACATCCATATTTTAGTGAAATATTCACAAATTCAAAATAATGTTTGTGGTTCAAAAACATATGTTCTGAACTTTTTCTAAATGTTCAAAACATCTTCACACATTGAACAAATGTTCGTGTTTTTTCAAAAGGATCATGTTGTCAAAAGATGTTTAATTTTCTTAAAAAAAACTGTACCTATTTCAAGTGATGTTCGTCTTTTTCCAAAAATGAATGAAATTTTACAAAATAGTTCGTACTTTTTTAAACTGTTCGGGGTTTCAAAAATTATTCGTGTTTCCAAAAATATTCGCAAATTCATAAATATTAATTTAAAATTCGAAAAACTTCATAAAAACAAAAAACTTGAATCTGATGCTTCAACATATTCATAAATATTAATTAGTTAGCAGGACCCATTTGTTCAAGTGACTAGTAGTCGATTATCGACTTTTTGAGGTCGCGAGTTCGATCTTTCAACACGTCCTATTTTTTTAATTTAGAGAAAGCCTATTTTTCGCATGCAGCGCCAAATAGTTGGAAGTTCACACAGCACGCCCAACAATGGGCCGGCCCATTTTATTTTTCTCTGTGTTCCATTTTTGAATTTTTCCTGTTATTTTCTCTTTTTCTGTCATGATTCTTTTTTTCCTACCAATTTTAGATTATTTTCCCTTTTCCCGTAAATTAAAATATTGAAACAATCGTTCAAAGTTTCAATTTTCTTCCATATTTTAGAAGAAAAAAATATCAGAATTTAATTCTTTTGTTCCTCTCTTGTAAAATGTTCAAAATTTGAAAAACAATTCTAGTTCCAAAATGTTTTCTTAATTTAAAAAATGTTTTCACTTTTTCATAAATTTTTTGTGTATAACAAATTAAGATTTTCAAAATAAGTTGCATTTAAAAATATTACAGATTTTAAAAATTGTTTTCATGAAATATTTGCAAATTCAAAATAACGTTCGTGGTTAAAAAACACATTTTATAAACTTACTCTAAATATTCAAAACATGTTCACACATTCAACAAATGTTCGTGTTTTTTCAAAAGGTTCATGTTGTCAAAAATGTTTAAGAATTTTAAAGAAAAATCTACCTGTTTCAAATAATGTTCATATTTTTCCAAAAATGAACGACATTTTTAAATATGCTTCGCATTTTTGAAAATTGTTCAGGGTTAGAAAAATTGTTCATGTTTTCAGAAATATTTGGCATTCGTAATTATTAATTTATTTTCGGAAAAATCAGAAAGAAAAACATAATTTTTTTGAATCTGACACTGCAACATATTGTTAAATATTAATTGGTGGGTTAGCAGCCCGTGGATGACTTTTTGAGGTCGCGAGTTCAATCCTTCAACACGTCATTTTTTAAATTTATATTATCCCTTACAAACATAGGTCGTTTTGGTGCCTGTCAATGGGCCGGCTCAGATGTGAACTGTTGGGCGTCCCACACGCTATTTGACGATAAAAGAGATTATGTTTGGCAAATTCGGCATATTTAGCTAGATTGATAGCTGTTGTTGTAAGCAAATTCGGCAAATGGAAGGCATTTCTCCCATTCCATTCCGAATGAGATAACAGAGGCTCGAAGCATGTCTTCTAGGATCTAGTTGACGCGTTCTACTTGACCACTTGATTGAGGGTGAAAAGCGGTGCTAAAGGAAAGGCGGGTTCCCATAGCATTTTGGAAACTTTTCCAAAATCGAGAGGTGAAAAGACTTCCTCGATCCGAGTTAATTTCCAAAGGAACACCATGGAGAGACACTATTCGGGAGATGTACAAGTCTGCTAACTGACTAGCAGTTATACTCTCACGAACAGGTAAGAAATGGGCTACCTTGGAAAGACGATCGACAACGACGAAGATAGCATTATTCCCTCTCTTGGTCCTGGGAAAACCGGTAATGAAATCCATACCAATTTTATCCCATTTCCATTCAGGAATAGCTAGGGGTTGAAGGGTGCCAGCAGGCCGTTGATGCTCTTCTTTTACACGACGGCAGACGTCGCAATTAGCAATATACTGAGCAATTTCTCTCTTCATCCTAGTCCACCAGAACCTCTGGCGTAGGTCCTGATACATCTTGGTACTACCGGGATGAATGGTGAGAGGAGATTCATGAGCCTCCTTAAGGATCAACTGCCGTAGATGCTGGTTCTTGGGAACCACTAAACGGTTCTCAAAGTACACAACACCATGATCATTTGTGGAGAAACATCTAGCACCTCCGCTAGCAATGTTCTCCTTGATCTTAGATATTCCCTTATCTCGCTTTTGGGCAGCGATGATTTGATCCGTAAGAGTAGGTTTCGCCACCAAGGTGGAAAGAAATCCTTGAGGAACAATGTGAAGGTTAAGCTTCCGAAATTCCTCATGGAGAAGCGGTTGACTTTGTTGTAACATCAGGTTGTTACAATAAGATTTACGACTTAGCGCATCAGCCATGACGTTGGCTTTCCCTGGGGTGTAAGTTATTCCTAAGTCGAAATCTGTGATCAACTCGACCCAACGTCTTTGCCTGAGATTCAAATCCGGTTGGGTGAAGATGTACTTCAGACTTTGGTGATCAGTGAATATTTCGCAACGATTACCGAGGAGGTAATGTCGCCAGGTTTTAAGTGCATAGACTACAGCTGCAAGCTCTAGATCATGAGTAGGATAATTCTCCTCATGTGGGTGCAATTGCCGTGAAGCGTAAGCAATTACGTGTCGATCTTGCATGAGAATACAGCCTAGTCCTTGTCGCGAGGCGTCGCAGTAGATAACAAAGTCCTTAGAGAAATCTGGCGGTACCAGTACGGGAGCAGATGTCAGGCGTCTTTTCAGTTCCTGAAAGCTGTGCTCACATTGTGGAGTCCACTCGAACTTTTTATCTTTCTTGAGGAGTTCGGTTAGAGGTTTCGCGACTTTGGAGAAATTTTCGACAAAGCGACGAAGCTCGCTAGCAGAACTCGACTGCTTGACCGATTCAGGTGGAGTCCAATTAAGGACGGCTTGAACTCGCTCAGGGTTAACAGCAATACCTTTACCAGATATTACATGACCCAGATAGGTCACTTCTGACAACCAAAATTCACATTTAGAAAATTTGGCATAAAGACGATGCTCTCGAAGTTTCTTCAACACTAGCCTTAGATGTTCGGCATGTTCTTCCTCGTTCTTGGAGTAGATGAGTATATCATCGAGGTAAACCACGACGAATTTATCCAAATACTCCATGAAGATTGAGTTCATTAACCGAGAAAAGGTGGCTGGAGCGTTGGTTAAACCGAAGGACATGACGGTGTACTCGTATTGGCCATAACGAGTAACAAAGGCCGTTTTAGGAATGTCCCCGTTCCTGATTTTGATTTGATGGTAGCCCAACCTCAAATCCATTTTGGAGAAGACTGAGGATCCAGCGAGCTGATCATACAGGTCGTTGATCCTGGGGAGCGGATATTTGTTCTTGATTGTGACCAAATTGACAGGTCGATAATCTACAACCATCCGGTCCGTACCATCCTTCTTCTTGACGAAGAGGACGGGGCAAGCCCACGGAGATGAACTAGGTCGGATGAAACCCTTTTTCAAGGACTCATCGAGTTGTTTCTTAAGCTCGGCTAGTTCTAGTGGTGCCATCTTATAGGGTCTTCTAGCAATCGGGACGGTTCCTGGAATGAGGTCTATTACGAACTCAACATCCCTGTCAGGTGGAACACCTGGCAATTCCTCTGGGAAGACATCCGGAAAGTCACGGACTACCGGAACGTCCTCAAGGTCTGGCAAAGGGCTGGCGTTAAGAGAATATAACTGTCGCTTGGCTATTCGGGTCAAGACATTGACTATCTTCCCCGAAGGATGGGTGAGTTGAACAGTCCTAGAGAAGCAATCAATTTTGGCATGATGGGCTGACATCCAGTCCATACCCAAGATGATATTAATATCTGAAGATTTGAGAGCTATCAAAGATGCAAGGAAAACAAGTCTGTCGACTTGGATTTCATTTCCATGACTTACCCTGGAGGTTTGCCATCTAGAACCGGGAGTGGAAATTTCCATGGTAGAAGGCATGTCACAGAATGCGGTGTTATGCAAGCGAGCATAGTTCTCGGATATAAATGAATGAGATGCTCCTGTATCGAAAAGAACAGATGCCGGGTGGCAATTAACAAGGAGCGTACCGAGAACGACGTTGGGATCCTCTTGAGCTTCTTCGGCAGAGATACAGTTGACATGGCCACGTGCAGCGGTGGCCGGCTTGGCGTAGAACACTTTCCCTGTCGGCTTGCCACGGCCAACAGCTTTAGCAGATTGGTTGGGGTTGGTCTGGGGACACTCGCGCATATAGTGGCCAGATTCCCCACACTTAAAGCAAGTCACGGAACTGGTGCGTGGAGGAGCATTGTTGGTTGGACCACCATAGGGCTTGGCTGGTGCAAACTGTTGAACGGGGCGAGGCGCCTGGAAGGATGGCCTCGGTGTGAACCTGGGTGGCAGGGCAGTGTTAGGCACCCACACGCGGCGCTTCTGAGGACCAGCACCGGATGAGGAACCCACGTCACGGCCATGCTTGCGTGTTGCGTCATAATCAGTCTGACCAGTCTCAGCACTGATGGCCTTGTTAACAAGCTTCTGAAAAGATGTGCACTCATGCAGACGGAGGTCGCGGCGAAGCTCAGGACTAAGTCCCTTACGGAACCTTGCTTGCTTCTTGGCATCAGTAGAAACTTCCTCAGTTGCATATCGTGCGAGGTTACCGAACTCCCTGCTGTAAGCATCCACAGAGAGTCGGCCTTGAGTGAAACTGCAAAATTCCTCACGTTTACGGTCCATGAGACCCTCCGGAATGTGATGTTCACGGAAAGCCTCGCTGAATTCAGCCCAAGTAGTGACATGGTCCGCTGGGCGCATAGCTCCATAATTCTCCCACCATAGACTGGCGGGGCCTTCAAGATGATATGCAGCAAAGGTGACCTTGTCAGCCTCAGCTACTAGCGCGGAACGCAGTTTGTGAGAAATACTGCGAAGCCAGTCATCAGCGTCGAGAGGCTCGACGGAGTGGTGGAACGTGGGTGGATGTAACTTGATGAAATCACTGAGTGACACCAAGTTAGTCCTCTGATGGTGTGCTGTGTTCTGTTCAATACGCTCCAACAAACGGTTGGTCTCCCGCTTGTTTCTCTCGGCTTCCAGCATAACTTCGGCTAGGGAAGGAGGGTGAGGCGGGTTTGCATTCCCGACTTCACTGCCTTCGGCCTGCTCTTGGGAAACAGGGTTATTGCGCGTGTTGACCATCCTAGGTAAACAAGACAATGATTTAGTCAGAATGATAAGATTCCGACATAGAATACAGAATGTAAGGAATAACTCGGAATGCAAGATGATCATCCGTATGACATGGTAGATACAGAAACTGCTTCTTTTATTCCATCGTCATACACACCATACAAGGTTTAGTACAAGACCAAACAAGGTACTATTACGGTGAAAAGAAGATTACATCACATCGGAGGCACTCCGAGCTCCTATACATTATTTTTCTACACCTCCGGAAAGCGGTACAAACTAGGTCATATCCCACGAGTCACGCAGGACGATAGACGACACAGCTAGTACGAACTAGTGATACTACCACTAACTCAGACCGATCAGTAGTAGTCCTCGTAGAAGTCACCTCCATAGCCTGGAAGCTCAACATGATCATCCGGGAACAGACGATCTCGCGGAGCTTGTGGACCATAGGGGCTAGGATGAGGTCTTGGACCAACAGACGGTGGCCTGCGGGGACCGCGAGGTGGGGTGATGCCTCCTACATCACGCCAACCCATCACGTCTGGCAGAGCAGATCTCACAGGATAGAGATCGCGCATATCCGAATATCCAGCTTGCACAGCCAGTGCAAACCAAGTCAAAGTGGCCCAATGGTCAGCACGGGTATTGAAAAGCTCTAGCCTCAAGGCCCGATTTTCACGGTCCTTATCCTCGAGCATCTCAGCAGTGGTGCGAGTCCGTGAATCCTCCTGAGTGGGGTCAGCATAGATAGCCTGGAGATACCCTTGTGCTCCCGGAAGTGATGCTGGCATATACCGGAAATCAGAGTCCCGAAATAGGCCAGTCCTGACTCGCATGATGGTCATCATAGAGTAGGCGGCATCCTGCACAGCCATCTCAATAGTAACCCCGAGTCCATAGGAGCAGTGAAGGGGCTCGGTGGATCCAGGATAAGATGGAAATATCCTGACAGTGCAAAGATACTGGCTTTGATTAAAGTCTCGAAATTGCTCTTCGACCGTGTACTCAGGATACCAACGGTATCCAGCCTCAGTCATTACCCTGACCAACATGGCAGTATGGCCGGGTACATCTAGGCATCGAGTCAGGCGAACCACTTGATTGAGGTCGCGAGTGGCCATCTGAAAGCACAACCATAATGCAAAGGCATTAGAATTTCTAGCAAAATTTCGACAGCATAACAGCTGTAAATGCTCAAAAAGGATTTTGAGACATTTGACAAAGGATTTCATACACACTCAACAACATCATATCAAAGTTCTGAGTCCATCCTAGCAACATAATGTGGTAGTAGAACTGAACTAGGCTTGTATCCATCAAACCTATAAGGTACTACTGATTAGTAACACGTGAACCTGATAGAGAGAAAAGATCCTAATTCCTTAACCCCCGGTGGAAGAATAGACTGACTCAGATCAGAATGTCATAAGATAAAGGAGTAAAAAGAGCCTTACGTTCCAACCCACAAACAATTCCCCTACATATAACTAAAGAATTTCTAGACTCAACATCGACCAGTTTGGCTTGGAGAACCTACAGGCAGTCCGGCTCTGATACCAACGCTGTCAGGACCCCGACTCGATGTCACATCGATCTAGCCTGTAACACCTCATATCACTTTGCGGCCTCACGCACGGTATCCCCACGGGTGTCGCCTTACCTTTGCCCGGGACCGTTTGCGCCTTTTGGCTCACGTATATGATAGTGTCGCTAGCATCCATATGATAAGGAGCCCGGGCTGACATGACTAGTCGTAAACCCAAAGTGGCACAGACTTACAGGGACAGGCATCCATGACCCAGCATCGAACGTGTCGGTCATCAGCAAGTGGGTCCGGGCTGTAGCACTGGGCTAGCAGGACTCCGGTAAACCGGGCTGTAGCGGGCTAACAGGACTCCGGTACTCAATGCGTGACATTTCCCCGAAGGGACAGACACAGGAACGAAGAAGGACACATGCCGGCCAGCCTAAGTGTTCCAGAGCAGTAGCAAGCTACCATGGCTCAGTGGTAACACTAGGAGACATTTCCCGGTAAGAGAGGCTACTAAAGATAAACAACTAGATAGTCAGATCCCACACATACCAAGCATTTCAATCATACACACAATATGCTCGATATGTGCAAATACAACAAGGCATCACAACATGACTCTACGACACAAGTACTTTATTTAAGGCTCAGAGAGCCATACATAACATACACATAGTACGGGTCACACGACCCAGCATTCAAGTCATACAGTCATACAAACCAGCAGCGGAAGTAACTTGTCTGAGTACAGACAACTAGTAAAATAAAAGAGGCTTGGAAAGCCTAGCTATACTACGTGGTCCTTCACAAGCTCAGGATCACCACCTGGGCCTTAGCCTACTCATTGATGTCAACGTCTACGAAGAACCCATCAGAAGGGGTTGCAGCGTCTTCTGTAAAAATGTAAATTATAGCAACATGAGTACAAAGGTACTCAGCAAGACTTACATCAGATCCTACATACATGCACATTATCAAGAAGGGTTGGTGGAGTTATTGCAGCAAGCCAGCTTTGACTCTTGGCTAGGCTATCCTACGAGACTCCAACTTGAAATGGTTTTGCGCACACGAGTCCACTACTCACCACTTCAATACACTACCGAGGATCCACCTCCGTCTTCCTACGGAAGAGCCATCCTCGGCACTCACACTTATCTTGAGGCTTTTAGTAGTTTCCATTTACTTGTCTATGAACTGTATAGGCAACCAAGTAGTCCTTTACCGCGGACGCGGCTATTCGAATAGATCATGATAACCCTGCAGGGGTGTACTTCTTCATACATGTTTCCACCACTTAGCGTCTGCACACGACATGTGCTCGGCAGACTTCAAGCGAAAGCCGACGTGGGTGTAGACCACGACCTACCTAAACACCTAAGTCTCCAATCCAGGTTTATCGCCTATCCAGGTTCCATCCGCAGGGAGTCCGGCCGAGGTTTCCCATACGGCCCCGAACGATGTGTACAGGGTTCCGAGACACCTAACGGGTGCCCGGTATACCCGGCCACGTACCTACCGCATCACAGCCCACCCCTACGGTCAGCGCTGTCCACGGCCTCCAGTAGGCTACAAACACCAGAAACTACTTGCAACTCCTGGACAGAGGACTAGGGTGAATAAGAAGTCGAGCGGGGTCATATTTCAGGGCCCAATGCATGGTAGTAGCTGTATCTTAAATCACACATACAGATCTCAGTGCTTAAGGTCGGCTTCAATGAAACAACCCACCATGTACTCCTACATGGCCTCTCATCGATACCTTTACCAAATCGTGTTCACCACACCACTCTCATTACCGACATAATCATTTCACTCTAGCCCATCACCCAGATGAACCAGACCTGACACGACTCTAAGCATAGCAGGCATAGCAAGGTAGGAACAACACATACATATGGCTCAATCAACTCCTACACATGCTAGTGGGTTTCATCTAGTTACTGTGGCAATGACAGGTCATGCAGAGGAAATGGGTTCAACTACCGTAGCACACAGCAGTTTGAAACGCGTTGTCTTAATGCAGTAAAAGAGAGCAGGAGCGAGAACATGGGATTGTATCGATATGATCAAATGGTTGGTTGCTTGCCTGATGGTTCGATGCACTGATATGGTTCTTCGCTAGGGTAATCACGGTACTCCTCGGAGGCAGAACCTGCCGCAAAGAACACCGATACACAGCCATCACCAAACAATGTGCGACAATATGATGCATGCATGAAACATGGCAATATGAGTGTGTTGGGCTAATGCAACTAAGACCAGAAGGGTTTGAACCAATTTGAACCAAAGATTCAAATTTCAAACTCATACATGGCCCTTTAAAGTGTTTTATCTTGTTCTGCATTAAACATCAAGTTAACTTGTTTAATCATGCATGAAAACAGTACAGATGGATAGATTGGATTTTTCTGATCATTTTTCATATATAACTTGTCTGATTTGGAGTTACAGATTAAAAGTTATGAATTTTTGAAGTTTAAACTATATTCTGGAATTTCCTATATTAGAATAAATCCAGAAATTAATTTATTGCGTCAGCCATGCGTCAGGATGACGTCAGGGTCAACGGAGACGTCCAGGTCAAACCTGACTGTGGGTCCAGGGTGTCAGGGTAATTAGTTTAGTTAAAGTTTAATTAAAACTAACCCTATTTAGTTAACAGGGCTGGGCCCCACCTGTCATTGACTCATCGGGGTCAACCAGGGCCCACCCGCGGTCAAAGCCAGGTCGGCTGCACCGGCGTTTAGCCGCCGGCGAGCCCGACGCGGCGGCGGAAGTGGTTTTGGCCGTTCCGGCAACCAAACGAGTCGCGGAGGCCATCGGAGTGGAGCTGAGGAGGAGCCGCAGCTCTTGGTGGAGTCCGTTGGGGTCGGGGTGGCCGGAGTTGGCGCCGGCGACGACTTTGGCGGCCACCGGAGTTCGGCCGAAGGCGAACTTGATGCTAGAGGGGTCGGTGAGGTGCGGGGAGTAGCTGGTTAGGTGCTACGTGACGTGGTGAGCATGATGGACACCAAGTTGTGGCCGGAGGGTGACCGGGAGCACGTCGGCGACGAGCTCCGCGGCGGTGGGTGCGGTTGAGC
The DNA here is from genome assembly GCF_018294505.1 of Triticum aestivum. Taxonomy (NCBI): domain Eukaryota; kingdom Viridiplantae; phylum Streptophyta; class Magnoliopsida; order Poales; family Poaceae; genus Triticum; species Triticum aestivum. The sequence goes on from NC_057800.1 coordinate 699,104,290, forward strand.
TCCGGGAGGTCACTACACAGCTCGGGAGCAAGAAAAGAAGGGAGGGGAAGATGGTTAAGCTCACGGGGAGTTCGACGAAGCACTTGGTGCGGCCGGGGACGGGCCGGAGCGACGACGGCGTTGAAGGGGATCTCCGGCGACGGCGGTTCGGTCGAGGTCGATGCGGTGGACTCGGGCCTTGCGAGCGCTCGGGGCTCGGCTTGCTCGAAGGAGAGGAGGGTGGCGGAGCTCCTGGACACGGCGGCACGGCGTGGGGTTGACGGAGGGCGTGGCTACGGCGAGGGGGTGGCGGCGATGGCGTCGGCCATGGCGGGGGAGCGCGAGAGAGAGGAGTTGGGGGAGAATGGAGGTGTCCTGGGGGTTCACGGCTCGGCGTGGAGTTCATCCATCCAGCAACGAGGCGAGGAGGTGAAGCAGGGCGACGGCCAGCTGCGTGGCGCACGCTGCGGCCGCCGTCGGGCACCTGCCTGCCTGCCTGGCCGGCAAGCAGCTCGCTGGCGCGGCGCTGGGCTGGGCCGGCAGGTGGGCCGGGTGCTGGGCGCCAGGTAAGTTTTTGTTATTTCTCCTGTTTTCTGTTTTTTTAATTCCTCTGCAACTTTGTTGAATTATTAAAAATACTTAGGCAACTCCTAAAATCACCAAACTACTCCTGGTCCATAGTTGGATTATTTCCAACATGAAACATTTTAGTTTGGAGATATTTGAGCATTTGAAATATTTTATATAATTTTAAATGCCCAAATTCAAATATCTATGATTTAATTCAAAGACCCTAAGATGGCCTAGGAAAATGTGCACCACTTTTGGCAGAGGTTCTGAACCAAGACAAAAATGATGGGCATTTTAGAAGGGCATTTCAGGTTCATTGAAAAAGTTTTTAGTAAACCCTAGTTGGTTTCAGAGGGGGCTGGGGGTTCTGTCATCCCCATTTCAGGTTTCTGATGAAAGAATAGACATGATGCAACACTCTAATGCATGAACTAGCTAGGGTGTGACAAGAGATAAACCTTAACAACCTAGTCTATCTAATTAGGACTCCTAACAACCGAAGCAAACCAAGATGATGCGGCAGATATGATGCGTGTTTGACACACTAGAATTCTCTTTGGAGAAAGGAAGGCATACACGTACCAGAAGGAGCGCGTCAGTGTGGACAAACCAATCCCCTTCGAACATTGCAAGTTCGAGGGCACACTCCCGAATTTCGTAGCACGTGGTGTACTCTTTGCAGGGAACAAAGGAGCCCTGCCTCACCCTCAGCCACTCAATCATCAACTCAGCCTCCTTCATGATACACTCGTGAGGCTCTTTCATTTATGACAATCAATTTGTTAAAGTTGAACAGTGAATAAATGAATCTACACCTCTACATCTACATCTACACTACTAATAAAACAAGGTGTGTTTCTCCAATTTTTTCATCCGTTCACCGCCGTAAAGTTTTTTTCCTATTCGAGGTGGTACTAAATTTTTGTGCATCCGTCTGCTCGAAAAGATAAAATAATTTTCGTACATGGGCCGCACGCGCTATGGCCCGGCGTAGCCAGCCCAAATATTTATCTGCCCAGACACCTGCGAAAGCCTATTTGCCGCCCACGGCATCAAATAGTTGGAGCTTCCCACAGGACGCCGAAGACTTTGCCAGGCCATTTTCTTTTTCTATGTGTTATGTTTCTACTTTTTCCTATTCCTTTCTCTTTTTCTTTCATGATTACTTTTTCCTACCAATTTTACATTATTTTCCCTTTTCACAGATATTAAAATCTTGAGAAAATCGTCCAAAATTTCAATTTTGCCATATTTAGACAAAAAGTCGGAATATAATTTTTTTGTTCCTATCTTGTAAAATGTTCAAAACTTTAATTAGTTTTGTCCCCCTTCCAAAATGTGTTCAAAATTAAAAATGTTCCCATTTTTTTTAAAAAAAATTGTGAATCAGAATAAAAAATCAAAAATTTCAAAATAAGTTGCATTTTAAAAAGTATTCCAGATTTCCAAAACATCCATATTTTAGTGAAATATTCACAAATTCAAAATAATGTTTGTGGTTCAAAAACATATGTTCTTAACTTTTTCTAAATGTTCAAAACATCTTCACACATTGAACAAATGTTCGTGTTTTTTCAAAAGGATCATGTTGTCAAAAAATGTTTAATTTTCTTAAAAAAACTGTACCTATTTCTAGTGATGTTCGTCTTTTTCCAAAAATGAATGAAATTTTACAAAATGGTTCGTATTTTTATAAACTGTTCGGGGTTTCAAAAATTATTCGTGTTTCCAAAAATATTCGCAAATTCATAAATATTAATTTAAAATTCGAAAAACTTCATAAAAAACAAAAAACTTGAATCTGATGCTTCAACATATTCATAAATATTAATTAGTTAGCAGGACCCATTTGTTCAAGTGACTAGCGGTCGATTATCGACTTTTTGAGGTCGCGAGTTCGATCTTTCAACACGTCCTATTTTTTTAATTTAGAGAAAGCCTATTTTTCGCAAGCAGCGCGAAATAGTTGGAAGTTCACACAGCACGCCCAACAATGGGCCGGCCCATTTTACTTTTCTCTGTGTTCCTTTTTTGAATTTTTCCTGTTATTTTCTCTTTTTCTATCATGATTCTTTTTTTCCTACCAATTTTAGATTATTTTCCCTTTTCCCGTAAATTAAAATATTGAAACAATCGTTCAAAGTTTCAATTTTCTTCCATATTTTAGAAGAAAAAAATATCAGAATTTAATTCTTTTGTTCCTCTCTTGTAAAATGTTCAAAATTTGAAAAACAATTCCAGTTCCAAAATGTTTTCTTAATTTAAAAAATGTTTTCACTTTTTCATAAATTTTTTGTGTATTACAAATTAAGATTTTCAAAATAAGTTGCATTTAAAAATATTACAGATTTTAAAAATTGTTTTCATGTAATATTTGCAAATTCAAAATAACGTTCGTGGTTAAAAAACACATTTTATAAACTTGCTCTAAATATTCAAAACATGTTCACACATTCAACAAATGTTCGTGTTTTTTCAAAAGGTTCATGTTGTCAAAAATGTTTAAGAATCTTAAAGAAAAATCTACCTGTTTCAAATAATGTTCATATTTTTCCAAAAATGAACGACCTTTTTAAATATGCTTCGCATTTTTGAAAATTGTTCAGGGTTAGAAAAATTGTTCATGTTTTCAGAAATATTTGGCATTCGTAATTATTAATTTATTTTCGGAAAAATCAGAAAGAAAAACATAATTTTTTTGAATCTGACACTGCAACATATTGTTAAATATTAATTGGTGGGTTAGCAGCCCGTGGATGACTTTTTGAGGTCGCGAGTTCGATCCTTCAACACGTCATTTTTTAAATTTATATTATCCCTTACAAACATAGGTCGTTTTGGTGCCTGTCAATGGGCCGGCTCAGATGTGAACTGTTGGGCGTCCCACACGCTATTTGACGATAAAAGAGATTATGTTTGTTTGCTATAATTGAAATATATTGTGGGTATGTGTCAATGAAAGAGAATATGTAGATTTGGCTCTAATTTTGAAGAACTGTGGGCACGTGAGCGTTGAAAAAGAGAATAAACCCTGATAAAGAAGGCATTGCCTGATAAAGAGGGTCGCTGCGCAGGTACCAAATGAGGAGACATCCACTGCCCTAACACGGAGGTGAACCTGAAGGAAAAAAACACAAGTTGGCTGATCGCCGCCATGCCGACTAATGTCACCACTATCAAGATCTCGCGGGACAAACATGACTCACGAAAAGACCACAGCTCCTCGCTCTATCGCATCACCATTGTGGATATCATTAATACCATTTTTGGTGAACACATAATTTATTTATCTCGTTGCTTCTCGAAAAAATATTTCTCCCGTTGCAACGCATGGGCATATGTGCTAGTGAATACTTAAATGGCCACTTGTTTATTCCGATTCTTAGAGATAGCTACATACAGCAGCAGCATAGGTGACAAAAGGGCGTCTTGATTCGCTTCCTGCATTGTCCACAACGTCAGACATGCATTTCAGGATGTCATTGCTCCACGATTCATCAAAAGAAATGGCATTGGCCCTCTTAATCTTCCACTCGGTGCCCAATGCTTTCTCCATCTCTAAACACTTTAAAAGAAGGGAACAATGGTTACATATGCAAATCGTGCAGTATAAGAATGCTAAGAATCTCAAATAAAATAAATAATACTCCAAAGTGTGTGTTGTACGAATTTAAAAGGACCCTTAAGGGTTTCGTCTCCAGTGCTGTATCCTTTGCTTGGACTTGAATTGAATGGAAGTTTCATACTAGTATTATTTATCCTTGCTGATCTGCTCTGACAGTTTTATAAAATCGTTCGGTTCCTTTGTAAATTCATGACAACACACAACTTGGTACTCCCTCATAAGTGTGTTTTTACACTACTGTTGTGTAAAAACATTCTTATATTATGGACGGAGGGAGTAGTATGAAACTTCCATTTAATTCATGAGGAAAACTCTGCCCTTGTATTTGCACAGCAGAAGATGTATGAATATATTGCAGAGCCATTATACCCTTCGCAGTAGTTTTATTTTAACAACAGAAATTGCATACGTATTTAGACTAGAGACAAGAAGCTGGTTGCCGGAGGCAGGCAGGCAGTGACTTTAATTACCTTCAAGGCGGCGTCGGCAGCCACTTGGCTTTTTTTTTTGCGGGTGTTGTCATGATCAGAAGCAGCACCACTGTTCAAGTTGTAAAACTTCTCAAGGTAGGTCTCGTACATGGGCAAGTCAGATGGATCGTCCAAGACCAAATCAAAAGGAAGTAGCCTGTCCCATCCCCACAGTTCCTCGAACGCAACTGATTTTGTAGCCAGGCAAAGAGCTATCCAGCCGTACGTTGAGGAACCAAGAGCTTTGAAGATGATTACGAGGAAGCAAAAGTAAATTAGATAGAGGACAACTCAAATAAACGTTGCAGAGAAGATTATGTGGTAGACCAAATTAACGGGTCCGAGCTTAAGCTATAAATTAATGGAATTACCAGGGGATTTGAGAATTTTAACCGGCGGAAACCCCTCTGTATCAATCCAGCTACGAAACTCCTTCCATTCGGATGCTTCCAAATCGGAAGTGGCATCGACCCTGTTGCTATTGCAGTGGACGGCGCCGCCGGAGATGCTGTTGCAACCTTCCTCGTCTGGGATGGCCTCGAGTTGGATCCCAAGCTCCTTCGACATTGCCGCAGATTCGAACCTGCTCTTGGTTTAGGGTTTGGTGGTTACGTGCGGCGCCGGCGCTGCGGGGGTTTTGGGGGAGGGGGCGATGAGCGAGGCTCTCGCGAGTCGCGACTCGAAGATTTGAAATAGATTTAAACTGACTAGTGAGATATGCGTTGCTCTACTGGGAAATCCATCCGATCTGTGCAGTCCACACAAGAAAATTTGACAATATATGTGGAGTATATATAGACCGATGACACTTTGACCGTGGAGCAATTGTTAGGCCGGGTGACACTTTGAAAACTTCTCTCCCCTCATCTAGTTTGCTCACTTGCAATACTCTCCCCTCATGTCCCTGAAGCTGCCATGCTTCTGTCTGTCCTCGACTCCTATCTAGGTCAGCTTCAGGGCCGTGGATGTGTGGGAGCCGGTTCGGACGGTGGATGTTGTAGAGAATATAGAACCTACAATATTCGTTGTATTGATCTGACCTTTGGGTAGGGTATACATAGAAGTACATGTGAGGGAGAGAGAGACTTGAAATAGAAGACAAGTCATACATGATTTAATATATTCTATCTCTAACTCCTAGCTCTATGTTAAACACATTTATATTCTAACTTTCCCCCCTAAGTCGTAGCGAGAGTGAAGCGGATGATTACGACTGAACTCGAAGTCTTGTGATTCTGTCGTCTTTTCCGCTGCGCCATCATCAACTGCGCCTCTAATGGCTGACAGGTCGGCACCTAGGGCGATGACTGCGTCCCTTCTGGTGCCTTCCTCGTCTCTCCTCTGTTCCCTCCCGCAGTCACAGCGGGAGTGGCGATGACGCGGACGCTGTTGACTGGAGTTGTTGCCGGTGAGTTGTTGTAGACGTTGCCCTTGATGTCGATGTGGCGGTAGCCGATCATGATGGTGTAGCCATGGTCGAGGTAGTCGTGGCCGATGGTGTAGTCGTCGTGGATGATGAAGCCGCACAAAGCCGGGGGGCGCAAAAAAAATGCGCTATGACGGAGCTGCAGACGTGGACGATACACTTGCGGATGTCAGAGGGTGTCGTTGGCGATGAGTCCATCGGTTTTGACAAGACCGGAGGAAGCCCATCAAGCACACATCGGTTTTGCTAGAACCGTGTGGCCATGTAGGGTCGTCACTATAGTGACGCCGTGTCGATGCAGTCGCGCCGTCGAGGATAACGCAACTGATGTCGTCGTCGTGACGCAGTCATTGCTGTCGTCGAGGTCGCGTCTTGCAGAAAAGTCTATCCGAGGACGCAAGCTGTCCATCTTGTAGACAAGGCAGTGGCGGTGTGTCGATGAAGATGTTAATGAAGACCAAGTTGATGAAGAACTTGGTGATGATGTGTCGGCAATGAAGCAGTATACGTGTCGACGATGATCGTCATTTGAAGGTGTCCCTTGTGGTGACGATGATGTCGAAGGCTTGCTTGTAGTTTGGCGGTGTCGTACAGCTTGATGTAGTTGTTCGCATCGGTGATGTCCGGCTTGATGCAGTGCAGATCGTTGGTGTCGGTGTAGTCCCGCGTGAAGTCGTAATGGCGTCGCTGGTCGTGTTGACGCCGGATGACGAGGTCGCCCTCCCGTGGTTGATGCCGCGTGCCTGTGGTCTTGGACTCGCGATCTGATCTGTGGCACACACAACACGTACGCATTTATCTCCATGTAGTACTTTCTTTTATGTATGTACCATCTGTATCCTGGGCAAGATTTTGGTTACTGAATAAGGCAATTTTACTGACAGGGATTGATAAAAGTGGTTACCGTGGTTATCGAGAAGTACCGACAAATACCAAGAATATTTTGATCGAATTTTATAGTTAAATTTTAAATTCAAACAAGTGAATGAACGAATATTCAAACCAAAGACCTCTTAAAACAGGAAGTAGATTGCTACCAACATTGCCATAACCAACTCTCTTACATTAATTAGATCCTACATACTTTACAGTAAATCGAGTGTTCAAATTCAAAAAAATTTAAAAATGGATTTTTTGCTCGGTATGGCGATTTACCGAGGGGCACAAAAATACGCGGTAACCATGGGAAATCTTGAAATTTTGACCGGTAACCAAAACCTTGATCCTGGGCCAATTTTGCTGTTGCATGCACTGGAGGAGTCGCCGAGCACATGCATGGTTGCATGCAGTGTCCCGTGTGATCCAGCCGTGGGTGAGGCTAGTCATAGTGAGAGTAATTTAGATAATAACATAGCGCACTTTGAGAAAATTTTGCTTATGTGCCATGTAGTTAATGAGAAGTGATAACATAATATGTTACTGTAACATAGCGCTTCCCAAGATAAGATGAGTCTACAAATCATTAAATAAAGTCACATATAACACTATTAGTATGTTACTTTGCACTATAAAGGTGGTAACTTAGACTAGTGTCATATGCATGACACTAGTATAAGTTACTCCCCACTATGACCAGCCTGAGGCAGCTCGCTGGAGTCCCGGGCGCCACGTCTCTGTGTCCTGTGTTGGCATCCGGTGTGCTGTCGATGTCTGGGAAGGCTCAACGCAGGTGGCGGCGTTGATACGTTGCATATTGGATCTAGCTTGGATAATCTCGCGCACATAGACCGCACGGATCATGCCGTGCGCCGCCGTATGCACCAATTTTGCACTGATTTTCACCGGAGATTCGAGGGTCGCGAGGATCTAATCTAGGGATTTTATTTGTGGCTAATTGGATCTAATCTACAAATTGAAAGTTTTCGAAATTGGGATCTAATCTAGTCTAAAGAACCAATCTGATCTTTGATTGAGACTGTGTGCCGCATCCCCAGGAAGAGGAGATTGATCTCTACAGGGGTGGCGCGCTACGGAAGTGGTGGAAGGTTTTAGAATCGGCGTCGTGAGACTAAACACTCTAATACCATGTAGAAAATATAGAACCTATAATATTCGTTGTATTGATCTGACCCTTGTGTAGGGTATATATAGAAGTACATGTGAGGGAGAGAGACTTAGAGTAGAAGACAAGTCATACATGCTTTAATACATCAGTTTGTCTAATTCACATCTAGACATTTTTTAAGGATGTCACATCTAAGCTCCCACAAATATACTCCCTCCGTTCCAAAATAGATGACCCAATTTTATACTAAGTAAGTTAGTACAAAATTGGGTCATCTATTTTGGAACGGAGGGAGTATAATGCAACAATAAGAAAAAAAAAATAGGGTAAAAAAAATCACAAACAGAATGGACATAACTATGTCACGTGTAGATGTGTTCTAGACAAATCCTATATTCTATCTCTAACTTCCTAGCTCTATGATAAACACATTTATATTCTAACAGATGTACGTCGGTGTGGTGGCCTCAGACGGCGACGCAACGATGATTCTATGCGGTAGGACTACGTCTCTGCATAGCTTGGGTGGAGACCTCGTGGGCAGAACGTCATCGGCCTGATCGAACGTGGCCATAGGGGTCAGTCTGGCTGATGCATCGAGGCGACGGCCTTGGATGTTTGGCTCAGCGTTTTGTGGTCTGCAGGCAGCCGTCTTGTGTAGCATAGGCTACAAGTCACTCGACTCGTGCGGCCTTGCAGCTCATGAGCGAGAGGGGGCTCTGGATCCTTGTGTGTGTGTGGCTGTGGCCTAGGGCGTGTGGTCAACGACAACGAGGCTTCGGTTCTTGTGCGGTTTTTCAGCCTTGTTTTCCTCATGAATAGGGACATTGTTAGGTTTTCCGGTTTACCTTATAAAGTAGATCAACTCTCTTCTCAATGCAATGCCAGAGCTCCTGTCCTTCTCGCAAGATTCCGCAAAACAAAAACGAGTACTGTTATGCGTCTTCATTGTTTCAACGAGAAACAAATAGCGTCTTCTGCATGCACTTTAAGCATGACTTGTTATATTTGCTAAAGGTGATCTCTGCATGTATAAGCACTAAAGTAAACTCAACTGCAGTCATCTGTAAATTGAAAAAAAAAATTGTGCCTCTACCGTGCTCATGCATAATAGTCTAACACTGCAAACATACAACCTTGACCCTTCAGCTGGTCAACAGGTCAAAATTAGATAATTGACCTATATCTCCACTATATTACTATTAAACAATCAAACAGAAGTCGAAGAACGAAAGACTAGATGGCTCTTCTCTCTCCCTCCCCTCCCCCCTCCCCGTCCTCCCCCTCCCCGTCCTCTCCCTGGCCCCATGGCTCGGGGCTCCCCGCGCCCCTCCTCCTGCCGTCACCGCCCCTTCCCCTTGCCGCCCCTCCTTCCTCGCCCTGTGTGGCGTCTCTCTCTCTCTGGCCGTCCCTGGATCTGGAGCTCGGAACAAATTTTGGGCCTTGTCATCGGATGTGGCGGATGCGGAGCCCGAGCTGGAGGCTGGCTCTTCCTCTCTCCCCCTGGTTTCTCTTCCGGCGGCTCCGCTTGTGGCGGGCTCGTCGGCGGTTGGCAGGGTTCGGAAGTTCGCGCCGGGCGGCCGGGGCCGTCCGGCGGTCTGTGCTGAGGTGGGGATCTTGGGTTGGTTCCAGGTGCGGCGCGGTCGGAGATGGAAGCGCTCGGAGGCGCTTTCCTCGCCGGGACGCGTGATTCTTGGAGGTGCTTCTCCTCGGACGGGTGGCTCTGCTCGCTCTTCCTGCTCCCCGCCGTCCTCGCCGCCGGTGGCTTCGGCAGGGCCGGCGCCGCGATCGGGGTTGGCGTCGTCGGCCGCCTCTTCTCCCTCCCTAACCCTATATTCGTCTCCGGTGCGGGAGGCTCGTGGGCCCTCCGCTCTGCCTCAGTTGGGCTGTTCTGGGCCGATCGTTTTAGCTGGGCCACCTGTGTTGTCGTCTTTTTCTAAATTCCCCCCCTGTCTATTTTGGGCCATGGGTCTGGCACGGCTCTCGTGCCTTCTTCTGTTCTGGTCAGCCCGGCCCACGCTTCCCCCCGGCCGGCCTGGCTTCCTCTGGGTATTTATGGATCCGTAAGGGCTCGCCCCCCCCCCCCATTTCTAGGGTTTCCTGCCTCCCACTCTGACCTGCGCCGCTATCGTTTTCGCATCCCCTCCTTCCGCAGATCCCCTCCTCCTCCACCTCTCTCCCTCCCCTTCGCGGCTGTTGTCGCCATGGATCGCTCACGCGGGTCGTCTAGCGAGACGGTCTCTGGCTTGAAGCGGTGGCGGGAGGACGCGGGCGACGGGGCTGTCGATCTGGAGCTCGGGGCTTCCCTCCGCTCCAAGCTTGAGGTTGAGCAGGCGGCTCGGCAGCAGGTGGTCCATGAGCGCGAAGCTTGGGCGGCGAGGCCTGCATGGCTCCAGGGCGACGTGCGGGCTGGGGCGGCGGCGCCGGCCGCGGCGGGCTCTGGATCTGAGGCTCCCGGATCGGGCGGATCTGGGGCCGATCCATGGGAGACCGCGGCGGCTGCCAGCGGCTCTGGCTCTGCGGTCCGTCCTCCTCCTCCTCCCCTGCTTGGCCCTGCCCCCATGGCCCGTGGTAGCGGCCGTGGCCCTGTTTCGTCATCTGGGTTCGGTGGTCGCGCGCTGGGTCGTGGGGGTGGTGGTTCTAGCGCCCCTGGGCGTCGGTTTCCATCATCGGGCCCTGGCTCGTCCTCTGGCGCCTTGGGTGATGGCATCCTCCCCCTCCTCCTCGTCCCCTTCCGACCCGCCCTTCTCCCCCGCCTAGCTAACCACCAAACCCTAACCTCACGTGCTTCGCTTGTCACCAACCTGGGCATTTCCAATCGCGTTGTTTCAATCCCCCTTTCTGCCTGATCTGCCGCGAGGACGGCCTCCTAACTATGAACAGTCAAAATTGCCGCAAACCCGCCTCTTTTGTGCACTATGGTCAAGGCCTACCTGGCTGCTCCTTCTTCGCGCTCGACAGCGAGATCCCTCAGGTTACTGTGGCTCCTGCTTTCTCTAATGCGGCCATCATCACGGTCAAAGACCACAAAATCTCCTCCCAAACCCTCCAGGACGAACTCAAGTTATGGGATGAAGGAAGTTGGGGTTGGCAGATCCGGCAGTTGTTTGATTTTGATTTTGTAGTGGTCTTCCCTTCTAAGAGCAGCCTCAAGATGATTTCTTCATGCACGAGTTTCACTCTCCCTCTTAACCAATTGGTAGTCTCGGTGGAAGTGGCTGCTAATGGGGCCAAACATATTTTCCCCCCGAGATCTGGGTTCTGGTAGATGACATCCCTCCTACCCTCCGCTCTACTGAGTTCGTCATGGCTTTTGGTGCTCTCATCGGCAAGCCAATCTTGGTGGATCAAGACTCATTGGCTGTTCTTGGTCCCGTGCGCCTCAAAATCTGGGCTGTTGATCCCTTATGCATCCATGGTAGTGTTGATGTATTCCCTACTGCGGATGGATTCAGGCTTTGGATCCGTGTGGAGGGGGATGCCTCTTCCCACTCCCCATCACCGCCCCCTCCTCCTTCTGCTGATCATCATGGTGGTGATGCTGACAACGCTGGCAACTTGAGTGGGGGCTCGCACCCTCACTTTACTACCTCTGAATGGGATGGCATGGGTTCAGAAAGTCGTGAGCTCTTCAAGGAGAATGCCCCAAAGAACAGGGATGGAGGGAAGGATCAGATGGATGTTTGTGCTCCTGTTCAGGCTGCCCCAGTTGCCTCTCGTGCTGGTACCCCTATGTCGGGGGTCTGCTCCAACCTTCTGGTCCGGCCGGGCTCCCCGTCGCTCTTTGGTATTGAAGATCTCCCTGCCTCCCCGCGCCGCGTTGCGTCGGGCCCCTCCTCCAAGCGCAAATCCTCTGTCCGCAAATTCTCTGCTCGGAGTCGGGCCTCTTCGGGAACCAAGCTCTCGGCGGCGGGTCTGTGCCGCCGTCTTGACGGTGTTATGGGTGACGTGGCGGGGCAGTCTTCTCCGGCTGCGATGCGGTCATCTCCGATTCGGTCCCCTTCATCTACGACTTGCAAGAGTGGCTAGATCTGTGACAGTGGCTTGAGGGTGGTCGACAAGGCGGCAAGGCGTGCTGCAGCTCGTGACCTCCCTGCTTCAGGTATCCTTCCTACCCCTTCCCAGTTGGTCCATAACACTTCCTCACCTACTAGGCTTGTTTTACCTTCCTTCTCGGATGAACACTTGACTAAGGTACTCGTAGATGCGGGTATTGCTCTTGATCATAATTTTGGCTCTCCTTCCTCTCTGATTGCTCTCATTAGGGCCAATGAAGTGGCTAAGGCGGCCTTGGCTAAGGCTAAAGAGGTCGTCGCAACACCTCCTGCCCCTCCAGTTGTGGCTGCTGGGGCTTCGGAGGAGGGGGGCATTGATGGTGGGGCTGGTCCCCTGGTGAAAAAGGGTGCTTCTAAACGTGCTAAATCCTGCTTGGCACCCTGCATGTCGAGTTTGCGCATAAAAAACCTTTCTTATAAATGAAAGCTATCTTCTGGAACATCAGAGGTTTCGGCGCTCGGGGACGCTGAGACCAAAATAAAGATATTGTCAGGGGGGACAATATTGACTTGATTGGTCTGATCGAAACTTTAAAATCCTCCTTCTCTCCTTATGAGCTTTCTTCTATTGCGGGGGCGGATCGTTTTGACTGGAACTTCCTTCCCTCCTCGGGCCACTCTGGTGGCATTTTGTTAGGGTCGAAACGGGATGGTTTTGACTATGTCGCTTTTGATCATGGTATCTTCTGGGCCAGCACTGTGCTTTTTCATCGCCATCTCAATTCTCTTTGGGAATTTATGGTGGTTTATGGTCTGGCCGATCATTCCCTTTCCTCCATTTTTCTGGACGAAATCTTGAACAAAGTTGAAGCTTGCTCCTCCCTTTGGTGATTGGTGGCGATTTTAATTTGCTTCGTTCTCCTACGGATAAGAACACAGATAATTTTTCTTGGGCGTTGGCTGATGCTTTTAATGACGTCATCAGCTCATGTGCCCTTCGTGAGATTCCTAGGGTGGGATCCAGATACACCTGGACTAACCACCAACCCTCCCATATTCGCTCCGTCCTGGACCGTGTCCTTGTTTGTTCGAATTGGGATTCGCTATTCCCGCTAGCTACGCTTAAATCTAAGGCCATTGTCGGCTCGGACCATGCCCCTCTTATTCTTGACGCTGGGAACCGCTCTGTATCTTTCCCCTCTAGATTTCAGTTTGATGCTTCTTGGCTCCTTATTGAGGGTTTTTGTGATCTCCTTAACTCTAAAATTAGTGCCTTCCTTTCTGCTCCTCATCGTTCCTATGGGCCCATGGATGATTGGCATAACTGCTCGGCCTTGCTTTGCAAATTTCTTCGGGGATGGTCCCGGAATCATTCGGCCCAGGAGCGCAGAGATAAGGCCCTTCTCCTGGCCTAGACTGAGGCCCTTGATTCTCGGGCTGACGTTTCTGGCCTCTCCGACTCTGACTAGTCCCTTCGGTTCTCCCTTGAGCGCTCGTTGATGCATCTTCACCGGCTTAATGAAATTTACTGGCGCTAGAGGGGTTCGTCCAACTGGCTACTTAAAGGTGACTCCCCCACTGCTATTTCTTTGCGATTGCGAATGGGAGACGGCGCAGATGCCTAATTGATAGCCTGATTATTGATGGGGTGCGGACCTCTGACCAAGGCGCTATCCTTAACCATGTGGTCTCTTTCTTTTCTTCCCTCCTCTCTGCCAAACCTGACCAGGGGTTCAGGCTGTCACCTAACTTCTGGGACCAGGGGACTTTGGTTTCCTCGGATGAAAACTCAGATCTGATGATCCCCTACTCTGAAGAGGAGATCTTCTTAGCGATTAATAAAGCGAATCCTAACTCTGCCTCCGGCCCGGATGGGCTCTCTATCCCCTTCTTTAAAAAGTTTTGGCCTATCCTTAAAAACCTTATCTGTGAAGTTATTCAAGGCTACTGTCTGGGGACAGTAGATATTTCCAGGCTTAATTATGCGGTTATCTCTCTTATCCCTAAGATTAAGGGTGCTGATTTAATATCTCAGTTTAGACCTATCGCGCTCATTAATAATTTTGCCAAATTTCCTGCCAAATGTCTGGCTACTAGCCTTACCCCGGTGGCCCATCGAACCCTTTCTCCTACTCAGTCAGCTTTTATCAAGGGTCGCTTCATCCTGGATGGAGTTCTCTGTCTCCACGAAATCATCCATGACATTCACAGATCTGGAAACAAGGCAGTAATTCTCAAATTAGATTTTGAAAAGGCCTACGATTCGGTAAGTTGGGGCTTCCTTAAACAAGTCCTCCTAGCAAAAGGCTTTGATAGTGGGGGTGGTTCACTGTATCATGCAGTTGGTCATGGGGGGTCATACTGCTATTAATGTTAATGGGAATATTAGTAACTTCTTTAAGAACTCTAGGGGTCTTCGACAAGGCAACCCGGCCTCACCCATCCTATTTAACTTTGTTGCGGACGCCCTCTCTAACATCTTATCTAAAGCTGCGGAGGCCGGCCATATCTCTCCTCTTAGTTCTCACCTCATTCCGGAAGGTATCACGCACCTTCAGTATGCAGACGATACTATCATCTTGGTGGAATTGAATGATCACTGCATCACCCATCTCAAATTTCTTCTCCTCTGTTTTGAAGCTCTCTCGGGGCTTAAGATTAACTTTTCTAAAAGCGAAGTTATTGTCACTGGTGTTTCAGGCACCGAGGCCTTAAGGGTGGCTCGCTTACTAAACTGCTCTCTGGGTTCTTCCCTATTAAGTATTTGGGTCTGCCTATTACTTCTGACAAGCTTTATGCCAAGGATTTTGCTCCTGCGGTGGCCAAGGTTGGTAATCGTGTGATGCCCTGGAGGGGCAGATACAACACTCAGGCGGGCAAAGTGGCATTAATTAATGCCTGTCTCTCCTCTCTCCCTATGTTCTTGATGGGATTCTACCTCCTCTTGATGGGTACTCATGCTGGCCTTGACAAACATAGAGGGGCCTTTTATTGGAACACGACTGATAACAAGCGCAAGTATTGATTGGTTAAATGGGATCTCATTTGTAAGCCCAAAAGCCTTGGGGGGCTGGGCATCATTAACACTCTATTATGAACAAATGTCTGATCATCAAATGGTGGTGGAAGATAATGACCATCCCCTAGGACAAGCCCCTGTGGTTCAGCATCCTAAAGGCGAAGTACTTTCCCTCCACTAGTCCTATGTTTGCCCGCGCCTCGGGGGCATCTCAGTTTTGGCGTGATCTCATTAAACTCCGGCCTACTTTTCAAGGCCTTGTCAAGTTTGTTGTTCGCAATGGTAAGTCCACCAGGTTCTGGCTTGATTGGTGGTGCGGTTCCTCCTCGCTGGCCTCTACTTTCCCTGTTCTTTTCTCTTATTGTACGGACCCTGAGATCTCAATCATTGAGCTTGCGTCGAATAATTGGGACTTACATCTGCGTCGTTCTCTCTCTCCCGAAGATTTGGAAGACTGGCAGCGCCTTGCTGCCCTCTTCCCTTCGCTCTCGGAGGAGGAAGACACGGTTGTTTGGCCCCACTCTCCCTCGGCTCGCTTCTCGGTTAAATCTCTTTATAGCAAGCTCATTGTTGGGTCCGCCACCTCCAAGTTTAAGTGGATTTGGAGGGCTCACATCCCCCCTAAGATTAAGGTATTTCTCTGGCAAGCCTCTCGTGGGCGTTTGCCTACGGGTGAGCAAATTCGCAAACGTAATGGTCCGGGTTCTGATTGTTGTGCACTTTGTGGTATGAGAGAAGATACGCATCCCACGAAATGTACATGGACCCATTACCACCGCATGATTAGGCCCACTAAACTTAATCTAACAGCTAGCGTTAATCTAATCCATACACTGTGTGCAGTTAGTAAATTGCATTGACTGAAGAAAACTACCCACCATGCCACATAAGTGAAAATAACGATTCAATAGTAAGGCATTGTTTTTTTCGTACTCCGCCTGCTTCGTCCCTCACATCCTTCCCGATTCCATAACTTCCAACCCTAGTATGTCTCCCACAGCAAAATGTCAGTCGAGGTTTTTGGATTTGGCTCGGTTTTAGAAAAAAGAAAGAAGCGACGGAGATGAAGAAGGAGATGGCGAGGCCGCCGACGCCAGGGAAGAATATTCCCAGTATCTATCTTAGGGTGGCAGGTGGGGTGTTGCTTTGCCGGAGTTTTTTGGATGGTCACTGTTGGCGCCGAGCCCTAGCTTGCTCTTTGCGCCGGTGCCCATCTCTCTCCCCCCTCCCTCTCTCTCTGGTATGAACCGAGGAGGAATAAGGAAGAGGAGACATCAGTGAATTTTCCCGGCGCTCAAACGCCTTGGCACGCAGATGCCGTTTTCCATTATCCAACTAGCTGGCATACCTTACAAGAGTACAGGGGGGAGCTTTATACGCGGGCGCGCTCACGCCGCCACGCCCCACTCCAGCCCATGCGCCCATGACGTGCTCCACTGTGTCTACGATCTGCACACGCGCACGACGCAGGTTCCCCTAACAGATCACTACATGCGTGCACGTCTAGAGTGCGGCTCCGTTCAACGGCCGCACGACTTGCCCAGCGTGACTCGGACGCGGCCACATACCAGCATCCAACCTGGACCTAGACACACACACGCACACCACGTACACTGGCCATACACTACTTGGACAATGCCCAGACAATGGCCAGGACACACACGCACACCACGTACACTGGCCATACACTACTTGGACAATGCCCAGACAATGGCCAGGACACAAACGCATGGACGGCCACACCCTCCACGCACCAGACCTGGCGCGCCGGCGCTGATCACCACCGCACGGACATGACTTATTGCCAACACTCACCCCTTAAGCCAAGACGTTGCCGTGCTCCTCCAGCAGGAGCCAGCGCTCGCTGCCTCTGTAGTAGCCCGCAGTCTCGTGCGCTGCTGCGCCGGGCCATTGTCGTGCCGAGCCACCGCGACCTCTGCGCCACCAAGTAGGTCCTTCAGGACCTCCTCGTCTCCACGACCACCGCGACTACTGGATTATATAATACTATGTATTAGCGAGGTAGTATCTGTTAGCTCCAAGATCGAAAAACGCAGGAGGTAGATGAAGAACAAAAGAAACAGATCGAAACAGAGAAGGTTTGGTACTGCCAACGTGCAGATTTTTCTGGGTCTTTATTTCACATTATATAGGGCTCAAGGAGCCGACCTCATGACCAACTCGGCCTACTATTCATGCCCAACACGTCGTGACCCTGATCACAAACCGACCAGGTTTAAAACACACTTTATCTCTAAGACTTTGACCCTAAAACGACTTCAAACGAGACCTGAACTTTTCCTATCTTTTACGAACTCGGACACCTATCAGAACATGTGTTTACAGAGAACAGAAAACTCACATTCACCCCCCTAAACACGATGTTATGACTACTTGACAGCTTTTACTCCGATCTTCTCACACATCTCTTGAAACTTCACCTTCCCAAGTGACTTCGTTAAAATGTCCACGAGTTGATCGTTTGTATTGACATGCTCGACCTCCATCCTCCCTTCTTCCACACACTCATGAATGTAGTGGAACTTTACATCAATGTGCTTGCTACGATCATGATGCACATGATTCTTGCACAAAGATATGGTGGATTTATTGTCAATATGTAGCTTCACTTGCTTCGGCTGTTCTCCCATCAAGTCCGCATATAATTTACTGAGACAAACTCCCTGACACGCTGCAGCCGCTCCTGCAATGTACTCCGCTTCGCAAGAAGAAAGTGCCACTACCTTCTGCTTCTGTGACAGCCAAGAGATCAAATTTTCACCTAAGAAAAAAGCAACGCCAGTAGTACTTTTCCTGTCGTCCACGTCTCCTGCCATATCACTGTCACTATAGCCCACCAATGGTGGTCTTGCCTCTTTCTTTCTTGTGTACTTGCAGCCATATTTAGAGTGCCCTTAACATACCTCAAAATTTGCTTCACCGCAACTAGATGTTCAGTAGTAGGGTGCTCCATGTATCTACTAACGATCCCAACAGAGTAGGCCAAATCAGCCCTTGTGTTCACCAAGTACCTTAGGCTCCCCACAATGCTTCTGTAATCTGTTGGATCAACGGCCGGCGCCTCACTCCGTTTGCTCAACTTGAGCTTAGCCTCCATAGGCGTATGTGAAGGATTGCAATCATCCATGCCACAATTCACGAGAATTTTTGTGGCATATGCCTCTTGGCACAATGTGATCCCATCTCTACTTTGATGTACCTCAATCCCAAGGTAAAAGCTTAAAAAGCCTAGATCACTCATTTTGAACAATTCCTTCATTTGCTTCTTGAATCTTCCAATCTCCTTCTCACTTGCACCAGTGATTAGGAGGTCATCAACATACACACCAATGAGTAGACGACTTGCATCTATACCTCTTTTATACATGGCATGCTCTAGTGGACACTT